>NC_134690.1:363036851-363409351 GCF_050947455.1 Rhinoderma darwinii | reverse complement strand
CACCCTGGACAGTACCATGCTCGGCGCTCGGGAACGGAATGCATACAGGAGTGCACAGTGTGCACGAGGCTTACGGGAAGGTGCCCGTGCCGTTAAAAAATATAGAACATGTCCTATTTCAGGCCGTAATAACGGCACGGGCAGGCCCATAGAAGTCTATGGGGCTCCCGTAATTACGGGTGACTACGTGTGTGCACCCGTAATTACGGGAGCGTTGCTAGGCGACGTCAGGGGATAGTCACTGTCCAGGGTGCTGAAAGAGTTAAACGATCGGCAGTAACTCTTTCAGCACCCTGGACAGTGGCTACCGATCACAATATACATAAACATGTAAAAAAAATAGAATTTCATACTTACCCAGAACTCCCTGCTTCTTCCTCCAGTCCGGCCTCCCGGGATGACGTTTCAGCCCATGTGACCGCTGCAGCCAATCACAGGCCAATCACAGGCTGCAGCGGTCACATGGACTGCCGCGTCATCAAGGGAGGTCAGACTGGATGTCAAGAGAGGGACGCGTTACCAAGACAACGGCCGGGTAAGTATGAATTTCTTTTAGTTTTACTGCGGAAAGGGCTGTCCCTTCTCTCTATCCTGCACTGATAGAGAGAAGGGCTGCCGATTACTGCAGTGCAATTTTGCAGCGAAAACGTGCCCGTAAATACGGGTGGAATACGGGTGACACCGGACCCGTATTTACGCCAGTATTTATGGGAGGACAAAAATACGTTCGTGTGCATGAGGCCTTATTCAGACGAACGTTTTTCACGTCTGAGGTGCCCCCGTGCGGTTCCTGTCTTCACGAATGACCATAGACTTGAGCCTATGGAGGGATCTGTGAAAACGGAGGATAATAGGACAGATTCTGTTTTTCAACGGACTCTTCACACTTTTTTATTCTGCTTCACTTTATGTAATTAATGGGTACGTTATTTTTCTGGACGCATTATTCCCATTAACGATTGCACGTCTATGATACTAAATGGTTGTAACGTGCACGTTTTACATTAAGACTGACAGCGCATGTTGCCTTTCATGTGTTGATGTTTTTGAACTTGTATTTAATAATTTTCATACTGTTTTTTGCACATGATGGGTGTTAAAATATTCTTATCACTGGCTTTATATGAGTATGATATTTAATGTGCAATGGTGTGCTGTAATGTATATCCACATGGGAGAAGGGCAGATCTCTGTTTTATATTTTTTTATTTTGTTTTGTGAGTCCGAATATTCTATTATTCTGAGCTGTTTTGTAATTCCGACACTATCCAGCACTCCGGATATTTCAGCCATGGTTACCTGGGGATGCGCATGGATCGTGGATCCGGTCTACGGAACTGCCAGTCTGGGTCTCAGTAATGGGCGATGTGCGCATGTGCCATCTCCTTGGTGATGCTTCCCGATGGTGACACATGCGCGGTTGGCGTTCTCGTGGTTTTCCAATTGATCACGCGCATGCGTCTTTGACCAGGATGGCCATTGGTCTTTTTGTCATCACATGACCCCCACAGCGTCCTTCTTAAACAGGGACATGAACACAACTATTAGCACCCCTTGAAAAATCGATCTACGCAAAATGCCTATCAGGGCGCTACACTGGGCACACGGATCACTTTGCACATATGGGTAAGTCACATTGTTTAGGATATTCATCCACTCTTAGAACTCTTTCTTTATACTATTGATAGAGCATCCTATAATAGTGGAGGTGGATGGCTATTTATGCCCTTCTCCTATGTGGATATATATCCTTGTCCATTACACTCTGCATTATGCTCTAGATAGATACCGTATACCCATCTGTGCACATGACTATTGATATGGAATTCACCAATGTTATGCATTACTTCTGACTACAATATTTGAACAATATATCATTATTTATGTATAGCTCTATTGTATGGGATCCTCTATGTGATTTTATCCCTCATGTTTTGTCTAATAATACAAGTTTGGATATTTTTCATATTTATACAGAATAGTGCATGACTCCCTTTCCTTCTTATGTATATATGATGCTGTGGACTTTCTATTTCGTACTACCTAACATTTTTGGAGGTGTGGTACAGTGTGTGGAATCACCAACGTTTCATTTGCTCTGTGAGATATATATTTATGACATTATTCTAGTGCTGTAACTTCAGTAAGGTATCTATTTCTTTAACAGGCTGCCAGATTTTAACTGTTGGTCAGTATGCAATATAGTTTTGAACTTTGGCATCTGAATTGGTCTGTAATAATGAGGCCCTTGTAGCAACTTTCTGGGAGGGCCTGTCCGGTTGAACTAAAGAAGAAGTAAGGTTTGATATTTAATGTCTACCCTGGACGACTTGATCTTAGGATTGATATTGACTTTCGAGAAAGGCTCTGAGAATCGGATTGTACTCGGCGACTTCCTCAATTGGCTCCTACATTTCAGAGGGCTCTGCAGTCTGCTAGACCTACACCCTCTGCAGAATCCATACACGTTGAACATCTGAAGCTTTCGGAGTTTGAGAAACCTAATTGTCACTACAATAATCTCTGTTTATACTGTGCTGGTAAGGAGCAATTTTCCCACAATTGTCTCAATACACCAGAAACTTCACTGTTAGTAGGGGAGGTTTCCCTAGGCAAACTTTCTACCTCACCAAAGCTTAGAATTACATTCTCTGTTCAGCTGTCTGATGCCATTCTTGATTCTGGGTCTGCTGGAAATGTCATTTACCTGGTCGAAGTTTACCACATTCTGCTGCAAACGCTGCATAAACCACTCTACATTTCTTACATCATGGCTGACCTGGCGTTCTTCAGTTTGTCATAATTCCTTTGATTCTCCGTGTGGGTGCACTTTATGAGGAAGAAATTTATTTTTACATCATCCAATGATCCATTAGTCCTCTGCTACTCCCAGAAAATGTCTACGCTCCGTCAAACCTGTTATTGTGGTGCCCTCCATCCTGCCCCCTGCCTCAGAGGGGCTAATAGCCATTTTTTGGGGTTTGCTAATATTTATCACCAGTTCATCCATCACTTATCCAGCCTTGTGGCTCCCATCTTTGCTATGACTCACAAGGGAGCAAATCCTAAGGTATGGCTGACTGAAGCTGTGGAAATCTTTGAAAACTTCGAAAGAGATTAGCTTCTTCTCCAATTCAGCCATCGGTTAATTCAATGGGAGTTGGCGCTGACCTCTCGCAAATTAAATCTTTGGGAAAATACTGGCTTTGCGGTGTCTTTTTCAAAACCTTCAGTCCTGCGGAGCAAAAAAACTCCATCCATGATTGTGAGATGCTCACCATTAATTTGGCATCATAAGAGTGGCAACACCTACTTCTAATCTGATAATTATCTACACGATCACTTATTGTACCTGCAAACTGACCGTAGACTGACTAAGATGGTTCTTGTTTTTCTTTGATTTTGACATTGAGCTTCACTTTTGTCCTGCTGAAAAAAACGTAAAGAGGCTAAGGTAGGAGGGATGCATTAAAAAAAGAAGCATTATTCACCTCACATATCCACGCCATTTCAGCACCGCCTCTCTGGTCCTCCCCGTCGCTGTTTATTGACATAGCTGCAGTGATGACGTGCCCGTATATCCATGTGATCGCTGCAGCAAATCACTGGCCTCAGCGGTCCTGTGCCGTATGCCTGCTGAGACCAGTGATTGGCTTACGTGGGTATACAAGCACATCATTGCTGCAGCCATGTCAATAAACAGTGGCGGGGAAAACCAGAGCAGCGGCGCTGGAACGCTGTGGATATGTGAGGTGAATAATTCTTTTTTTAATGCATCCCTTCTATCTTGGCCACCTTTTTGAATAAGTCAGAATACCCCTTTAAGGGCTGATGCTAAGACCAGATTCTTTGATCCAGGGGATGCTGATGTTAACCTTCAGTCCATCATTGACCATTTCCGCATGATCCAAGTTTCTGCCAATTCTATATTTGCATGTCTCTGGAAATCATCAATCAGGTGTAGTGGTGGCCCACATTGTCTAAAGATGTAAAAAACTTTGTTGCAGTCTGTACTGTCTGCCCAAAATAAAAAATTCACGAGAGAGAAATGCGGTTTGTGAAGACAGCGGGGCTCAGACCCTCCTTTGGAGTCTGATATGACTGCACTTATACTACATGTCGATTACAATTGTATTGGATAGTCTGCAGCTATCCTACAACTATATAACCAGCGTAAGGCTGGGTTCACACGACCTATTTTCAGGTGTAAACGAGGCGTTTTACGCCTCGAATTACGGCTGAAAACATGGCTCAAATACGCCGGCAAACATCTGCCCATTCAATTCAATGGGTTTGCCGACGTACTGTGCCGACGACCTGTAATTTTACGCGCCGCTATCAAAAGACGGCGCGTAAAATAACAGCGTCGTCAAAGAAGTGCAGGACACTTCTTGGGACGTAATTTGAGCCATTTTTCATTGACTTCAATTGAAGAACAGCTCCAAATTACGGCAGTAATTGACTCCTCGCAAAACGCGAGTACGAGCAATTACGTCTGAAATTCAGGAGCTGTTTTCTCCTGAAAACAGCTCCGTAATTTCAGCCGCAATTGACGTTATCGTGTGCACATACCCTAATTGTTTTGGATTGTACCTCCAGTAATTAGTTCAGTGAGTACAGCGTATCCAATTTTTAACTTGAATATCGTAGGGGCAGACTTATAAATTAATCATAATTTTTGGTAGCAATTAAAAGTGAAGTTTTAACTTAGCTCAGGATTTATAGGAATTTTTTTGCCTTGTGGCAATCTGTAGTAAATTGTTAGTAATCCCTGCCGAGCTAAGGGTTAAAAAAATCTCTGTCTATTTTGGCCAGCCTTCACCGCTGGTGCCCTCCCTGGGATTGTACAATACTTAGTCAACACCAGGTTTATAAACCGATAAATTATGGCTTTATAAAAATAACTAAAGCACAGCAAGTACAGTAAATGAATAAATACAAACACATACAAGTGTACTCCATCTAGTCCCCTTAACTCCCACCAAATTGCAGAGTTGTCTTGGTCCCAAAGGAGCCACACGCAATCCTTTTCCACAGGGTGCGCCACACCGCGACTTTCCACTTAGACAAACTACGTCCGCCTACGCAGATCACTTGGGTTGCCGTACTCTCCCATAGAGCCACTCCACCTGTCTCTCTGGGTTTCAGGCACAGGCTCACTTTAAGATTGGCTCGCAGACGAGATTGCTTCCCGATCCTCAACTCCGTCACTCCTGCTGATGGACCGTGTGGCCAAGATTGTGAGCCCCACACTAAACTCCAAGTCCTACACCAGCACTACCCACTACTGCTTGGAGTCCCCTAGCACACTGTTCCTTCCAGGATAGGAGGCAGATAAGGGCAATTATCCTCTTTGGTCCTTTTCCAAGCTGCCCTGGAGAACTCAAGCTATCTTGGATGTAAGGAAACCTCTGAAACTTAATTGGTATTCCCGCAACATAAAGTAGTCTGAGCCCGTGATCTCCCAAGCTCAAGAAAACAAGGTAAAATAAATACTTGTCAAAAGGATCAGAGGTAAATTGTTCTATTTATTTAATTGGAAAGGCTTTGGCCTCGAGTAAAGAACTTGGGAACCTATACAGTGCATTAATGCTCCTGCACTAATCCACAGATTTCGTCTGCGCTTCACTAAGAAGCCAAAGCAGGAAGCCCATGTCAGCTAGGCCTTTGTCTGATCACCTGTGATTATAAGAAGCACTCCAGAAAATTATTATTATTATTTTTTTTACATATAATGCTTCAGCAGCAATATTCTAGCAGTGTAATTTGTTTCTTCCCAGCTCTGTTGAATTCATACATTTTGAACCATTTTATTGTAGGCAACTGAGTCTGTCCACCAGTCCAGAGTTTGCTTTCCTGTGAAAACAGGAAGTCAGTCTCCCCTGCGTGGAGGACTCTGTGAACTACAGAATTAGGCATCTATCAAATCCCTCCACCCTCCTCTCAGAAACTACCCTTTCCCACCAAGCTCCGCCCTCTATGTTCCTATATGTGACCCTCCATGCATATAGTGCTGCTGAAGACCCTATTTCTACCAAATCTGTAGTAACAAGAGTGCAGTGATATAGTAGCTGTGTCCCTAAAATGATTAGATGCTGAGACCCCCCGACTCATACTGCCTGTCTCTGCTAACTGCTGTGGGCACAAATTTCAGTGTATTTCTAAGACATGCAGCTTCACACTGCTCTCCTCTGTCTCCTGCTTGTAGGAGTTGACAAGAAGAAACCTATCAAATGCAGGAGGCAGGGGAGACAGGCTGAAGCTGCAGCTCTTATAATATACTGTTTTTATTTATTTTTTTACAGCGTACACATCATAAATGACGCAAAACAATAGTTGTGCAAGTTATTACGGCCGCGCCAATACACAATATGTGTATATTTTATGTATTGAGACTTATTTTAATGTTTATTGTTCATTTAACATTACTTTATGTTTACTTTATTTTTAAACTTTAATGTACTGGCATATATCTATGTTCCAGTGCATTAGCCTGTGTACGGATAGTGCACAGGCAGTTGTTAGGACATACCTAAGTATGCCCTAACAGGAAATATGATCAGACAGCCCTGGGGTCCTTCAATGGACGCGGGGCTGTCTGCTCATATATGGTATGTCCCTCAATCGCGTCAAAGGGATTTCCTGTCACGCGATCCAAGGGGCATCCCCCCTACTCATTTTCCCCTTGAATGCTGCAGTCCGCTTTGATCGCAGCATTCAGGGGAATATCGATGGAGATCCGAGGTTTCTCTGATTTCTGCCGTTAGAGCAGGGCTGCGGCTGTGTAATACAGCCATTGCCCCACTACTGACAACAAGTGTGCGTGGTCAGCATGAACTTGATGCGGCCGGCGCTGCACTAATGAAGACAGAACATGGGGGTGTTTCGCAGTGCGTCCGCCATGTTCTCATCACATCAAGCTGGTCGCATCACATCAAGCTGACCGCGCGGGCACTTGTCAGGACTCAGGAGTAGGGCAATGACTGTATTACACAGCCGCAGCCTTGCTCTCATACATTCATGTGTTACTATACATAGTTGTGCGGCCGCACAGCTTAGTATCGATATACATGAAATAACGGTATCGAACCGTATGAGGGTGCATGGTATCGAAACAGTATCGAAGTTTCTATGCATCGTGCATCCCTAGTAAGTAGTGATATCTATATCCACACTGATAACTCTCAACTTAAATTTAAAGAGTTTGTCTGGTTTGGACAGTTCTAGCTCAGATTGTGGCTCTCTATCGAAGAAGCCATTTATAAGGAGTCTTTCAGGCAATATCTGATAAGATTCCTCAATGTACCTTAAATATGTGCACATTTGAATCAATGAGTGTTTATTTCGACTGACTTTAATTTGAGCTGTTGTCCTCCAGTGTGGAAGACCGAAGTATAGGCTATAGCTTATAGCAGGGTATCTGAGCATTGATACACCCTTTATTATAGAAGTACTCCGGTGTATTTTTTTCCGCCCTCCCCAATTTTAATCTGATGACATGTAGTGTAATGTTCTGTATCATCTTACCTGGTGCTGTGTAAAGCTGCACCATTCCGCCGGGTCACATGATCTTCACTCTGACTCTATGCAAGTTTATTAGACTCCCATCGAGGCTCTCATAGACTTGTATTGAGACCCTGACATCCGGTCCCTGCAGCAGAAGCTGTGAAATTCAGAGAGTCAGAGTGAGGATCACATGACCCAGCGGGGCCACAGAACAGAGCAGAGTCCCGTGAAATAAAGCACCAGGTAAGTTGATACACTTAACACTATATGTTACCACATATTAAAATGGGACAGCAAAGAAAATACACTGGAGGACTTCTTTAACTTAACATATCTCAACAGTGCAAATAACAAGGGGTTGTCTGTTTGGTTGTCACTAGATGTAGAAGAAACCTTAGCCTTTACTCAGTCTTAAAATAAAATATACATATAATGTACCAATAGTAAAACATAAATTCACAATTCACCTTTTTGAAAGATATACCCATAGTTGGATTTTGTGGTTATGTGTGGCAGAATTGGGGTCACCACAAAAACTGCATCCTGTGAGGCCCTATTAGACTACCCCTGCTTTTGATTCCCATTCAATGGGAGAAGGCTGTAATACTGTGAACCACCACTACAAGTGTGAGCAGTGACAGGTATGAAGAGGAAGCAGCGCTCGCACTAGCGCCATGACCCCTTCAAAACAGCTGATCGGTGGAGGTGCCGTAAGTCGGACCTCCACCAATCAGATATTGATGACCTATCCTAAGGATAAGCCAAACATTGTTTCTCTCTGGAAAACCCTGTTAATTCAAAGGTGTTGTAACGACGGGGGTAGGGAGACAAACAAGTGAGCCCTAATCTACCCGCCACTCTGTCCCTGCCTACTTGCAACGACCCGCCCTAGGCGACGGGGTACAACTGGGCGGCGGTCCCTACGCTCAGTAAGTGCACGAGACAAACATACAAGGGAATAAAAAGCAAAGGGAAAGGGTGATTGCCCACGGCAACACCGTGAGCAACAGAGTGGTGAACGAGCCAAGTCAAACCAGGAGAGCACGAGGTACCAAACGCAGAGCAGAAGAGTAGTCAGTAAGCCAGGGTCAGTATGGAGCAGGATCAAATAGTCAGGAGCTGTAGCTGGGCCAGGAAACCACACGGAAAGAATCACAAGCAAGGAGGAACAGGAAAGGCAGGTATAAATAGACAGAGGGCGGGAGCTAGCTCCGTCTGGCCAGGCTGCGATAGGCTCTCCCACTCCTAAGCCTGCAATCCTGAGTGGTGGAAGATGGAGTCAGTCTAAGAGACGTAGATTCAGGTGTAGACTGATTACCTATGGGAGTTAACCCCGAAGCTGTGCCTGGCAGATCCTTTACAGTACCCCCCCTTTTATGAGGGGCCACCGGACCCTTTCTAAGTGGACCTGGTTTACTGGGGAAACGAAGGTGGAACTTCCTGACCAATACCCCAGCGTGAACATCCCGGGCGGACACCCAAGTCCTCTCCTCAGGCCCGTATCCTCTCCAATGGACCAGGTACTGGAGGGAGCCTTGGACCATCTTGCTGTCCACAATCTTGGCCACCTCGAATTCCACCCCCTCAGGGGTGAGAACGGGAACAAGAGGTTTCCTCGAGGGAGCCAAGGACGGGGAGCAGCGTTTAAGGAGGGAGGCATGAAACACGTCGTGTATACGAAAAGATGGGGGTAACTCCAGACAGGATTGAATACTTCAATGACCTTATACGGCCCAATAAACCGGGGAGCAAACCTCTTGGACGGGACCTTAAGACGCAAGTTCCTAGACAATAACAACACCAGATCCCCGACCATAAACAAGGGGTTAGCAGAACGTTTTCTATCAGCCTGAGTTTTTTGTACGCTCTGGGACGCCTCTAGGTTCTTCTGAACCTGGGCCCAGACTGTGCACAGTTCCCGATGAACGACCTCTACCTCGGGATTGTTGGAACTACCAGGTGAAACGGAGGAGAACCGTGGATTAAACCCAAAATTACAGAAAAAGGAGGAGACCCCTGACGAGTTACTGACCCGGTTATTAAGGGAAAATTCAGCGAGGGGAATGAATGAGACCCAATCATATTGACAGTCAGAGATAAAACACCTTAAATATTGTTCTAGAGATTGATTAGTCCTCTCAGTTTGGCCATTGGTTTCAGGATGGAAGGCAGAGGAGAAGGACAGATCAATCTCCAACTTCTTACAGAAGGCTCTCCAAAACAAAGAAACAAATTGTACCCCTCTATCCGAAACAATATTGACAGGGACCCCATGGAGACGCAGGATGTGTTTGACAAACAAGGTAGCTAACGTCTTGGCGTTGGGTAGTTTCTTGAGGGGCACAAAGTGGCACATCTTACTGAAGCGGTCTACTACCACCCACACCACCGACTTGCCTTGGGATGGAGGCAAATCGGTGATAAAATCCATGGAGATATGTGTCCAAGGTCTCTGGGGAATGGGCAACGAACGTAGTAAGCCCGCTGGTCGGGACCTGGGAGTCTTGGACCTAGCACAAACCTCACAAGCGGCGACGTAGGCCTTAACGTCTTTAGGCAACCCAGGCCACCAATAGTTTCTGGCAATGAGGTGTTTGGTACCCAGGATGCCTGGATGACCAGATAGTGCGGAGTCATGATTTTCCCTAAGTACCCTTAGCCGGTATTGCAGGAGAACAAACAGCTTGTCCTCAGGAAGGTTCCCGGGAGCCTAACCTTGATCAGCCGCAATTTCAGAGACTAAATCAGAATCAATAGAAGAAATTATTATACCGGGAGGCAAAATACAAGCAGGATCTTCCTCTGAAGGAGGGCTGGCCATGAAGCTACGCGACAGTGCATCGGCCTTAATATTTTTAGACCCAGCCCTATAGGTAACCAAAAAGTTGAATCTGGTAAAAAATAGCGCCCATCGAGCTTGTCTCGGGTTTAGCCTCCGGGCAGATTCTAGGAAAACCAGATTCTTGTGGTCGGTAAGGACCGTTACCTGGTGCCTAGCCCCCTCCAGGAAGTGGCGCCACTCTTCAAATGCCCATTTAATGGCTAAGAGTTCGCGGTTGCCAATATCATAGTTACCCTCAGTGGGCGAAAACTTCCTGGAGAAGTAGGCACAGGGGCGGAGATGGGTGAGGGACCTGGTACCCTGGGACAAGACAGCCCCCACTCCCACCTCGGATGCGTCAACTTTCACGATAAATGGCTCCATTTGGTTGGGCTGAACCAGCACCGGGGCCGAGATAAAGCACTTCTTAAGGACCTCAAAAGCCTGGACAGCCTCAGGAGGCCAGTGGAGGAGATCAGCACCTTTGCGAGTGAGGTCCGTAAGAGGCTTAGCGATGACCGAGAAGTTAGCAATAAATCTCCTGTAATAATTAGCGAACCCCAAAAAACACTGTAACGCCTTCAGGGAGGCAGGTTGGACCCATTCCGCCACAGACTGAACCTTGGCGGGGTCCATGCGGAATTCATGAGGAGTGAGGATTTGACCCAAAAATTGTATCTCCTGTACCCCCAAACACACATTTTTCGGTTTTTGCAAACAGTTTGTTTTCCCGAAGGACCTGGAGCACCTTCCTGACATGCTCAATGTGGGAGGACCAGTCCTTGGAAAACACCAGTATGTCATCAAGGTACACTACAAGAAATATCCCCAGGTAATCTCTCAAAATCTCATTTATGAAATTCTGGAAGACCGCTGGAGCATTACACAACCCAAAGGGCATGACGAGGTATTCGAAATGACCTTCGGGCGTGTTAAACGCAGTCTTCCACTCATCCCCCTCTTTGATGCGGATAAGGTTATACGCCCCCCGTAGATCAAACTTAGAGAACCATTGGGCCCCGTGAACCTGATTAAAGAGATCAGGAATCAAAGGAAGGGGATACTGGTTCCTTACAGTGACCTTATTCAGGTTACGGTAGTCAATGCATGGCCTAAGACCACCATCCTTCTTCCCTACGAAGAAGAAGCCAGCACCTACCGGAGAAGTAGAGGGGCGAATGTAACCCTTGGCCAGGCATTCCTGGATATACTCTCTCATGGCTTCACGTTCGGGACAAGAAAGATTAAATATCCTACCCTTAGGAAGCTTAGCTCCTGGTACCAATTCGATAGCGCAATCGTATTCTCTATGAGGAGGTAACATTTCGGAGGCCTCCTTAGAGAAAACATCAGCGAAGTCCTGAACAAACTCAGGAAGCGTGTTCACCTCCTCAGGGGGAGAAATAGAATTAACAGAAAAACATGACGTCAAGCATTCATTACCCCATTTGGTAAGCTCCCCAGTATTCCAGTCAAACGTGGGATTATGCAACTGCAACCAGGGAAGGCCTAAAACCAAATCGGATGATAATCCCTCCATCAACAGTACAGAGCACTGCTCCAAATGCATGGAGCCAACAAGGAGTTCAAAAACAGGGGTATGCTGTGTAAAATAACCATTAGCAAGAGGAGTGGAGTCGATACCCACTACCGGGACAGGTTTAGGCAAATTAATCAAAGGCATAGCAAGAGACATAGCAAATTCCACAGACATGATATTAGCAGAGGACCCTGAATCCACGAAGGCACTGCCGGTAGCAGACCTACCACCAAAAGAGACCTGAAAGGGAAGCAAGATCTTATTACGTTTCATATTTACGGGAAATACCTGTGCGCCCAAGTGACCTCCCCGATGATCACTTAGGCGCGGAAGTTCTCCGGCTGCATTCTTACGCTTAGGACAGTTATTCACTTGGTGCTTGTCATCCCCACAGTAGAAGCAGAGACCATTCTTCCTGCGGAAATCTCTACGTTGTTGGGGGGACACGAAGGCCCCGAGTTGCATAGGTACCTCTGAGTCTTCCGGGGAGGAACGAAGCAACGGAACCTCGGGAGGCATCATGGGGGAGTCGGAGGAGAAAACACATAAACGTTCATGTTGTCGTTCCCTGAGACGTCGGTCAAGTCGTACCGCTAAAGCCATAACCTGGTCTAGGGAGTCAGAAGAGGGATAGCTAACTAGCAGGTCTTTCAGGGCATTCGACAGACCCAACCTAAACTGGCACCTTAAGGCAGGGTCATTCCACCGAGAAGCTACGCACCACTTCCTAAAGTCAGAACAATACTCCTCAACAGGTCTCTTACCCTGACGTAAGGTCACCAGCTGACTCTCGGCAAAGGCAGTCCTGTCAGTTTCGTCATAAATGAGTCCGAGAGCAGAAAAGAAACGATCAACGGAGGAAAGTTCAGGGGCGTCAGGAGCCAAGGAGAAGGCCCACTCTTGGGGCCCTTCCTGGAGCCGGGACATAATTATACCCACCCGCTGGTTCTCAGAACCTGAGGAATGAGGCTTTAAGCGAAAGTAAAGCCTACAACTCTCCCGAAAGGAGAGAAAAGCCCTCTGGTCCCCTGAGAACCGGTCGGGCAACTTGAGGTGGGGTTCAGGAGGTGAGGTGTGGGGAACTATCAAGGTAGCATAAGGCTGGTTGACCCTATGAGCCAGGGCCTGGACCTGTAGGGAGAGACCCTGCATTTGCTGAGCCAGGGTCTCAAGGGGGTCCATAGTGCTGTCAGGGACCAGGGTAGACTAGGTATGGGCTTGTGACTATGTAACGACGGGGGTAGGGAAACGACCAAGTGAGCCCTAATCTACCCACCACTCTGTCCCTGCCTACTTGCAACGACCCGCCCTAGGCGACGGGGTACAACTGGGCGGCGGCCCCTACGCTCAGTAAGTGCACGAGACAAACATACAAGGGAATAAAAAGCAAAGGGAAAGGAGCAGTTGCCCACGGCAACACCGTGAGCAACAGAGTGGTGAACGAGCCAAGTCAAACCAGGAGAGCACGAGGTACCAAACGCAGAGCAGAAGAGTAGTCAGTAAGCCAGGGTCAGTATGGAGCAGGATCAAATAGTCAGGAGCTGTAGCTGGGCCAGGAAACCACACGGAAAGAATCACAAGCAAGGAGGAACAGGAAAGGCAGGTATAAATAGACAGAGGGCGGGAGCTAGCTCCGTCTGGCCAGGCTGCGATAGGCTCTCCCACTCCTAAGCCTGCCATCCTGAGTGGTGGAAGATGGAGTCAGTCTCAGAGACGTAGATTCAGGTGTAGACTGATTACCTATGGGAGTTAACCCCGAAGCTCTGCCTGGCAGATCCTTTACAGGTGTAGCAAAACATTTTACAGTTGAATATTACGGCAGCAGTCCATGACCTCAAGCTAAAGAGATGTTGAGTGATGCAACACAACAATTACCCAAATCACACTAGTAAATCAACTAAAGAATAGTTGAAAAGAAGAGGATATGTATTTAAGATTTGGATTGGAATGGCCAAGTCAGAGTACTGACCTTCACCCTATCGAGATGCTGTGGCGTGACCTGAAGAGGGCTGTGCATGCAAGGCACCCCAGAAATATTGATGAACTAAAAAACATTTGCATGGAGGAATGATCCAAAATTCCTCCTTAACATTGTGCAAATTGTATTTGCAGCTACAGGAAACATTTGGCTGAGGGGACTGCTGTCTTTATATTTAGAGGTTCACATACTTTTTCTTCCTGCAATGTGGATGTTTACTCAATGTGCTCAATAAAAGACATCAACAGTACAAAACTGTTTGTATTTTTTTAGTTTAGTTACATTGTGTTTGTCTATAATTGTGTTTGTCTATGATTGTGACTTAGATAATAATCAGACCACATTGTATTAGTATTCAATGCAGAGATCCAGGTAATTCCCTTTTCTTGTAACTGTACATTGTGGTTTTCTTCAATTTGTTCAATGTTTGCACTCTGTTTTCACTTATTTATTACCCAATTTAATAAATACAGGCTAGTAACATCTGCTGTTATGTGCTGGATGTTCTTCACCAAGGCCTAAGCAAGGAGTGAACTGACAGAAGAACTCTACTTCTTTCTGAGATTGTAATTCCCTTGATTTTTTTCACAACAATAAAATCAAATGGAAAGCTATTTCAAAAACTACTGGAGCATTTCAACATTCAATATGATTCATGAAAAATGAGTTGCGGGAACAGCATACAAATGTATACAGAAGTGTTTATTCGTTATTAAATCCCTGTTCGAAGACATTATTCATTACATTGTAATTTTTATGAAATTCTACTTCACTGTTTTAATATTCTGTCTCTTTTTTTTATTTTTATATATACATAAGAAGGAAAGTATCATGAGAGACTACTTTGGATGGTACTGATAATAAATTAACTTTTTCTATAATATAATTCTATGCTAGTCGTACAAACAAAGTACTTGTCTTTTGAGAAACTTTACTCAATGAAATTAAATAAAGAAGTGGTCATTCCTTAAAGGTGTTGTCCCATCATGACCCCTTTTTTACTTGAAAAACTTGCCAATTAGATAGGTTGTAAAAGTTACGTGGAGGTCTGACCCCTGCGACCTCCACTGTTGCTGAAAAAGAGGGCCCCAAAGTTCTTGTTTTAAGATGGTGAGAAAAATTAGCATTCACTGTCCTTCTCCATAGAGTTAAATGGGAGCATTGGAAATAGCCGTACTCACTCATTAGGTTGTTTCCGACAGATTAATTCACCTATATGCAGAGGGACAGCGCATGCTTGTCCTGCTCTATGGCATTTCGGGTACCTTATTCTACAGATACTATAGGGCAGAATATTTGTATCGCTGCACATATCTCCTGTTTTAGCCCCACCCCAAAATAATTTGCCCATTATAAGTACGTATGTGAACAGCGCTACTATAACATGACCAATAATTACCACTACACATTGAACAGGTAAATACAGTACTGATCAGGTGCGATCAGAAAATAAACACATGGCACATGGAAGTTGATCAACTTAGATTTGATCAGTATTAGGGCAGATACAGACGGACGTTGCGTTTTTGCGCGCGCAAACAACGCGGCGTTTTGCGCGCGCAAAAAACATTTGACAGCTGCGTGTGTCGTCCGTGTATGATGCGCGGCTGCGTGATTTTCGCGCAGCCGCCATCATAGAGATGAGGCTAGTCGACGCCCATCACTGTCCAAGGTGCTGAAAGAGCTAACTCTTTCAGCACCCTCGACAGTGAATGCCGAACACAATATCGAAAAACCTGTTGAAAAAAAAGAAAAAGTTCGTACTTACCAAGAACTTCCCGGCCGTTGCCTTGGTGACGTGTCCTTGGTGACGCGCCTCTCGACATCGGGCCCCACCTCCCTGGATGACGCGCCAGTCCATGTGACCGCTGCAGCCTGTGCTTGGCCTGTGATTGGCTGGAGCTGTCACTTGGACTGAATTGTCATCCCGGGAGGTCAGACTGGAGGAAGAAGCCGGGAGTTATCGGTAAGTCAGAACTTCGGTTTTTTTTCTACAGGTTCATGTATATTGGGATCGGAAGTCACTGTCCATGGTGCTGAAACAGTTTAACTCTTTCAGCACCATGGACAGTGACTATCTCCTGACGTCGCGTACCGATAATTTTTTTGCCGGGTTCGGCCAAAACGAGTTCGGCCAAACCCGGTGAAGTTCGGTTCACTTGTCCGGCTTCGCTCATCGCTTTTCTGTTTACATTCATCCTTTTGACAGCTGGTGCGCTGTTTCAGTCGGTTCGCACGGAAGTGCTTCCGTGCAACCTGCGTGGTTTTCACGCACCCATTGACTTCAATGGGTGCGTGATGCGCGAAATACGCAGAGTTATTGAACCTGTCGCGCTTTTTGCGCAGCAGACAAACGCTGCGCAAAAAGCACGGACTGTCTGTACTGCCCCATAGACTTGTATTGGTCCATGCGTGCCGCGTGAAAACCACGGAAGCACTTCCGTGCGAACCGACTGAAACAGCGCACCAGCTGTCAAAAGGATGAATGTAAACAGAAAAGCACCACGTGCTTTTCTGTTTCCGAACATCCAAACGGAGTGTCTTTGCGATGAGCGAAGCCGGACAAGCGAACCGAACTTCACCGGGTTCGGCCGAACTCGTTTTGGCCGAACCCGGCAAAAGAATTATCGGTACGCGACGTCAGGAGATAGTCACTGTCCATGGTGCTGAAAGAGTTAAACTGTTTCAGCACCATGGACAGTGACTTCCGATCCCAATATACATGAACCTGTAGAAAAAAAACGAAGTTCTGACTTACTGATAACTCCCGGCTTCTTCCTCCAGTCTGACCTCCCGGGATGACAATTCAGTCCAAGTGACAGCTCCAGCCAATCACAGGCCAAGCACAGGCTGCAGCGGTCACATGGACTGGCGCGTCATCCAGGGAGGTGGGGCCCGATGTCGAGAGGCGCGTCACCAAGGACGCGTCACCAAGGCAACTGCCGGGAAGTTCTCGGTAAGTACGAACTTTTTCTTTTTTTCAACAGGTTTTTCGATATTGTGTTCGGCATTCACTGTCGAGGGTGCTTAAAGAGTTAGCTCTTTCAGCACCTTGGACAGTGACGGGCGTCGACTAGCCTCATCTCTATGATGGCGGCTGCGCGAAAATCACGCAGCCGCGCATCATACACGGATGACACACGCAGCTGTCAAATGTTTTTTGCGCGCGCAAAACGCTGCGTTGTTTGTGCGCGCAAAAACGCAACGTCCATCTGTATCTGCCCTTAGAGTAATATTGTGTGTCAGAGGCACACAGGATCTGCTGTCAGGCGAGCCGTCAGTCCAGTTGTCTGATGGATTTGGTTACAGTGGCATTATGCAGCTTCTATGAATATATAAAAATGATCAGTATGCCAAAACACATACATTACTTTAAAAAAAATGCCATCAAAGATTTTCATAGCCTTTAAAGATTGGAGGAGTCATTTTTACAAGGGCTCTTACTTCTTCATGTGGTGACCCACTGCTTTTTCGCACCACAAAAGGCATTAATTATTCGAGACCTTAAAAGATTCAGAGATTAACATTGTATTTTTAATGAGAGGCACTTGGAGCCTTACATTTACACTTCTGTGGTAAAACACTTTTTGTTGTGCATTTCCTTTAATAGAATGAATGCCATGAAAAATTTATAAGTTATCCATGTAATCAAGGGAGTGAATTTGTCTTGGTCGTGCTTAGGTTAAAGCAAGCAGCATTATGGGAGCAGCAACAAACTGTGAAAGATATGGGAGTATTCGTAATGTGGTAACTAGATGGAATTCGAGTGCAATGTCTATCCTCAACAATATGACAAAAAAAGTTGCATCAGGTAAAAGTTTCGGTAACTAACCATAGACTATATTGTAGAGGGAAAACTCTGCCATGCTTTTCCTCTCTCACTGGCTGGGTTCTAAGGCTCAACAGGGAACAAGGGACCACTATTCTCCCAGTCACTGAAGGTCAGTGGCGGATTAAGTAGACCATAGGCCCTGGGCTGTTCCACAAGCTTGGGCCCCCCTCTCCACCACCGCCCTGCCACACCGTGTCTATATTAAACACCACATTTCTGTACGAGAATTGACATATGAGTGTTACGATTACTTTTGTCAAAGGGCTGTGTCCCTACATACTGACAGTCTCCAAACATCGCTGACAGTATCACACTGTGTATCGCACATCCTCTTGACAATGGGAATGGTAACACACAGTAGTCCAGGGTACACAAATAATTTTTATAGAATACAAGGATTCCCTATAACAGACATGTCAGGAGAGGGGACAGATCAATAAATCCAATGACTCACAAGTAATTTCTTCTCTGATGGGGGTCGTTCCCTTTTCCTCTCTTATCCATCTTCTCCTGATGACTGTAGAGTTTCCTGATGAGAAAACTTTGCCCCATGATTCTACAGCCATTTTAAAATTAATAAACTAAACACCCTAAATTGTTTTACACCCCAGACCAAACTCCTAAGCAAATTAAGACTTTTAAAAAACTTTTGGCGTGACATAGTGGTATGTCAGAAGTTTTGATCAATGGGGTTCCGAGCATTGAGACCCCTACGATCACTAAAACAAAGCGGCAGAAGTGCTCGGGTGAGCGCTGTTCCACTTAATTTCTGATAGTCTTTACTCAGAGCGGTATGTGGACTATCAGAGGAAAGATGATCAGAAACAAAGTGGCACAGCACTCACCTGAGCGCTTCTGCCACATTGTTTTAGCGAATGGTGGGGTCTCAGTGCTTGGACGCCACCGATCACAACTTTTGACATGTCAAATTTAAAAAAAAAAAGTTTAGTTACCCTTTAAGCAGCCACACACCCCTTTCTTTGCAGTAAAATAATTCCTGAGGGCTATATGGAGGGATTATACTGCAAGAGGGGGTCAGTGCGTCTGAGTGACTGCTGAGTGCTGTATGGGAGGGTCTGAGCATCTGACTCTTATGGCTCTGGGGGGGAAGGAGTTATCCCCCCCATAGAGACCTCAGCAGTCATTCAGACGCTCTGACCCCCCCTTGCAGTATGATAACTACTGAGGGCTCTATGGGGGAAATTATACTACAAGGCAGGGGGGTTCTGAGCATCTGACTAACTGCAGAGGGCTCTATAGAGGGAAACAATTTTACACGCACACACTTACACTATACAGACTTATAAACTCTATACACACAGCACACATTATATAGACTTACGCTATATACACTATACACACACTATATAGACTTACATTAAACACACAGCACACACTATTTACACACTATACAATATATACACTATACACACATATATGCAATATACACACACACTTACATTTAACACACTATAAACCCTATACACACAACACACACTATATAAACTTAAAGAATACACATTATAAACACACCACACACTATATACACTTACATTATATACACAGCACACACTATATAGACTTACACTATATTCACTATACACACACCCTATATAGACTTACACTATACACACACCACACACTATATACACACCACACTTACCAGAGCCTCCTCTGCGGTGCTTGTGCTTGGGTACAGCCTATAGGATCTTGATCATGTGACTGTGATGTCACTACAGGTCATTCAACTCCTAGTTGCAGTCTTGCCGTTATCAAGCAGCTGCTGGAGGTTTAGACAGACGGGACAGTGCACAGCAGCAGCAGAGGAGCAGACTGTCAGGGAGAGTGACTCCAGCACCTGCCCACCACTATGTCTGACAGTCTGCTCTCTACAGCTGATGTGCTGTGCCGCCTGCCCCCTGGCCGCAATTGACTCCCCCTGCACATGCTCCCCCCCCCTTCATCAGCAGGTGGGACCGATGACCCCGACAATGCGGCAGCCGGCAGCCCTGGATAGTTTTTTTTTTATCTTATGTGCGGTTTGGGGGGCCATGGGCCCCCTGGGAGCCTTGGGCTCCGGGCGGCAACCCGAACCGCCCATATGAGGATCCGCCACTGCTGAAGGTTTAATTTTGGACCCCCACCTTATGGATATGCCAAACATATTTCTCATTTGAGTACCCTTTTAAACTTTTGATGAACTTTTGCTAGTATATTGCAAAGCAATACCCCAGTATACTTCAGGGAACTTAAAGGTGTTTTCCCAGAATCATTAATTATCACCTATCAACAGGATAGGTAATAATTTTCTGATCGGCTGGGACCCCCACCGATCGTAAGAACTGGGGTTCCAAAGCTCCTGTTCCTCCTCACGACCACAGTGAGAAGGACATTGATTGGAGTAGTGGTCAAGCATGCGCGCTGCCGCTCCATTCAAAGTCTATAGGAATGACTGTACTAGGCTGTTTCCGTCATTCTCATACACATTGAAAGGAGTGGCGGGTTCATGACCGACAAACTCTATTATAGCTTCTTCTCACTGCTTGGCGTGCAGTGAGGAGGATCTGAGGGTTCAAACCCACGATCAGTGGGGGTCCTAGCGGTGGAGCTTCAAGCAAAAATGATCACCTATCCTGTGGATAAATGATAATTTATGATTCGGGGAAAACCCCTTTAATATCGTCCTTTATAAACATGAGAAATTTAGATAATACTGTTCTGGAGATAGAAGAGTAATGTTGGCCCTTAGAACTACACAACAGTCAAGTGATCAGTCACAGAAAACAGGTGCCATACCTGTACGTGTACCAGAACTGCTCTATCCTATTACCCAAATTCCTGCCACTTACAACAAGAGTGATTTGGATAATAGACAGAGATTATGGAATTGCTTTATATGAAAAAGGGAAGGATTTACCAAAGGTGGACTTGTACGTTAAAGGCTATGTAAGGCGTCATGCACATGACCGCAATTTTGAAGCGCTATACTATCCGCAATTGCGGATAGTATAGAATGGATACTTTCCTATGGGCCAATGCACACGACCGTGGTTTCCACAGTCCGTGCATTCCCCGGAGCCCAGACCATAAAAAGATAGGATGTCATTATACGCTCCGCATTTGCGGTCCGGGCTCATAGAAATCAATGCATATCTTCAATGTAAACAATGAAGAGGTCGCAGCGCTCATACGAGATCTGCAGCTCCTTCAAACAGCCAGTTGGCAGAGGTTTCCGAGAGTCGGACCCATACCGATCTAGTACTGATGGCTTTTCTTAAGGATAAGCCACCAATTTTAAAACCCCAGATAACCCCTTTAAGTTCTTTTGGCATTTGTAATTTATACACAATATTAAATTATGGCATAAACAGAGACACATTTTTCCAAAGTTATTACTGTCACACTGTTCTATTTCCAGCCTTGCAATTGTATTTCTGAGTTAGAAAAGGTATTGTTTCCAGACAGGAGACTCAGACCATTTCAGGTAAATGAAGTGCTATGTTTACTTTTTATTTGATGCATTACACAAATAAGGACAAGGCAGAACATAATGACAATGTCAGTTCGTTTTAGATAAAAGTACAAGAAAATATAATTCAAATTATGTATTTATTACTTGGAGCAAGCATCACCCCTTAAAGGCTATGTAAACCTTTGAAATAGATTTTTTTATTTTTTTTTTAAAGTAAAAATGTTAGTCAGTGTGATTGGCACAACTTTCAAATTAGTTTTTATTTAAAATTCTTTATACTTTTTGGGATACAGCGGCTTTGTATCCTGTATCGTTTGCTAAATCCTGTTCCCGTCAGGTCCGCGAGACTGACGAGTTCAGTGACAGAGGGTCCTGCATGCCTCTGACACTCAGGATCCACCTGTTATCCATAACATCTAAGTTCATTACTTAGATGTGATAGATTACAGGTGGATCCTGTGTGTCAGAGACACGTAGGCCCTGCTGAAACTGAACCCGTCAGTCCCGCGGGACTGACTGATTCATGCCTTAGAGAAAGATACAGCCGCTCTGTATACAAAATACAAAGCAGCTGTATCTCAAATAGTTAAAATAATTTATAATTACAACTAATTTGAAAGTTGCATCAAACACACTGACTGATATTTAAAAAAAAAAAAATTAAATCACTTTCAAAGGTTTACATAGCCTTTAATTATGGCTTCTTATATTCAGTTGCTAAAGTTGACAAACTTCCTGAAAGAATTGTATGTGTGGAGCACTAGATTATTGAAGAAGATGATACAGATATGAGAGAAATACTTTCCACTATCCTCAACTATATCAAGAATTCACAGAGGTCGAATATCAAATCAGGTTCGGATTGGTCTACCTGAGGTCTAGATTGTGACACAATGAAGAGGCCCTGTAAAAAGAAGGTCTATGAGGTTGTGAAGAAGACTTGAAGATATAGCGAGCAGCTCTGGTGTAGTGAACTTCCTTGAATAAGTATATTTAGGATTTTTTCTATTTTATATTATAATTTTTTTTTTATATTGGGGGTGCATTTTATTTCACAAATAACCTATTAGTATAAGTCATTTGCTGGCAATAATAATATAAGAGTTTACATTGCAATAAAAAATTGGTATGCACATGTTCCT
The DNA here is from genome assembly GCF_050947455.1 of Rhinoderma darwinii. Classification (NCBI taxonomy): domain Eukaryota; kingdom Metazoa; phylum Chordata; class Amphibia; order Anura; family Rhinodermatidae; genus Rhinoderma; species Rhinoderma darwinii. The sequence continues at coordinate 363,387,060 of NC_134690.1, read as the reverse complement.
TGTATATGGAGGGTACGCCGTCAGAATCTTTTCCACTGATTGGCCTACGGGATTGTACCCCTGTCTAATATGGTAACAGATCATATCCCATTTTTATTTATATGTCTAATTGATATCTATGGCAACATATTACTCCATGGCAATCTTTAACGAAAGGGATCTAGTAATGGGTATCCATGACAACAAATGTTCATAGTAACACTTCTCCATGGCAAAAGATATTCATAGCAACATGCCTTTATTGTAACAGGAATTTATAAAAAGTTGTGTCTCCATGGCAACATGTCTCCATGGTAACAAGTATCAATGGCAATGTGTGTCTTCATGGCCACTGGTATCCACAGCAAGTGTTCTTGTCAATGTATCTCCATGGAAACACGTTACAATAGTAATGGACATGCATGGCAATATGTGTCTCCATGGTAATAGACATTAAAGAGAGAGTAGGGCAGACACAAGGAAATAAAGTTCCCTACTCCTCGCTGCCACATGTAACAAAACTGACCGGTAGGCAAACTTAACAAAAGCTTTAATTTGGAGTGGTATTTATGTAGTTTAAGGGGTATCACCAAATGAAAAGTTATACATTTTCCCTATGTACTATCTGTATCAATTCCTCATGGTTTTCAAGATCTCTGCTTGCAGTCATTCAGAGACCTTCATGGCTTACATCCAGTGGATACAATTCTGTCCATGGTCATGTGATGGACACACAGAGCTCTTTACAAGGGACCGCTCTGATACACATATTGTAACAAGCCAACCACCTGTGTGTCCATCACATGACCAGTACCAATAATATACTATAAAGGCAGGACTCTCTCCATCTAGGTGCTGCAGAGATCTTATACTGCTATATTTCTACATCCTCAGTTTTCTTCCCCCTCCAACTACAGATTGCAAAGCAGCATTTCTTCCAGTTTAAATTGTGATATTGTAATTGGAAAGGGATTTAACATTTCTGGTAACTCATGTTGAAGATATTCTTTTGATCCTATTATATATAGTGCTTTGCATGGGTAGATTATATAAAAGTTGATTTTATGTTATTAAATTACATAATTTATGTTTATATAGATGATCTATGTAAATCATTTCCATTTTGTAATGCTGTGTGTAGACTATGGGGAGAAGTTATCAAAGTTTTCTGGCGTAGAAAAGTCGCAAATGCATCAAGAGGTGCAATTTGCACACAAAAAATGCAACTTTAGATGAATTTACGCCGCTTACTGCACTTTTGCAAAAAAAAGTGGGTTTAGGGTCTTCTTACAAGGCCCCACATGGGCCAGGTAAATGAGCGCCGATCAACGAGACAATGTTGTTCATATTGGACACAACATAATCCCAGGAGTGTGGCAGCAGAGCGTCAAGAAGGAGCAGTGACGCGGCACTATGGGAACACCAGAGTAGGTGAGTCTGGCTCAAATTGCGCGAAAAACTGGGGTACATGGCGTGCTCAAAATTTATTATGTGATTTAGATACTTTTGACGCCTCACTAGACTGTTTTGAATAATGTCTAGAAAAGGGGACCACATTTTTTATGCAAAATATTGGCGTAAAGCCAAGAGGTGGTGTAAGGAAGAGAAAAGTGTCTAGCAAAACGCATCAAATTTAGCATACAGCATGCGCCACTGTGATTAATTTGGCGCCATTTCTACCTGTCTGATTTACTCTTATCCTGTCTATATTGAGGACAATATTAATAATAAATCTGCCCCCTGGTATCAGTTTTGCCTGGAATGTTCCTATTAATAAAATATGCACAATAAATTCTCCACCAGATAGAAGAGGTTTTAATCATTTTGCCACAGTCCAACCCCCCAATTATTGGATGTCTCGGTAGAATTTTTTGTAACATGTCTATTTCATATATTACTGACTTGATCATGTGACTGTTATCTGTTAAATCGTGCAGACTGTTGTGACAAAATGTCATCATGATGAGTAACTATTGACTTTCCAAACCATAAACAAATATTTGGATTTGAAGCAGTCATGTGAAAGCAATACAATGTCAATCTTTGGGTTAGGTTGTAGGGTTTTATCTTTTTTATGTTTACTTAACTATAGTTCTATTTGTTGGTACTATTACTTGTCCGCGTTGGCACTACTTTGCAATGATGTAATGCTAAAAAAAATAATAATGTATAAACTGACTGGGGAGCAAAATACACTCTGGTGCCCATGTATTAAATTGTGTCCAACAGAAAAATAAGGATATGTTCACATGACTTAGCAAAATACGTCTGAAAATACGGAGCTGTTTTCAGGTGAAAACAGCTCCTGATTTTCAGACGTTTTTGTAGCAACTCGCGTTTTTCGCGGCGTATTTTAGGGACGTTATTGGAGCTGTTTTTCAATAGAGTCAATGAAAAACGGCTCCAAAAACGTCCCAAGAAGTGACATTCACTTCTTTGACGCGGGCGTCTTTTTACGCGCCGTCTTTTGACAGCGATGCGTGAAATGACACCTCGTGGGAACAGAACATTGTAAAACCCATTGAAAGCAATGGGCAGATGTTTGTAGTCATAATGGAGCCATTTTCAGGCGTAATTCGAGGCGTAAAATGTCCGAATTACGTCTGAAAACAGTGCGTGTGAATATACCCTAATGGCAAAACATCAGAAAATATGGCATTAAAATCGTGTCATGAACCACCCACTCGGGTCCTGTCCTAGGCATAACACAGTGAACAGGTATTGCTGTTTTCCTTTATTTCTTTCCTAGGCATTTGCAGCTTAGTGACATGTCCTTACTACAGCTATTTAGGGAAATGAAAAAAAGCTAATATATACAACATACTAAATCTATTGTCCAGACTTTCCCATCAGTTCAGGATAAGATAAATGCATTATGAGTCTTACAACATTTTAATTATTTGCGGAATCATCACACTACTGATACATGACCCATTTTGTTAACAGATACAGCAATAATAGGTTGTAAAAAATGGACCATACATAGCGCATGTTACGACTAGCAGCAGGATTGCTGCTGATCAATGATTTCTGTGTTTGGGCATTGCTAGGCAATACCTTTGGTCTGAGTCTAGATTTGGTCATCATTTGACTGGTTAATTAGGACAGAATACTTTTCTTGGGCCTATATATACTTCAGGCCTGGCTTACACCGTGGCTGGTTATACTATTTCTGGCATGTGCTAAACTCCAGATTCTAGTTGGTGACTTTGTTCTTCTCTATGTGTTTGTTTGTACTGTGGGACCTGTTGGTCCTCTGAGATATCTTGTATCGGTATAGTGGTTTATCTATAGTTCCTCTAGTTTGCTTGCCTTTCCTGTGTGTTTGGTCTGCTGCCAAGCTGTTGTCTTACCATGCTGTGTGATAGTATTCATATAGGGTCAGTGAGAGCTGTTAATTCTGGTCCACTGTCTATTAATCCGTTTACTGCTTTCATGCTATTCATCTGCCATCCACTCCATTTATGCATTGTCTCTATCTTCTACTACCTTCAGTATTCGATTCCGCTTATCCACTGGTGAGTTATTTGTGTGTTTTGTTTATTGTCAGTATTGATGCATGCTTCACCCATGTGATAACTATTGTCTGGTATTGCAGTCTTGAGCACCAGCAGCGGCATAACAGAGTACCCATAGTCAACTAGAAATTCTGGGTGCACCAATAATGGTCATAGGTAGCCCTGCTGGAAGAGTCACTCATACCTTTGAGTATTTCCCTAGATAAAGCAGATATTGCTGTGGTTGTGGCCATATAGGCAGGAGTAATCATGTCACTACAAGCACCTTAGAGGTGCAATGACTGTTCAGAATGCAATTTCAGGGAGTAAGAGTGGCCAGCAAAGAAGAAATGGACATTATTCTAATAATTACATTTTATATATTTAGGAATGTAAATTAGGGCTTCTGCCCTTGCAATGTAGGTAAACATCTGTGGTCACAATATCAAACTTAAAGTGGGCAGACATGTTGATGAACCCCTGGTTCGTTGTTTCCCACTAAATGTGTGGTGTAACTTCCTAGTTATCATCTTTAAAACCTTTAGGACTTATATACTTGGCAAAGTCACGTGTATGGACCTTATAGGGTGGCACATACAGTGCATACAGGTCTGTAATATGGAGACACCATATTCTCCACTTGGAGCAATGCTCTCTATTAGGGATATGCATTACACAAATCTGTAATATTCAAATATGGAGAGCCATGGCCCCTTTCATTGTGCTGATCAGTGCGGGTCTCAGGGGTTGGACCTGCACGATCACACATTGATGGCCTATCTAAAGGATATTTAGACAACCCCGGTGCATTATCTAGGTCTGTATTACTACTACCTGCTGCTCTTATCTGTATCCTCTATATCAGGGGTCTCAAACTCGGCTGGGTAAATGGGTCGCACATAGATAAAATTTGAAGTTGATGGGCCGCATTACTTTCAAATTTGATAACATACAAAATTACTGTTAGTCAATTATTTGAACTACTATAACAATACTACATTACTATAATAATACTGCTAGGTTTAAACTTAACGGAAATTTGCGAGTTTACTCCATGTACTTATTTTAAAAATCCAGTTTTCCAGTTTATGTGTCGCTAAATGCAGTTTGGCAGACACAAGAATGTCAAGATTGGGCAACCCCTTTTTAGATAGTCCCACAATGCCTTCTGTAGATACTGCCACCCCCACCCCCGGAGATGATGCCACAGTGCCCTCTGTAGATAGAGCCCACCCCCCAGATAATTCCCCAGTGCCCTCTGTAGAAAATGCCACAGTGCCCTTTGTAGATAATGCCACAGTGCCCTCTGTAGATAATTCCCCAATGCCCTCTGTAGATAGCTCCATTGGGGCTCTCTCTGGGAGTGGAACCCCAGCCAAAGCATTTCCGGCACATTGGCTGGGGATTCCTTTCCTGGAGGAGCCCCTGACGTCACTGTCCATATATTGCGTGAGATGCCTCGTCTATCAGCGGAACCCCCGACCAATGGGTTGGGAACACGCTAGCCAGGCATTCCGGTCCAGGAGGAGCCACTTACGTAACTGTCCATATATAGACAGTTACATCAGTGGCCTCGTCTATCAGCGGAATCCCGGACCAGTGCGTCGGCTACTCACTGGCTGGGCATTCCGGTCCAGGAGGAGCCACTGACGTCACTGTCCATATATAGACAGTTACATCAGAGGCCTCGTCTATCAGTTGGATCCCCGACCAGTGCGTCGGCAACACGCTGGCCGGGCATTCCGGTCCAGGAGGAGCCACTGATGTCACTGTCCATATATGTGGAATCCCCGACCAGAGCGCTCTGGCTGGTGATTTCACTCCTAGAGGGAGCCCCAATGAAGCTATCTATAGAGAGGTGGGTGTAGCGCTGTCCACAGGGTGGGGTGTGTGGCATGGCACCAGGGCTGATTCTAGCTTTTCTTCTGCCTGAGGCGAAAATTAAAATGACGTCCCCCAGATCTTGATTGACATCCCCATTGCTGTTCTACATCACTAGCAGCCTCACGGAAAAAAAAAATCATACCACCCATTATCTTGTTGCTGATCATACATTGACTACAGTACCGATTAGAGGCAGAATAGACATTTACAATAAGTGACTCACAGGTGACGTCTCCATCCGGTCCTGACCTCTATGATGACTTCTCCCAGCCATGGCCCATTTCTGCAGAGTTTATGCTCAGATGTCTTGAACTTCTCACTTTTCAAACATTTTTGCATCTGTAAACGAAGATAAAATTCTCATGGTGCCACAGACAACGCCCCTAAATATAATAGCGCCATACACTCCACCTCTAATTATAATAGAACCATACACTGTGTTTCTAAATATAATAGTACCATAAACTTTGTCCACCCCCACACACGCACACACAGACACACACACACACACACACACACACACACACACACACACAGTGCCCCACATAGAGCCCCCTGTAGACAGTGCCCCACATAGAGCCCCCTGTAGACAGTGCCCCACATGGGGCCCCCTGTAGACAGTGTCCCACATACATAGTGCCCCCTATAGAGCCTCCTGTAGATACTATCCCTGTAGATAGTGCCCTACTTAGGGCCCCACATACAGCCCCCGGTAGATAGTGCCCCACATATAGCCCCCCTGTATATAGTGCCCCACATATAGCCCGCACATATAGCCCCCCTGTAGATAGTGACCCACATATAGCCCGCCTGTATATAGTGCTCCACGTATGTATTGTGCACATTAGGAAGTGGTAACATACCATATACTTTACTTATGGTCAACTGAAAGTTCTTCTTTACTGTGCTCAGTAGGTTTTTAACTACTATGACGTTACAGAAGAGTCAGTAGCAGATGTTGATGACTCATGTGATTCCTATCTGGAACATATCCATTAAACTACTACTAATATGTCTTATTGCATAGCGCTACTACACTGAGCTATTCCACATTGCTTGAGAAGTCCTTTGCTCCCTATTTCTAATTGCTCTCATTTCTAAGTTGTCAGAACTATCTCATTTGGCTATCACGCAGGCTTTCTACTTATAATGAAAGGAATTCATTAACATTCAGAAGTATTACTCATCATGAAACAGAACACTGACGTAGTTTTAGCACAGTGTGCTAAATGTTAAATATTTAAAAAAAAACTCAGTAATGTGAAAGCTATGAAGAAATAAAAACATACCCTAGAGCAAAGTATGATGCGCTCACATTATGTTATCCTCTGGACAGATGAGTATCGATCAGCTTGGATCATGCATATCCCTAAATCTAACTAATAACAAGGGTCTCTCTGCTGGGACCACCATGATCTGCTGTTGTCAGAGGGGGAATCTCATTATGAAGCTTTGCAGAACACCAACTGAAACCATTGGGTGTCCATTGTTTTCAACGGATGCCTGTAGTCTTCCAGAGCTTCTCAACTTCAGCTAATACAGACAGGCTCTACTTCTATTTAAAATTCTTTAACTAAAACAGTACAGGTAGTACACAAGTCTCTGATAAAACTTGGTCCCCGAGTACTAAGCACAGGAATTATAGCATCAAGAGGAAGAGGACTGTGTTGGCTAGGGATGGGGGAGCACTGTTTTTACGCTTATATTTTGTCTATGAATGTTTAAGACATTCATAGTGATCTATGGCAAGAAACAGTAGCCTACATTTACTAATGCTTTCTAATAGTTAGACCGTGTAGGCTATGTAAACATTTGAAAGTGATTTTTTTAAATTCTTTTTTTATAAAAAGGTCAATTAGTGTGTTTTGTGCAGCTTTACAATTTGTTTTTATTAAAAAATTATCTTTACTTTTTAAGATACAGCTGCTTTGTATACTGTATACAGAGCAGCTGTTTCTTACGCTGAATCCTGTACACGTCAGATGGGTGGGACTAACAGGTTCAGTGTCTGCGGGTCTTTCGTGTCCCTGACACGCAGGATCCACCTGTAATTTATCACTTCCAAGTTAAGAAACTTAGATGTGATGGATAACAGGTGGATCCTGCATGTCAGAGACACGCAGGACCCGTTTTCACTGAACCGATCAGTCCCGCGGACCTGATGGGAACAGGATTCAGAATAAGATACAGCTGCTCTGTATACAAAATACAGCAGCTGTATCTCAAAAAGTAAGACTTTTTTTAATAAAAACAAATTATAAAGTTGCACAAAACACACTGATTGACCTTATTAATTAAAAAAAAAAACACTTTCAAAGGTTTACATTGCCTTTAAAACATGCTGGTACAAAATGCGCCAAGATTATCACTGTGGTGCATGCTGTATAATAATTTTGGCGCATCTTGCACAACCTGTTAGACACTTTTAGTTTTCTTACACCACTTTTGATTTGGCTTATCATTTTATGCCAGTTTTTGGTGCATTTTGGGTGCACATTGGCGCATTGTAAGCAATGCCCTTTTTTCACGAGTCATTTCTCTTTCCTGCTAAGCCAAGCCCCTTTTGGGAAGATTTTTAAAAAGTGTCTAGGGAGGTGAAAACTTCAAAGTTTGCTCCAAAATTTGTCGTATATTTAGACACTTTCTAGACTACGACACAGTAGTAAATCTGCCCAGTGCGTCTATCCAGCACTTCAGCAATAAAAAAATCTATTCATTAAAAACATGTTGCAAACAGACATAGTGAATAGAGAGGTTTCATGAACTTTTTTGTTTTTCCCTCTCCACATTTCAGCAGCTATAACGTTTTATTTTTTCATTGACGTGGATGGATGAGGCTTCATTTTATGCGGGAGAATTTTTTTTTCAGCACAGCATGTAAGAAAAACATTAATTATTAAAAAGAAAGTCCCCAAAAATATTTTTTTTAAAAAGCTCTTATTTAGTATAAAAAACATTTTATTGTGAATAGTCGACATAAAAAAACCTACACGTATTAGGTATCCATATGACCATAATAACCTGAGGAATTCATTGACCAGGCTGTTTAGTAAAACATGTGAACAGTCTAAAAAAAACAACAACAAAAAAAAAAACAATGCTAAAAATCTATTTTCTATATTCACGCCAAAATTTAAGCTGATGTTTTCCTGGTCGCCGCAAGTCTTTGTTTACCTGACTCCAATGATAATGTGTCATCTCGACACGTGACCTCTGCAGCCACTGTCGACCTCACTAACGTCAACGCTGTGGCCATTGATTTGCAGCAGTGTTCACATGTGGAGACGACACATCATCGATGGAGCCAGGTAGAAAAAGACTAGTGGGGGACCAGGGAAGTGTCAGCATGCGAAGATGAGTATTACTCCATTTGTTATTTTTTATAATTGTCTGCTATTTTTTTTAAAAATGCATGGGGTTGAAAAACTCCTATAAAGAAACAGTATAGTATAGTACAGTATATAAACCGATAGAATACCAACGAACAGGATACAATAAAACGTAGTGCTAAGAAAAGATAACCAGTAAACTGTAAAGCATAATTGCCAGCTGTATTGCATGCACTATATTGGATCCTAGGTAATGACCAAGATATACTTGGTGCATCGATCAATAATTGACAAGAGACTAAACCAAGAAAATATGATCGACTACGGCACACAATAATGAAAAAAATATATAAATTTTATTAAATAACAAACATGAGACAATTTAAAAGATGGAATGAGGAATAAGTCACACAATAAAAAGACGTCGCATCAATCAAAAGGTCGGATATGAGTGTTGTGTCAACATGTAAGCAGTTTACATTATAGCAGCAATAGGGAACACATATGATCACAGAGGAAACCGTGTCCGGTTGAGATCACAGCAAGTAAGAGCCAGACATGTCCAAGAACAGCAATATGGTCAGTACAAAAATGAGGTACTAGTGATTGTAGCGATCTCTGCATAGGTGTGAGAGATAAGTATGGATCGCAGGAAGTTTAGATACACGATGTTACAGGACAGTGTAACATATCAACAAATCTTTGGAATCAACGGAAGGTAACCAGAGATGATGGACAAAACAAGGCAATAGCTGCTAGACAGAACAAAAGTTATGAAACATACCGGTGGACATGATGGAAGTGTGAGATGAGACGTCTGGACCCGACGCGCGTTTCGGCAACTGCCTTCGTCCGGGGTTTCGTCCGGACGAAGGCAGTTGCCGAAACGCGCGTCGGGTCCAGACGTCTCATCTCACACTTCCATCATGTCCACCGGTATGTTTCATAACTTTTGTTCTGTCTAGCAGCTATTGCCTTGTTTTGTCCATCATCTCTGGTTACCTTCCGTTGATTCCAAAGATTTGTTGATATGTTACACTGTCCTGTAACATCGTGTATCTAAACTTCCTGCGATCCATACTTATCTCTCACACCTATGCAGAGATCGCTACAATCACTAGTACCTCATTTTTGTACTGACCATATTGCTGTTCTTGGACATGTCTGGCTCTTACTTGCTGTGATCTCAACCGGACACGGTTTCCTCTGTGATCATATGCGTTCCCTATTGCTGCTATAATGTAAACTGCTTACATGTTGACACAACACTCATATCCGACCTTTTGATTGATGCGACGTCTTTTTATTGTGTGACTTATTCCTCATTCCATCTTTTAAATTGTCTCATGTTTGTTATTTAATAAAATTTATATATTTTTTTCATTATTGTGTGCCGTAGTCGATCATATTTTCTTGGTTTAGTCTATAGTACAGTATAGTACAGTAAAGTAACCAGTGTAAACTGGGGCTACCATTTCCGTAATAAAAAAGGTATTATTTATTATTTATTAAAGTGCGACACTTTAATGAACAATTTAGTTTATCACAACGAAGGCAACAGAGATGTATAATGAAAAAATACAGTAAAGTATGAAGGAACGAGCTGAGTAACTAAGTTGCCTCTTACAGGTCTTAGAATAACAATGTGTTGAGTAAAGTTTTGGAATTAATTAGTAAAACTGAAAAATAGCATAACTTTCCCAAGTTATAATAACAAGACTGAGGGCTTTCTCTCTATGGTAATGGTTTAAGAATCTCAGGTATATTGACTTGACTTCTTAAAACAATGCTCAAGAAGAGAAATTAGTGAAGAAATACCCAAAACATTGATGTCGGATTGCATGGTATTATAAGGGCTCAGCTCAAGTAGAGGTGCATATATATGTAACTAGTTGCATTAGCAGCTGACACAAATGGGAAAAAATCCTTGTTAGATAATAGTTGTCTCCCTATACAAATGAACCTTTCATAGAATATATTTGGTTTTAATTCTTTATGTAAAAACAATCATAAAGTTCTGGCTTGGAAAATAATACTTTTTTTTTAAAATATTGTTCAAGCAGGATACCCATAAAGGCATTAGCATTAGAATATTAACCCAAACAATTGTACAATAAGATATGATATTCGTAAAAGCATGTACCAAAACTAACACGAAAGGAAAGAATACAGGTTGATTTCCCAAGGGGGAGAGAAAAAGAAAAAAAAGGGGATAGTAGTAAAGCACACTGGCCTCATAAATTACCTGACTTACACTGAGCTTTGGAATGTTATCCATTAATGCCAAGATTTGAGAAACTTGTTGTGAGTTCTTTGGAACGAGACATTAAAATCCTCCCTCCTCATGACCTCCTGTATCTTAATAAACCACATTGGAATTGAAGAAGTGTTCTGTCTCCATAGTACTGGATTACAGGCTCTCACCAGATACCTAACCCCAGAGCGTTTGTATGTAGAAAGCGGGATGTCGCAGAGATGGAGCCGAACCATGGTGGGAGATTTTGGCAAGATAAAATCAGTAAACTTCGAGATTATGAGCCAAACATCAGCCAAGACTGGGAACTCGAAAAAGAAGGGCTGAAGTGTACCTGTCTTAGTTCTGCATCTCCAACAGAAAGGGAAAGCTGACGGCAAGAGAGGGTGAGGGTAAACGTCCCGAAAAATGGCTGAAAAATTGGAAGCAGATCGCCTCCAAACATCTGCCCATTGATTTCAATGGATTTTCCCTTAAACAGCTCCATATTTTCAGTCGTTTTTTATTTTGTGTGTGCACATATGCTAAAGCTTGGAAGGAACCTGTAACGTATGTGGTCGCTGACCACGAACTCCTTCCATCCGGTCGATGCCCTTCTCTCTAGAGATGTCTGCACATGCCGCCGTCCTGTTCCACAGTGACCACCAGGGTGCGATTGCGAGCTCAGTCCAGACAAGGAGCCAGGTCGCACACAGGTGGGAGATTGAGCTGATTGTTCCCAGAGCACCATGTACTATAAGAAGGGCCCAGCCCCTTCCTGCCATGCCTGAGCCTTGTTGTCATTATCCTAGTATGTCTATGCAAATGGTCTCCTAAGTTTTTTCCAGTTCCCAGTGTTCCCCGTTCCTGCTACCTGTAACCTGTATCCCGTGATATCCTGGTCAAGTGCCATGTTGAGCTGAAGTCGTGCTGTGCTGTGTACCACGCCTATCCTGCTGCGCCACACCTGGCCCCTGCCTGCTGCCTAGTCCCAGCCGAGCCTTTCTTACTACTGTCTGAGCTACCACAGGTACACTATATGAACTATAGACTGTGACCTGTGTCCTGTTGGCCAGCTGCCATACCGTCAAGGTAAGGCTGGCAGTAGGCTCAGGCCATGGACCCCGCTGGTCAATCCAATACCATGACGACGTCACAGGAGATGCGGGCGGATATGCTAGACCTCCGGTCTCGACAGGACCAACTCCTCCAGGCATTGAACATTATTGCACGTCGGCTGGAGGTGCAAGCTGCCGTTCCTCCTACTACACCTCCTGCCAGTGCTGATCCTCCGACTACACCTCCTGGCAGTGATGATCCCTGATTTTCTTTGCTGCTTCCTGACTGCTATGATGGAGATGCAAGGACCTGCCGTGGATTTTTGAACCTGTGCCAGATCCACTTTAGCCTGTATGCAAGGGCATTGTCGTCTGATGGCGCAAGGGTCACGTTCATCGTGTCTCTCCTCACTGGCAGGGCCCTTGCATGGTCGAACCCTATCTGGGAGAGACAAGGACCAGAGACCCGTGGCTTCCAGGGGTTCTAACGGACATTTCGCACAGTGTTTGAGGAGCTTGGACGAGTCCCGTCTGCAGCCGCCTCCTTGCTGAACCTACGCCATCGAGACACCTCTGTGGGCGAGTACGCCATATACTTCCGCACCCTGGCAGGAGAACTGTTGTAGAACAATGAGGCCCTGGAGGCAACATTCTGGCAGGGACTGTCTCCTAGGATTAAGGACGAGCTGGCCGCCAGAGATCTACCATCTACCCTGGATGCCCTCATCCTTCTGGCCACATGGATTGATATAAGGATCCGAGAACGGTTCCAAGAAGCTCGTCGGGAGGGAGGACTCCCTAGTCCAGATCCAACTTTGTAGCAACCTCTGCTGTCCTCAGATGCTGATCCTCCTATGCAGTCTGTGAGGACGGACCAGTTTAAGCTGTCTACCCAGGAGAGACAACGCAGACGCACCTCGGGACTCTATATGGCAGCCTCGGAGGCCATCTTGTGCATCTGTGTCCCCAAAAGCCCCAGATCCTAGGGTTGGTGGGAGAGACAACCCTGGGTAAAGAAGGACTTTCGTCTACATTGTCCATCCCTGTGACCATAGTGTCCGGCGAGAAAACGCATTGGGTCTCTGCATATCTGGACTCTGGATCCGCTGCTAATTTCATTCGTAGAGACCGGGTGGATCTTCTCCAATTGCCCACAACCCTCTGGAGAGGCCGTTGATGGACTACCTCTGCCATACCCAATTGTAGCTGTGACTAAGCCACTGAGGCTCCAACTGGGAGCCCTCCATTCCGAGCTCCTTTCGTTCTTTGTCCTGGCTAAAGCTGTCAATCCTGTGCTGCTGGGTCTGCCCTGGCTGCGACTACATGCTCCAGTCCTGGACTGGAATTCTGGAGAGGTTCTCCAGTGGGGTCCCGAGTGTCTCAACTGCTGCCTGGTACAGATTCGTTCGGCTCAGTCTCCTCTGCCTCAGTCCTTGGCAGGATTGCCTGGTCATTATTCTGCATTCTCGGATGTCTTCAGCAAGAAAGAGGTGGAGTCGCTGCCCCCACACTTGGCGTTTGACTGTCCTATCGACCTAGTTCTTGGTGCATCCCTTCCCGTGGTAGGGTATATCCTCTCTCTGTGCCAGGGACTCTGTCCATGTCCGCCTATGTTAAGGAGAACTTGGAGAGGGGCTTCATACGGAAGTCTTCCTCCCTGGCAGGAGCCGGGTTCTTCTTTGTCAAGAAAAAGGATGGTCCTCTGCATCCTTGCATCGACTACCAGGGTCTCAACCAGATCACGGTAAAAAATAGGTATCCGTTGCCTTTGATTTCTGAACTGTTTGTTCGCATACGTGGACCCAAGATTTTTTCAAAGCTAGACCTGTGTGGGGCTTACAACCTACTCCGGATTCGCCAGGGTGATGAATGGAAGTCGGCATTTAACACCCGTGACGGACAATATGAGTATCTAGTAATGCCCTTCGGTCTGTGTAATGCTCCCGTGGTCTTCCAAGAGTTCGTTAATGACATCTTCTGTGACCTCCTCTATGTATGTGTTGTGGTCTATCTTGATGACATCTTGATTTTTTCTTCAGATCCAATGACTCATTGGAGACATGTCAGTCAAGTTTTGATATGGTTAAGGGAGAATCGTCTGTACACCAATTTGGAGAAGTGCGTGTTTGAGAAAGATTCTCTACCCTTCCTGGGCTACATCATCTCGAATCAAGGTCTCAAGATGGATCCTGAAAAGGTAAAGGCCGTCCTGGATTTTCCACGCCCTCAAGGATTGAGGGCCATACAGCGCTTCCTGGGATTCGCCAATTTCTACAGACAGTTCATTCCAAACTTTTCCTCACTGACATCTCCTATCTCTAACCTCACCAAGAAAGGCATGAACGCCAAGGTGTGGACTCCAGAGGCGAAAGCCGCATTTAATAGCCTGAGCTCCACTCAGGCCGACAAGATTGTGTGGGCTGATGCCTTGTCCAGGTCGTTCGAGACATAGGAGACTATGGAGTCTCCACAGAATATTATTAATCCGTCCTGCATCATCCCTGTCAGCCCTCTGCAAGTTAGAGACATTTCCCGGGGAGGACTTTTGTGCGTCTGGCAGACAGAAGAAGAATCCTCCGCTGGGGACACAGTTCCAAACTGGCAGGTCACACATGTCCGTAAGACCCGAGACTTGATCGCTCGTCAGTTCTGGTGGCCCACGCTTCCCAAAGACTTTGTCTCCTCCTGCATGGCGTGCGCAGCAAATATAATTGCCCACTCCAAACCGGCGGGCCTGCTCCAGCCGCTGCCTGAGCCCGATGCCCCCTGGCAACGTATTGCTTTGGACTTTAACACGGACCAGCCTCCCTCTGCGGGATGCAGTGTGGTCTGGGTGGTGGTGGACCGATTTTCGAAGATGGCTCACTTCATTCCGCTGACTGGTCTACCTTCTGCATCTCGACTGGCCGCCCTCTTCATCCAACACTTCTTCCCCCTGCACGGCTTGCCTAGGCATATTGTGTCTGATCGGGGGTTGAGTTCACCTCGAAGTTCTGGAGAGCCCTCTGCGAACTCCTTGGTGTGAAGTTGGACTTTTCCTCAGCCTACCATCGTCAGTCCAATGGTCAAGTCGAGAGGATCAACCAAATCATGGAGAACTACCTACAACACTTCATCTCCAAGCAGCATGATGACTGGGTGCAGCTTCTTCCTTGGGCTGAGTTCTCATATAATAATCATACTAGCGATTCCACAAGAAATACACCATTCTTCATAGCTTACGTCCAACACCCACGACTACCTCTTCCGGTGTCCGTTATGTCCGAAGTGCCCGCAGCTGATTCTGCTTTTAGGGACTTCCTGCGGATCTGGCAGCAGACCCGATCCTCCATTCTGCTGGCGGTGGACCACATGAAACATAAGGAAGACACAAGGAGAAGAGAACCTCCCCAGTTTTCTCCAGGTACCAAGGTCTGGCCAGAATTATCCGGCTGAGGGTGCCATCTTACAAGTTTCCTCCCAGATTCCTAGGACCCTTCGAGATCTTGCAACAGATTAACCCGGTCTCCTACAAGCTTCGGTTGCCTCCTACCCTCCGGATCCCCAACTCCTTTGTGGTTTCTCTCCTGAAACCTGTGGTCCTGAACCGCTACTCTAAGACTCTTAGCCCTGCAGTTGCCCCCAGTGGTTCTTCTGAGATATTTGAGGTTAAGGAGATCCTGGACACCAAAAAAGTAAGAAGAAGAACCTTTTATTTAGTAGATTGGAGGGGGTTTGGTCCAGAAGAGAGGTCCTGGGAGCAAGAGTAGAATCTCAATGCTCCTACCCTCATTAACAAGTTTCTTTCTCGTTCTGGTCCCAACGTCTATGGTCGCTGACCACAAACTCCTTCCATCCGATCGACGCCCTTCTCTCCAGAGAGATCTGCACATGTGGCCGTCCTGGTCCACAGTGACCACCAGGGTGCGCTCGCGAGCTCAGTCCAGACAAAGAGCCAGGTCGCAAACACAGATGGGAGATTGAGCTGATTGTGGACTATAAGAGCCCAGCCCCTTCCTGTCATGCCTGAGCCTTGTTGTCGTTATCCTAGTATGTCTATGCAAATCGTCTCCTAAGTGTTTTCCAGTTCCCAATGTTCCCCGTTCCTGCTACCTGTAAGCTGTATCCCGTGCTATCCTGTTCAAGTGCCGTGTTGAGCTGAGGTCGTGCTGTGCTGTGTACCACGCCTGTCCTGCTGCAACACGTCTTTCGCCTGCCTGCTGCCTAGTCCCAGCCGAGCCTGTCTTGCTACTGTCTGAGACTGGGACCTGTGTCCTGTTGGCCAGCTGCCATACCGTCAAGGCGGTACGGCCCAGTGGGTCCACATTCCCAACATGACAGATGCCTATACCATCTGGAATCATTTTTATATGATGTCTACATACAGTGTGATATCAATAATGCAAAATCATGGCTGGTTTGGTTCAAGACCCAGGTACAGATTTGCAGTGGAACCCAAGAACTTAGCACTATTCCTCCACCAGTACTCATGAAAACAGTGATGGTCCCACGTGCTTGACCGCCATCTTTTTTTACTCTGATATGTAAGTTAGGAAATGGCGATTCTAGTTAGGTATTAGCACTGCCCAAGGTAGGCCATATTACAGCTCGTGCATAAGGACAGGATCTGATCCCAACCTGGGAGATCAAGAAGGCTTTTCCCAAGGCCATTTTTTGGGAAGGTCTTTTTTCCGATTTCCCTAGACAGGATCCTGTTCCGCATGGCACAGTGGCCATATGCATGAGCCGTTAATAAGATTGTGTAATTTGACTTTACTGAACTGCCATTGACCAGATTTGCTAGAGGTCTTACTAACATTGACATCTAATGATTTCAACCAGCATAGTTTAACTTGTTCATGTTTTATATGGCACATGTAATAAATATATTTTTTCCTGTTTTTTGTTATATGTAATGGCAGGAGAATAATGTTGTATGGAGACATGTAATAATAGAATACTGTGTATAATAAGATAATGATGTATTTCATTCAGCAATAAAATGAATAGACTCAGTGTTGCATCCCTGTCTCCATCAGCTTGGTTTACATTACAGAATTGGAGAGAGAACATTAGTAAATTATTAAAATTACTCAAAAGAAGCGCCATGGCTTGTGGAAGCTTTTGCTGCAGGCTGTATCCCCAGCATGTTGTTTATTGTTTTGTAGAATATGTAGCCCAACGGGGGTCCAGTAGCCTCTCATGTAAGACGTGTTTAGCAATTCTAAGCTCAGAGTTGCAGATGTAATGAAAAAACAAACAAACAATTTTCCTATACATATGCAAACTGTGTTTGGTTATTGCTGCCTTATTCATCTCTCTTACAAGGGTTAAAAACCCACAATTTTTAAAACATATAACAGAACAGGCAGAGATAAACCAATGCACTAATGCTGAGTTTTATCTGACGTAGCAGTGCTCAGTTTGTCATTTTGCATAATATTTTTTTATCTGGAGTATAACATAGAATGGCAGAGACATCTACTACATTGTCCAACATAATGAATCTTTGAATAAATACAATCAGTGCAGCCCTAAATAGCTTAATGATAACTTCAGCCCTGCTACATCACTATTCTAAAGTTAAACTTAGCATACAAACGACATATTGTATAAGGGATCTCTACACTCCAGTCACCACCATTCCTGAAACCTCTATCTATTAGTCTAAAATCCAGATGGCTTTTTGTATATCTTCCGAATTATTACGCTTGTCAAATCGAGGCTTTTTTTAACTGTCTTTTTATGTGAAGATGTATAAAGATAATAATTGATTAAAAAGTTTTAAAGGGGTTGTCAACTACCGAACAACTGATAACCTATTCACCGGATAGGTCATCAGTACATGATCTGTGGGGTCTGATAGCCAGAACCCGTACTGTTAAGCCAGTCCGGATGCCTACAGGCACCAGACCTACATGCTGGAAGCAGTTGGCTCCGGCCACATAATAGAGACCGAGCTGCAGTAGTTCAAGTGAATAGGAGCAGAGCTGCAGTTCTGCAGTTCTGCAGCACAACTGCTATGCTATGTATCTTGCGCTGAGACCTGAATCCTTCAGGTCAGCGGCACTGACAGGTTCGGTTACTGTGGGTCCTGCGTGTCTCTGAGGGGTGGAATTCTTTTTATTCTGAGGAAGAATGAGGTGTCAGTGCTTTCTGTGGTGAACTAAATGTACTAGAATGCCTGTATGACTTAACTAGTTGGCAAAACTAATATGTTTCTATCCAGCATTGTCAACTAAACAACTGTCCTTCCTTTTGCCATCACCAGATTTAGTTGACAGCTATATGTCGTCAGATGACACCATATTAACAAGTATAGCCTTGAACAATTGTTCCTTTAAGTGAACTAATGTAGGTCTAGAAACTGTGACCGAGAGACATGGAGCCCTGCAATCTCCAAAGAAATGTTATTATAAAATCTTCCTATTAATATATTTTTTTCTTGTGCATAACCCTGTAGTTATTATATACTTATGTGGCATTTTGTGCATGAGCCGCCATCTGCTTTGCAAACAATTATGTGTAAATTCATCAATACAGATGCATTACTTTTTTCTGTTGTAGATTTTTGGAGTTATTATTACACCTTTTGGCATACTATGCTTTTGTGGAAACCATTGTTGTATGAGTAAACATCGCCAAAAACGAATGAAACTTTGCGATATACTTTATCTGTAAATTCAATGGCTGAGTCAAGATTTTGGGGACTGCCTTTGTAATAACACACACGTTCACATATGACACTATGGATGACCCATATCCTTTGACTTCAATAGACACAGCCTATTAATACAGTCAGGCCTATGTGCATGCTTGTTCTTGCAGTATTTTGGAAAGTTTCAGCTTTGTTGAATAAAAAATATTAAGAGCAAAGAACCCCTTTAAAACTCCCTCATTTATCATTTGGTATAGCAGCTCACAAAGGTGAAACAAAGCAGCACAAAATTACTGAAGAACATTAAGTACTTTCTTGCAAATATTAATGATTTCTCTAAAAAGGAAAAAGTCTAAATCAAAATGTCAAGTACATGAAAACAGTTTGAAACCCATGACATTTCACATTTATCACAATGCAACGGCATTCATAATCTTTGTTATGTGAAGCTTGCCTAGGAGAAGTGCACCACTGGGACAATTAAAGCGATATTCTTATTTTCCTTTGATTCGGCTGCGTAAATAACAGCGAATGATACATGATGTATAAATCCTCTGTATGTTTAACCTGAGCATTAAAAATGCATTCATACAAAATGCTGGTATTAGTGGGGAATTAAATGGATATCTTAGATCCTCCACTGTAATGACCTCAGATGGCCTCGGATGGCCTGTATTGTGCATATAGTTTCCACTTGTCAGATAAACCAAGGTTGTGTGAACAGTTACTTTTTCCGTTCAGTCAAGTGTTATATAAAGGCACAGTGCACTTAACAAGAAGAGCAGTCACAAAAGAAAGAAAATCATTTGTCAATCTGTAAGACGTTTTTGTAATTATAGAAATTTGGCAAAGAAAACGGAGGTATTTCCTTCTGGTCCTCTCCATCTCCATCTTCAACGGCGAAAGGGTTAGCAGAAAGGAGGCTTATCTTGTCTGGTCTTCATTGCATACAAATCCGTTGTCAAAGGACTAAGCTGCCAACAGTTAGTTCCAAATTTACAGGGAATGTATCACTTCTAATTTTTGTTTTTATTTAAAATGTAGCTAAACATTCGGCAAACTTCTGACATGTCATAGTGACATGTCAGAAGTTTGGATTGGTGGGGTCTGAGCACTGAGACCCCCACCAATCGCTAGAACTAAGCAGCTGAAGCGCTCGTGTTAGCGTTCAGCTGTTTTGTTTCTGTTCTGCTTTTTCGTTCTAGCGATTGGTGGGGGTCTCCGTGCTCGGACCCCCACCAATCCAAACTTCTGACATGTCACTATGACATGTCAGAAGTTTGCCGAACATTTAGCTACACTTTAAGTAAAACTAGATACTGAAAACTATTTTTTTTTCTAATATATTTTCTTTACATGATGAAGATATCTTAGCTGAGCTGCAACTCTGAGCTTTACAGAAAATCTCTTCTGGCTGTTGGAACATGTAAAAGCAAAAACAAAAAAAAATTCTAGCTATCCGAACAAATAAAGCACATAGATTTCCGTCAGTTAAAGGTGAACTTACAAACCTATACAGCTGCCCCTCTTATTCTTATAGTATGTTCACACATGGCATTTTTTCCCCACAATATTTAGCGATTTGTTGAAAAATGGCCCCATATTATTATCCCTCCTCGATCACATGTTACAGTAGCCACTGTACATTCCGGTAGGTAGAATTCACCAGGCATCCGCCAAACCCAGATTTGTCTATCAGACTGCCAGATAGTGAAAAGTGATTCATCACTTCAGAAAACACATTTCCACTGCTCCAGAGTCTGGTGGCGGCGTGCTTTACCTTATTCCAGCCAACGCTTGGCATTGTAAACGGTGATCTTTGTCTTTTATGTAGCTGGAAACCCATTTCATGAAACTCCCGGCGCACAGTTCTTGTACTGATGTCATTTTCAGAGGCAGTTTGCAACTCTGTAGTGAGTGATGGAACAGATGATTTTTACACACCATGCGTTTTAGCACTCCGCGCCCTTGCTCTATGACTTTGCATGGCCTATCACTGTTGTTACTTCTAACTTGAGAAAGACCAAATCACTGTAACCAGTCGAAGTGTTGATAACTCTCTGTAAGATTGTTTAAGCACAAAAAATATAAGAAATAGATGATGTCTCCTCTACCACTACCGTTTGGGACCTTTTTTTGGAATAAAGACCCTCCGTCAGTACTTGCATCCTGCTGTCAAGTCTGTTGCAGTCTCATCTTCTATACATTTTGTTGTTGTTACTCTTAGATGCTTCCACTTCACAATAAAAACACTTATAGAAGGTCAGAAATTTCACCTACTGGCTAGCAGGAAAGCTGGCATCCTATGACGTTTAAAGTCACTGAGCTCTTCAGTACGACGCATACTACTACTAGCAGTGTTTGTCTGTGGAGACTGTATTACTGTGTGCTTGATCTCATGTACCTGTTTGCAATGTGTGTGGCTGAAACAGCTGAACTCAATATTTAGGAGAGAGATGTCCACATACTTTTGGCCATATAATGGCAAAATCCGATGCAAAGTTTTGCCGGGGCGGCCGAGTTTTGTCTGAATGTACCCTGTACCTACACATTGAAGGCAATTATCAGCAGGTTCCAATGATAATATATTTAAGACTTTATTTACACTCAGAAATCCCCGGGATGACCACCAATCTTTCTATTATAGATGTGCTAGAGTCTAGTGTGGACAATCCTGAGTCACTGGTAAGTTAGTATTTAGAATACTGGATTTCATTGACAGAATGCTTCATTGATTTCTATGCCTGAATGAACTGGACTATTATGTGGACACTCTTCCTTCTGGGGATTAGCTGTGTTCTCATAATTATGGTGCTCACTATCTTTTTTTTGTCTAAATTTAAATTTTTTCAATGTATTGATTGCTCCAATTACTTATTGACTTTTTAATCAATACTAAAGATTAAATAATCTCATGTATCCAAATATTTATTTCAAAACTATTTGTCCAGATGCCCTTCATGTCAATTGTCGTTTCGTCCTTTCTCCCCATGCCGCTTCTTGCATATGTTATTTTATTTTTCAGCTTGGGAATAACCAGAAATATATTTGTTTTATGTAATAAACATGTAATACTGTCTTAAAAATGTAAATGAGCACAAGCATATTTCAAATATTGTTATTTCTTAGAGTGGGTACGATATAGGTGTTTTCTGAAATTCAACCAGATAACTGACCACTTTAAGAACACATAAAAAAATGTATCTGAACACAGAATTTTCTAATTATTTACATTCACATTCAGTGGTGGATATTAACTTAAACTTTTTATTGAAGTAAATGTGATTGATAATTTAACACACTGCTGGGCCAAGGGTAAAGATTTCAAGAGTAGCCTCCCCATCAGAAAATGTTATTACCCTCCTATTTTTTAAAAAATAGAAGAGAGGTAGCCCTCCCCCACTGCACTTCAGAGAAAGTAAAATGGTCGGCCACAGCAACAACCCTTTTAAAAAACAGTATATTTTGAGCTCTCGAGACCAAGCATTTTTTTTTTCTTTTTTCATTGCTGCATACAATTTTTTATTTTCCCATCTATATAGCTATTAGATGACTTTCTTTTGTGGCGCATAAGTCGTTTGTTTTTTTTTGCACAATTTTGGGATACAAATAATTTACTAAGTAACGTTTGAAGTTGAATGAGGGGAATTTTTTTTAGTTTTTTTGTGTATTTTGAGCTGTGTGCTAGAAATAAACATGTCACCGTTATTTTACAGGTTGTTATAATTATGGCGATACCATATATATATTTTTATGGTTTACTATTTTTCAAAAATAAAATATTTTTTTATAAAAGAAAAGTTGTTTATTGTTTTGTATTTTTTTTGGGGGGGGGTTTATTTACTTTATTATTGAACTTAAATGGTACCTAACTTTTCAGGTGACTTTTCAGAATATGTTGCGTACATGAGGAATAACAAATGACTTGTATATGACATTTTTTTAGCAGTTTTTCCCTCTGCAGGCTCTATCTCTAAGGCTGGGTTCAGACCTGCGTTGGTGTGTTCCGATGTTCCGCTCCGTCAGAGGAGCAGAAGAAGTAAATGACGGAACCAACGGCCTCTGCCTCTGACGCAGATGTGAACATAGCCTAATTCTCAGTTATCTCAGTCGGCGGAGCCTAACTGCTATCATGTCTTCTATACATAGCACACAGAGAAGAGGAGACTCCTGCTCTACTATCTCTATCACACACACACACACACACACACACACACACACACACACACACACACACACACACACTATATATACAGGGTGGGCCATTTATATGGATACACCTAAATAAAATGGGAATGGTTGGTGATATTAACGTAAAAACCAAGCACACCATTGTTTTTCTTGTGAAATTCTCGATAAGTTTGATGTGTCACATGACCCTCTTCCCATTGAAAAAACTAAAGTTGGATACAAAATGGCCGACTTCAAAATGGCCGCCATGGTCAACACCCAGCTTGAAAAGTTTCCCCCCTCCCATATACTAATGTGCCACAAACAGGAAGTTAATATCACCAACCATTCCCATTTTATTTAGGTGTATCCATATAAATGGCCCACCCTGTATACAGTGAAGGAAATAAGTATTTGATCCCTTGCTCATTTTGTAAGTTTGCCCACTGTCAAAGACATGAGCAGTCTAGAATTTTTAGGCTAGGTTAATTTTGCCAGTGAGAGATAGATTATATAAAAAAAATAAACAGAAAATCACATAGTCAAAATTATATATATTTATTTGCATTGTGCACAGAGAAATAAGTATTTGATCCCCTACCAACCATTAAAAGTTCAGCCTCCTCCAGACCAGTTACACGCTCCAAATCAACTTGGTGCCTGCATTAAAGACAGCTGTCTTACATGGTCACCTGTATAAAAGACTCCTGTCCACAGACTCAATTAATCAGTCTGACTCTAACCTCTACAACATGGGCAAGACCAAAGAGCTTTCTAAGGATGTCAGGGACAAGATCATAGACCTGCACAAGGCTGGAATGGGCTACAAAACCATAAGTAAGATGCTGGGTGAGTAGGAGACAACTGTTGGTGCAATAGTAAGAAAATGGAAGACATACAAAATGACTGTCAATCGACATCGATCTGGGGCTCCATGCAAAATCTCACCTCGTGGGGTATGCTTGATCCTGAGGAAGGTGAGAGCTCAGCCGAAAACTACACGGGGGGAACTTGTTAATGATCTCAAGGCAGCTGGGACCACAGTCACCAAGAAAACCATTGGTCACACATTACGCCGTAATGGATTAAAATCCTGCAGTGCCGCATGGTCCCCCTGCTAAAGAAGGCACATGTACAGGCCCGTCTGAAGTTTGCAAATGAACATCTGGATGATTCTGAGAGTGATTGGGAGAAGGTGCTGTGGTCAGATGAGACTAAAATGTAGCTCTTTGGCATTAACTCAACTCGCCATGTTTGGAGGAAGAGAAATGCTGCCTATGACCCAAAGAACACCATCCCCACTGTCAAGCATGGAGGTGGAAACATTATGTTTTGGGGGTGTTTCTCTGCTAAGGGCACAGGACTACTTCACCGCATCAATGGGAGAATGGATGGAGCCATGTACCGTCAAATCCTGAGTGAAAACCTCCTTCCCTCCACCAGGACATTAAAAATGGCTCGTGGCTGGGTCTTCCAGCACGACAATGACCCAAAACATACAGCCAAGGCAACAAAGGAGTGGCTCAAAAAGAAGCACATTAAGGTCATGGAGTGGCCTAGCCAGTCTCCAGACCTTAATCCCATCGAAAACTTATGGAGGGAGCTGAAGATCCGAGTTGCTAAGCGACAGCCTCGAAATCTTAATGATTTACAGATGATCTGCAAAGAGGAGTGGGCCAAAATTCCATCTAACATGTGTGCAAACCTCATCATCAACTACAAAAAACGTCTGACTGCTGTGCTTGCCAACAAGGGTTTTGCCACCAAGTATTAAGTCTTGTTTGCCAAAGGGATCAAATACTTATTTCTCTGTGCACAATGCAAATAAATATATATCACTTTGACAATGTGATTTTCTTTTTTTTTTTTTATATAATCTATCTCTCACTGGTAAAATTAACCTAGCCTAAAAATTCTAGACTGTTCATGTCTTTGACAGTGGGCAAACTTACAAAATCAGCAAGGGATCAAATACTTATTTCCTTCACTGTATATATATAAATATATATATATATATATATATATATATATATATATATATATATATACACTACCGTTCAAAAGTTTAAGGTCACTTAGAAATTTCCTTATTTTTTAAAGAAAAGCACAGTTTTTTTTCAATGAAGATAACATTCAATTAATCAGAGATACACTCTATACATTGTTAATGTGGTAAATGACTATTCTAGCTGCAAACGTCTGGTTTTTAATGCAATATCTACATAGGTGTATAGAGGCCCATTTCCAGCAACCATCACTCCAGTGTTCTAATGGTACATTGTGTTTGCTAACTGTGTTAGAAGGCTAATGGGTCATTAGAAAACACTTGAAAACCCTTGTGCAATTATGTTAGCACCGCTGTAAACAGTTTTGCTGTTTAGAGGAGCTATAAAACTGACCTTCCTTTGAGCTAGTTGAGAATCTGGAGCATTACATTTGTGGGTTCGATTAAACTCTCCAAATGGCTAGAAAAAGAGAGCTTTCATGTGAAGCTCGACAGTCTATTCTTGTTCTTAGAAATGAAGGCTATTCTATGCGAGAAATTGTCAAGAAACTGAAGATTTCCTACAACGGTGTGTACTACTCCCCTCAGAGGACAGCACAAACAGGCTCTAACCAGAGTAGAAAGAGAAGTGGGAGGCCCCGCTGCACAACTGAGCAACAAGACAAGTACATTAGAGTCTCTAGTTTGAGAAATAGACGCCTCACAGGTACTCAACTGGCAGCTTTATTAAATAGTACCCGCAAAACGCCAGTGTCAACGTCTACAGTGAAGAGGCGACTCCGGGATGCTGGCCTTCAGGGCAGAGTGGCAAAGAAAAAGCCATATCTGAGACTGGCTAATAAAAGGAAAAGATTAATATGGGCAAAAGCACACAGACATTGGACAGAGGAAGATTGGAAAAAAGTGTTATGGACAGACGAATCGAAGTTTGAGGTGTTTGGATCACACAGAAGAACATTTGTGAGACGCAGAACAACTGAAAAGATTGGGCGGCAGTGAAGACACCCCCCCCCCCCCACAGTCTGCAGTTCGTCTGTAACCAAAAACTGACTGCTTGACAACAGGAGGTGGACAGCAGATTACAGGAAGGGAGACACCTAGTGGCAGTAACTTCACAAAGAATTTGCATGGCTATAAACAACATTTTAACAGTAAGTAAATTCCAACGTTGATCTATATCAGGTATACTATAAGATCAGCATAAGTTGTTTGGAAAGTTACTGTAGCAATAGCAGTAGTACAGAGATTACATAGAGTACAGCGGGGCCGGTCACATGACGAAGAGTTGTGTCGTCATGAAGGAAGACTGTGCAACTAGACTTCCGGTCCCCCGTCAGCGCTATAAAAATCTATTCAAATCTGATAATCAGCGCGACGGGGGACCAGAATGTATATTAGCGAGTGTACTCACGTACCGCAGTGAGTAAACTGCTAATACTTCGGTCCCCACATAAACACTTTAATACTGTCAAAATAAAATGTTCAACTTTGGAATGTAAAAATAAATATTCATTGTAAGTTTTAGGACTTTTATTATGACATTCCAACCTAAATCTGTTATCTTCCTTGTGTAGCATTGTCATGGAGAGCTGATCGTTACTTTGTATTCTGAGTACTAGCTCATTACACAGACCAGAAGCTGTTTATAATCCAATGCTAATTAATAAGCCTTTCCATAAACTGTCTAATTCAGCTCTGCTATAACCCCATATGTGATGTATCTTATAAACCTATTTAACATGTACTTTTGATGCTTGGGAATTCTGTGGTCATGCTTTTTACTGCTTTATTACCCAGAATTAGGTTGCCGCATTACAGATCCGTGTAATACAGATTGGTAATACAGTGTATAAAGTCTGCTATGGGACCATAAGAAATTTATCAGAACAGAATTTTGGTCCTGCTTAGAGTAAGTAAAAAAACAAAAACAAAAAAAACACAAAAAAGTGTAGGGTCAACATTAACTTTAAATGCCACCTAGTGGTGACTGCAGGCAGCACAGTGATCATAAAATAGTGTAGCTTTGCTTATGTACTGCTTCTACAAAAACAGCTGCACATTTTTAAGATTTGCCCCCCCCCCCCTCACATTGGAACTGCACCTGTATTATTCTGTTTTTTATTAGGTGACAGGGAATATTAATGTAATAGATCCACTTTAAGGAAGTATAGTGCAGATATACTAGTGTAATGTAAGATCTATAAGCTTGACATGGGATTTCCATTCTAAAGGGAATCTGTCAGCCTGTTCATGCTGCTATAACTGGGGGCAGCATGATTTAGTGACAGGTGACAGGTGTCCTGATTACATTAAATTATGTTTCCTATAAGGCACCATGGCATTTTAAAGAAATCATAGTTTTAATAAGGGCTCAGGGAGAAGTGGCCGCTGGGCGGTTCCCCTCTGCTCAGCTTGATTGACAGGTCTCTTCCCATACACAAATAGGGAAGTAGATCCCAATCAAGCTGGGGCGGGAGGGCAGGGGAGAAGCCGGAAGGGAGCCACCGAGTGGATATTTCTCCCCAAACCAAGCAATTAAACTGTTAAAGCATAGTTTAATGTAATCAGGTGCTAAGATTCCTGTTAAGTTAGTGCTGTAGATATTTTTTGGTGTTTTGGTAACAGTCTCCAAACCCAACAATAGCTACTTGTATTTATATCTCCTGTATCCCTTTTAGCTTTGATACATGTTTTACTTTCTTAATTTATTTGAGTACGGCACTGTAGCGCCGGCGTTTCACTCCTGCTGGCAGTCGCGGCCGCCAGCTGAAGTGTGCTCGCCGGCACCCACCTCCTCCAGGATGCCGGCGAGCTCTGAACTATGTGAGGTAGAGCACGATCTGACGTAGGGTGCGCGCGTGCAGGCTCTGGCTGTCTCTTAAAGGGACTGCACCAGTAAAAGTGTCCCCAGCCCATCTCTGCATACCTTGGACTATTAAAGGAAGTCTGCCCTGTATCCCAGTGCCTTAGCAACGTTGTACTAACCTAGTGTCCGTGACCAGTCGGTATCCTGCATCCTGTGTCCATTACCAGTCGGTATCCTGTACCCTGTGATCGTTACCAGTCGTTATCCTGCATCCTGTGTCCATGACCAGTCGGTATCCTGTGTCCTGTATCCTGTGTACGTGACCAGTCGGTATTCTCTGTCCTGTATCCTATGTCCGTTACCAGTAATCCGGCGCCAGCCTGCTTCCAGTAATCCGGCGCCAGCCAGCTTCCAGTAATCTGGCACCAGCTGTATTCAGTATCTGCTATCTGCCTGTATCCAGCTGCCACCAAGGTATCATCTACCTGTGCCTGCCTAACACCTGTCTGGCAAGAGGCTACTATGCTCCGGAGGAGTAGCCCAGTGGAACAACAACCCTGTTGGACGTGACAGGCACATTGTGTTCCATGGCTGAAGTTAGTTTTTCTATTTGCACACAGAAAAATAGACTGCATTTATTAACAAGTATTCAAATAAAGCGTTAACAGTGCCTTCCCATCTGCTTTATGTCTAGAGTATGTTAGTTACTATAGATCTATGTATCTTTCTACATATTTACTGTCCCCAATAAGAAGGACATAACACCTTTTTATTTTTATCCCATTTTTCTGTGGTACAAGAATAGTGTATATGTCTATCCTGTAAGACAACCATACATATTTCCTAGGTGTTTTCTATCTACTGCATATTCCTATGAATAGTGTTTTGAACACAGAAAAACATACTGTAAATGAGGATATCTTCTATACATTGTCCATTCCAGTAAAAACTTACACCAAGCTTATAAGCACAGATTTTTTTTTTGCCCATTCTAAACAGTAAGCGGACAAGCTGCCGCTCCATGAAACGGAGGTACGGATACTATTGAACGGTGCACTCCTGTACCTCGGACAGATCTCTGAATGAATATTCTACATTGTTATTCCAGTAAAACATATCTGCCATGGGAACAGACTTTTTTTTATATGAAGGCATCTGTAAGCTGATACTCATCTATGTGGTCAGGTGCCATGGGAAGGATGACATCGCAAAGCACTGTAAACAAGAAGGAAGGAGGTGAGGGACAGAGGGCAGCAGGCAAATGGAGAGGTATCATTTAGGAAAGTATAGTATATTGGAAAGGTTTTATTTTGATATAGATAATACTATACATTAAGCGTTTTTTCAATCTCTCGAACCTTTAAGCTAGCCACACTTTAGAGCACTCTTATTTGGGTTAATGGATGGAGCAAACTGTTTGCACGGGGACCTTCACCAACCATGATCCGGCCCTAAGGCCACCACTACACAAGTTCCCTGAGCTAGTCTGGGATTCATATCTGTATAATACATATAAAATAATATACATTATACTTGTATTTATGTCAAATGGCTGCATAAAAAAAATGTTGTAGTAGCCGCTAGCCAAAGAAGAAGCACCCACGTGAAGTATAAGTTCAACGATCCTTTTCATAATTACAACTAATAGAATTAAGACATCAAATGTTATTTTCTTTTCTTGCTTCCTTATTTGCTAAGAATAAGATTTTAATGACAATAATGAGTAGACAACTGCAACGTATCCTTGCCAATTCCGAGATTTAATCTCTGTTTTGGGCTGAAAACACTTTACCCATGAGGAAATGAATGAAAGCAATATTGTCATAAATCAGTTTACATGTGTACATTATTACAAATAACAAAATTATGTAACGCATTAATGTACACGAGAAAGTTCATTTTCCATCCAGAAACATCTCAATGTTACCAAGTCTTTTAGAAACATAATGAAAAAGGCCACAATGTATAAATATAGCAATATCAGATTATTACAATTGTCATCGATGTCGTCAGTTGCTTTAAGAAAGCCTCTAGTATAAGAAAAACAGAAATATAGATTTTATTAAAATGGAAGTCTTTTTCTTTCTGCCAACACATTGTTTGCCAGGTGTCAAAATTATACTGACATCTGCCAATAACAGTAATGTTGAAGTCACTTGCAGCAAAACAGATGAGCCTCACTGGAGAGAGGGCCAAGCAGTGAACTGACCACAGCCAGGGGGTCATTTATTTTTGGCTGCGATTGTCTCTGTGTTATGCTGAGGATAGCTGTGAGCAAACTATGTGATGGGCCTCAAGACGTTCTTTTCAGGTTTGGTTATGTTGAGCTCAATAGACGTCTTTGAAAAAGTTATTTTCTGTTGAGTTATGTCGAACTCTGTCAATTTTATGAAAGAATGAACTTTCTAAACTAAAGTTTATATCTGATGACTCCAATGCAGTGACCTATTGAAGTGAGTAAATCAGTAATGACTGCGTGTTATTTTTATATCATATACATTGTAAATACATTATGTAATATTGTTCTTTTAGTAAATGTTTTGATAATATAAACAGAAAATAGACACAATTAGTAAAACACGAACTGCCCTAAGATCAAGGGTAGAGAGAACACCGGTAAAAGGCATATTTTTGGTGTCCGAATAATGAATTTTGCTTAACAGAAATGCATTTAGTGTATATGCTGATATATCCAATGCTGTTTAGCCTAAAGCCTTGTTCAGTTTCACTTTTAATGGGCTTTTATGGTTTTTTTTACACAAAAACTGGGATTGGATCCTAAAAAGAGGATAAATACTTCCTTTGATATTCTCCTTTGGCATCCTGGGCAAAATAGATCTCCACCAGAAGGAAGAAAATGTCTCTCTAGTGCCACCTATAGGTGACTACCCTGTAATTCAATATCCAACCCATTATAGAGCGTTGAAACATGACGTTGAGTCATTAGCCAAACCAGAGATATCCATCTGTAGACAGCACTGTTTCGGAGTAGTTGCTCCTCATAAGTATTGAGTAAACTGATAACCCAAGTCATGTTTCAAGGCTATATAAAAGGGTCATATTTTGACTTACAGGGTAGTCACCTATAGTTGGTACTAGAAAGACAGTTTTCTTTCTTCTGGAAAATAACTATTTTAAATAAATTTTTCCCACGGAGCATTACCTTAAATATCGATTATGGGCAAACTCCTTTATCACCTATTTAACAGAATAGGTAATGAATATCTCATCGGTGGGGTCCAACCGCTGGGACCCCCACTGATCCCAAAAACAGGTCTACCTGGAATGGAGCAGCATTGCGCATACTCGGCCACCACTCCGGTTCTTTTTTATGGGCTGCTGGACATAACCAAGTGTTATCTCTGGCAACTCCATAGCAAGTGAATGGCCAGGTAAGCTTTCTCCCGGGATCGGTGGTGGTCCCAGCGGTCACACAACCAACGATCAGATATTTATCTTATATCTTATGGATAGGTGATAAATATTGATTATAGGAAAACCCCTTTTCTGCAAGAATAATCAGTACTTTCTGAGAGCCTTTAACCACCTTGAAAATGTAATATTGTTTGAGTTACCCTTTAAATCTTTTCAAAACATTTATATCTTGTCGCTGGGAATTTCCAGGAGGAGCTGGAGGAAACTGGCGGAGTCCCTGGTGCACATGCCCCTTGTGCCATTGAGATACATTGGTCTGCATTGCAGCAGTAGACACAAAACAGTAGGATGTTCAATGAAGACTTTCGGCAAAGTTGCTTCAGTGCAGATACATTACATAATTAATCAGCACACAATAATAGGAAATTCATCAGCACAGAATTCTGGACCTAACTAGATGAAATTACCGTAAATTATGTGAAACAAATAAGACTTTAGCCCTTTGTTACCCTAGACCACTGCAGATAATACCATTAACCCTTTCACCATCCTAAACCATCTAGAATATTAGGTGTCAACCTCCAGGGATATTGGGCATTAACCACCCATTATAACGCTACACATTCGGAATACTACCAGGAATACTATCACTAAACCCTAAACCAACCCACATAAACATATTTGTTGTATTTTATGTATATTTGCTGATAAAGTAAGTATAATGGGGGAGGGGGCATTTCGATATCTCCACAGTAAGCAATTAATTTAAAGCCCCCCCCCCCATCAAAATTTCTGTGTTTCAACCTTGCAGCCTCTACAGATTTTATTCCCTGTAAAGTGCCACTTCCAACCTGGAAATCCCTTTAGTTAGACAATCTTGCTATCAAGAGTGAAAATGCTTTTTTTAATTCATTATTTTATCTTTTTATGTTTTTTTATTCAGTATGTTAAACATGCTTTTGCTGTAACAATTCTCATGTATGACTGTACAAATGGCAAAAGAGCCCATTAATGGCTGTGCGGTGTCAGGTTTATGTCTTCAAGTATTCATTTACATGCATGTAAGGGCTCATGAGCCCTCTGTTGTACCCCGTTACTCACCTCTGACCAATCCAGCACCGCTCTCCCGCTGCCTGTCTAGCCTGTTTAACTACAGTTTCTTCCTACTAGCCCATGTTGATTCTGCTATATGACTGATCTTGACCTTCGCCTCTTTATTTACGCCATTGTCTTGCTCCCTCTGGTTCTGTCGCCTGGTACTTGTTGTCCATATTCCTGATTATTGATTCCTGGTTTGTCCCTTGGTTACGTCTTCATCTTCTCCTTTGGATTGTCGCACCATTGTCTGCTTTCGCGATATAGACCTCTGGCTTTGTTCCTACTTTGCTTTTATCATCCACTCCAGATGTTTCACACAGTGCACACGCTGCCAATCGGTGACTACTTTAGGGACCTCGCTAGGGAAAAGAATGGGGAGATTCCTTAGACTCCACAGCCCAGTTTAATGTTACTGCTCCAGTTCTCTATCCTGTTTAGGGTTGGGCATATATTGAACAAGGATGGCTACCATCTCTCACTAACCTTTATGGCGAGTGACTATCTGAAAAAGAGCAAACAATTGTGCCTTTAACATCCACAGTTTATTTCTCAGCAGAAAGTAGAAGATTGTGCTACTGATTCACCGTAAGACATCCTTGACAGGTACATTGGAGAGAAGTGTCAATCCTTGCCTGTATTCATCTGTTGAAATCATAGATTCTTTTTAGGAATCTGATGTATTAAGAAGCAAAAAATGAATGGAAAGTGTAGAAGTAGTATAGGGAAAGAAATTTAAAGCAAAAAGAAAGGAGAGATGCTCTGAGTGCCTATGGTACAAATGTACAATTACAGACGTGTGTCCAGTATGAGCAATTGTTTTTAGTGAATATCCCATCTTCCAGCTCCTGGATCCGAGCATAGCCATAACCCACTACAGGGATAAAACATATCTGAGCATTACAACTGACCAGAGACCAAAATCTTTCTTTTGATGGCCATGACATGCTGAGAGGATGGAAAGTAACACATAAAGGAGAAAGCTCTCCTAAATAAGCATGTTGCCTTCTGCAATATAATATAGAATCTCTGACACAACATATACATTATCATCCATATATTTTATAATAACTTTTATTATTAACACTATAATAACAACAATTCAGGGCCATAACATTCACATTATCAAGTGCTTAAAGGGTTGTCTCAGTAGGGAAACTGATAACATACTGCTAGGACATGCCATCAACTATCAATTAGCGTTGGTCTGCCCGCTGTGACCCCTGCCAATAGCTAGAAAAGATCTCCTGTCGGCTCTGCTCGACTTTTTCTAGATAGCTGCATGTTCAGCCATTGACTATATGCATTTCTTTTTCATTCAAAGTACAAAATATTAAAAAAATATATGGTTTGGTGCAGTTTTTGATGCTTTTTTTTGTAGTGAAATCCAGGTGTGCATCTTAAAGGAAGGAAAGGAGGAAAGACATTGGCCCACATCACACAGAGTTTTTTGGCGCTGATTTTAACGCTGAAACTGCATCGGAATCAGCGCCAAATCATGGCCGAAATTGCCTCCCCGTGTTTTATGCTGTGTTTTTGTCCTCAAAGGTTGCAGGGAAAAAACTGAGTGAAAAACACTATGAATGCAGTGGCAAAAAAGCTCAGGCAGGTCAAAATCTGCCTCAAAATTCCTGAAGGATTTTTTAGGCAGATTTTTTCCGCCTGCAAAATACTCCATGTGAACTAGCCCTTGTATTTCTCTTTTGTTTCCACTCCTTGCAACGAAAACTACATCAGAAACTGTACTTTGTGAACCTGACCTTACAGTACACTGGGGCCTCATGTTTTTTTTCTATTTTTTCACTTTCTACATACAGATGTAGCAATCTTTAACTTGACTCTGAACACGTTAATTACACTGTGGCACGGAACTTCAACTTGACTTTTTCAATTGTTTTCAATGTCATTTTTTGCGTTAAGAGATAACTTGCTGCAGCGTGATAACTTATCAATGGCAAGTTAAAGTTTGCCACATCATGGTGCATCATGGTAGTTAGGCCAAATACTTAAACTGTACAAATAAACTACTCTAAATAAAGATATGAAAGGATATACAAGTAAAATAATAAAATCACCTGAGCGAACAAAAATGATCTCACTCCGGACTAATTTTTCTCATAATAAAAGTTTTTGTGCTTCTTGGCAGATTTTTTTCATCAGATCCCTCATTGATATACAGAGAGCTGTAACCATGAAAAGGTCACTGTACTTATTATTAATGTGATACATGTGAATGACAAAAAGGTTATATGCGTCAATGGAAAGAGCCAGAGATATAAAGCATTTTGACATTTTGGCTGTGGGATTTTCTATGGGCAGCAGACTAAGCTAAGAAAATGTAAATAGTTTTCTATTTTTACAACTTCTGAGAAAGCTTCTTCGTCTCTGTCCGAGCAGCATTCAAGACAAAAACAACACATTCTTTTTACATTTTAAGCAAATGAAGTCTTCTCATGGCACAAATGGAGTTTGACAGTTTGGACAAAAAAGACAGTTTGTAACCCTCGAGGTTTGTTCAATGACACAAGAAGGTCAGTCTTATCAGTATCTAAAGTCTGCATTGTATTAGGGCACAGAGTGGACCAAACTAGCAGTAGCCAAAGGCCCCACGTCTGAGTAACACCATTTTACTAGGACATAAAAGAATAATTTAAAGGGAAGGTGTCATGAAATTATTATATTTTTTTTATAATATTGCTTTTAGTATGATAGTAAAACAATTTTATTTATTTGTTTTCTTGTGTTCTACTTTTTACTTTTTTATTACTTTTACTTCTCTATGGGGGCTGCCATTTTTTTTTCCATCTCTGTATGTGTCGATTAACGACACATACAGAGATGGAATACGGCACATACATCCCCATAGAGAATGCGAACGGGAGCCGTTCCATTGACTGCATAGTTCGCCGTCTGTGTGGGAACGGCGCATACGCCGCTCCCACACAGACCAAAAGGAAGGTCTTTGGCAGAGCGAAATCCGGCGCCATTTTCATGTGGACCGGAAGCCGCGGCCGGACAGTAAGATGACGACTTCCGTTCGCGGCTTCCAGCCATATGTTCAAGGAAGCGAAGGCGCAAGGCAGAGGAGCGGAGGTGGCAGCGGCGGCAGGAGCAGGTAAGTTATGTTTGTGTATGTGATGTGTGTTTTACGTTCGTGTATGTTTGTGTTATACTGTCTGCTGAGCACTGTATCTAATCTTCCTACACTGTGCAGTCGCTCAGAAAATGGTGGCACACAGTGTAGGAGGTTTGACGATTCAATCCCCTCCTTTCTCCTGGCACTAGCCAGAATAAGGGAGAGGGGATTGTGTGAGGACACTAGAGAGTGTGTCTACCCCAAATTTGCAGCATAAAGCAATGAGGTTGCTTTACCACATTGACCATGTTGCAATTTTGGGAAGTGCTCCCTCTAGTGCCCAGCATATGGAAATGTTATAAATTAGAATCTAATTTATAATATTTCCTGACTTGTGAAAAAATAAAAAAAATTAAAACAATGTGTAATCACTTAAATACTAATTGTTTAACTAAAAAAATGTAAAGAAAAATTCTAGCGACATATTCCCTTTAAAGGCTATGGAAACCTTTAATGCCTTTTTTTTATTTTATGTAATGTATTTATGTATACAAATCACTTTTGTAATATACTTTTATTAAACATTTTGCTCTGTTTCAGTTCTGCAGCTACTATGTAACTACTGTACATAGAAGCTGCAGAATGATGTTGTCAATCGAATCCTTCAGTGAGCTTTGACTTTATCAGTATTAGGGTACGTTCACACGGTTTATTTTTGACCGTTTTTCGGTCCGCAAACGGCCGAAAAATCGGGAGCAGAACGCCTCCAAACATCTGCCCATTGACTTCAATGGAAAAAAGTCCACACGTAGCGTAAATCCTGCGGACGCTAGATGTCACTGCCTCGATGCGTGAAAACTGTCCCGTACTGTAATCATGTTTTCAGTACGGGACAGTAGTTCCACGGAGAGGCAGGGAACCTAGCGTCATAGATAACTATGATGCTAGGAGTCCGGGTCCCTGCAGTGTGTTCGGTCCGGGAAATGCGGCAGACACACGGACCGTATATCACGGACCGAACACGCTCGTGTGAATTAGGCCTAATACAGTAGCAGCAAAGTGGATGTGATTTGAACAAATGCATAAATCTTGAGCAGAAAAAACATTCAGAAATTGACCTGCGGTGCGTTTTTTTAATCCGCAGCATATCAATTGTATTTGTGTAAACTATGCATATTTGTTGCGAGTTTTCCCCATTGATTCCTCCACAAAAACGCAACTCATAAAAAAACAAACGTCTTATACTTACCCAGAATTCTGTGTTTCTTCGTCCTATCAGAGACTGCAGCAGTCACATGGGATGAAATATCATCCCAGGAGGCCGGGCTGCAGGACGGCGGAGGGACGCGTCGCCATGGCTACGTAAGTATGAATCTTTTTTTTTTTGTAGGTGCAGTTTTCCGCAGCAGACATTTAGGTCGAAAAACCACCACAATTTGGTGCAGTTTTTCGTCCGGAATTCCCTGCGGCATACAGTGCGGATAAGCTATGTGCTTTTACGCAGCGTATTCGCCCTGTATGAACATCCCCTTAGCCTTTCTTTCACTCAGTCTTCTCTATAGATCCTCTCAAGCTCTGTCAGTTCGGATGGGTAGCTTTGATAGGCGAGTCAATATCTCTACTTTTACATTTTTTAATTACAGCAACACATAAATGTGTCCTTGGACCTAGCAATTTTAGGCCAGGCTAACACTTGTATTGTGGCTTCTCTACATAACTGGAGTTACAATACTCTTCTGGATCTGTGGAACAAGGGATGCCACCAGTGCCTGACGGAAGCCTTTGACTTATAATGTGGTGCATGATTTCTGCCAAAATTTTCAAATCAAATGGGAACAGAGCCTAAGACAAAGTGAAAACACCCATTGTATGCTGGTCTACATTTAGAGAACTTAAATACTGTAAACAATATGATAGTAATTATAATAACTGCTTTTTTAGGTCATGACTAAAAAAAAATATTTATTAGGGGGTGGGGCCTAAAATGTTTTGTGGAAGGATCATTACATTTTGAGGGACTTAATCTCTTAAAGAAACCCTACCAGTGAAAATGTCTTGGGCCTTCTGTTTGTACTTGAGGTGACAAATGATACTGTAGTTAAAAAAAACCTCCCCTATGGCTTTATCTTGTAGTTTCAGACTACGTTCTGGGCCGCAGTTTGGTCACGTGACCCCCGCTCTGACTAATCAAATCCTACAGTGTCTGCTGTGTGGGCCAGAAGTAAGTATCTATAGTCACTCTTTTGGGACTCACACCGAAGCTGTCATAGGAGTGAATAGAGAGACTGCCTTCTGGTCCACACTACACCGTGTTCCAAATTATTATGCACATTGGATTTAAGTGTCATAAACATTTAATTATTCGTTTTTCAATTAAACTCATGGATGGTATTGTGTCTTAGGGCTCTTTGGATCATTGTAATCAATCTCAGACACCTGTGATAATTAGTTTGCCAGGTGTGCCCAATCAAAGGAAAACTACTTAAAAAGGACGTTCCACATTATTAAGCAGGCCACAGGTTTCAAGCAATATGGGAAAGAAAAAGGATCTCTCTGCTGCCGAAAAGCGTGAAATAGTGCAATACCTTGGACAAGGTATGAAAACATTGGATATTTCAAGAAAACTTAAGCGTGATCATCATACTGTGAAAAGATTTGTGGCTGATTCAGAGCACAGATGGGTTCGTTCAGATAAAGGCATAATGAAGAAGGTTTCTGCCAGACAAATTAATAGGATTAGGAGAGCTAAAATGCCATTGCAAAGAAGCAAACAGGTATTTGAAGTCGCTGGTGCCTCTGGAGTCCCGCGAACCTCAAGTTGTAGGATCCTCGAGAGGTTTGCAAGTGTACATAAAGCTATTATTCGGCCACCCCTAAACAATGCTCACAAGCAGAAACAGTTGCAGTGGGCTCAGAAATACATGAAGACTAATTTTCAAACCGTGTTGTTTACTGATGAGTGCCGTGCAACCCTGGATGGTCCAGATGGATGGAGTAGTGGATGGTTGGTGAATGGCCACCATGTCCCAACAAGGCTGCGACGTCAGCAAGGAGGTGGCGGAGTCATGTTTAGGGCTGGAATCATGGGGAGAGAGCTGGTAGGCCCCTTTAGGGTCCCTGACGGTGTGAAAATGACCTCTGCAAAGTACATAGAGTTTATGACTGACCACTTTCTTCCGTGGTACAAAAAGAAGAACCGTGCCTTCCGTAGCAAAATGATCTTCATGCATGACAATGCACCATCTCATGCTGCAAAGAATACCTCTGTGTCATTGGCTGCTATGGGCATAAAAGGAGAGAAACTCATGGTGTGGCCCCCATGTTCCCCTGACCTCAACCCTATTGAGAACCTTTGGAGCATCCCCAAGCAAAATATCTATGAGGGTGGGAGGCAGTTCACATCAAAACAGAAGCTCTGGGAGGCTATTCTGACATCCTGCAAAGATATTCAAGCAGAAACTGTCCAAATACTCACAAATTCAATGGATGCAAGAATTGTGAAGGTGATATCAAAGAAGGGGTCCTATGTTAACATGTAACTTGGCCTGTTAAGTTTTTTTTGATTGAAAAAGCTTTTGATTTCTGTAAATATGACCTCCTGATGCTGCAAATTCAACAAATTACCATTTTAGTTCTCTTTACAGCCTTTAAAATGTTTTGATCTCTGTTGTGCATAATAATTTGAAACAGTGCATTTTGAGTGTTTTTACTTCTAAAAAAAAAATCTGTTATCATTAGGAGATTTGTTCAATAAAATTTGAATTATACTCCAATGGTTGATGGCTTGAAGATTATACTGACTGTCATTTGCATCGACTATTTAGGCAAATCAGCGAAAAATAACATTTGCATAATAATTTGGAACGCGATGTATGTGCAAAAGGCCCAAGGCCAATTTTAGATGGTGATGATGCGATTCTATAGTAATCTAAGTCCAGTTCAATAGAACCGCGGGAGGTCCATGTATTGTGGCTGTAATAAAGGGGTTAACATAAGGCTGCTATTGTTAAATTGGCATTAATCCTTTTATTTTTGGGCTTTTATATTAAAGGAACAGTGTCATCACAATTTTTTTTTTAATATGTTAAAGATGTTAGTGCTTTATTAAAAACGTTTATATTTATTTGTGTGTTTGTGTTTTACTTTTTCTTATTTTTACACTTTTTCTTCTCTATGGGGGGCTGCCATTTTTTGTTCCATTTCTGTATGTGTCGATTAACGACACATACAGACATGGAATACGGCAGCCACAGTCCCATAGAGACTGCGAACGGGTCCCGTCCCATCCACTTCTGTGTACGCCGTCTGTGTGGGAACTGCGCATGCGCCGCTCCCACACAGTCCAACTTGAAATTGGCGCCGTCCGGCGCCATTTTCCTGTGGACCGGAAGTCGCGGCCGGACAGTAATATTACTACTTCCGGTCGCGGCTTCCGGACTTGTGCACTTGGACCAGCGGCAGTAGACGGAGCGGACGGGCCGGAGGGAGCCGCGGCGGCAGGAGCAGGTAAGAGATTTCAATGTATGTTCGTGTTTGTGTACGTTTACTACTGTATGTAAACCTACTACACTGTGTGTTAGCTCAAAAAATGGCGACACACAGTGTAGGAGGTTAGACCGTTCAAACCCCTCGTTTATCCCGGCACTAGCCAGGATAAAGGAGGGGGGGGATGCTGAGAGCTCACTAGAGCGAGGGCTTTTTACCCAATTTTGCAATGCTGCAATTTTGGGAATAGCTCCATCTAGTGACCAGCAATGGGAAATATTATAAATTAGAATTAATTTATAATATTTCCTGACTCGTGAAAAAAATAAAAAAAATGTGAACAATGTTTAACCACCTACACACTAAATGTTTAATTAAAAAAAAACAAACATGTTTTTCTGGCAACACATTACCTTTAAGCAAAGAGCAGCTCCTGATGTGGCGGACTTGGCGTGACCATGTGTTACATGGTTGACTATCCATTTGAATAGATGCCGTGCAATACCCTATTTCCCCTGTAAATGTGTGGCACATGCAGTTTCACAGGCCCACCTTAAATAAGCAAGTGACGTGTATGTAGAAGGAAGGCATGGATTATTTCT
Source organism: Rhinoderma darwinii (assembly GCF_050947455.1). Lineage (NCBI taxonomy): Eukaryota > Metazoa > Chordata > Amphibia > Anura > Rhinodermatidae > Rhinoderma > Rhinoderma darwinii. The sequence continues at coordinate 363,346,829 of NC_134690.1, read as the reverse complement.
ATTATTTCTAGCAATGCATTTTGTGGTTATGTAGACTTTTTTATAGGTTAAAATGCATTCCTGTTTACTTTGACGCCATGTATTTCCCAAAGCCATTCATTTTGGCATTTTTACAATAAAACAACTTCCTTTCAGTGTTCAGTATTTAATGCTCCTATAAGTCCTTAAGTTAAGAAACATCTCTTAATGTGTACTACCTCCAGCTACTCTTGTTTCTTACACTCGGTGGTGCATTTTCTTCTTGTCCATTAGCTCCTAATGTGTTAGCTCCAATTAAGTCTTCCAGAAATAAGTAGATAATAAATTACTATAGCAAAGATCCTACTGCCCCATAGCAACAGTGATTCAGAATTTAAATAAACCACTAAATCGAGTACATAACCGTGTGATAGATAGTGATTCTGTGCAGATTTATTTTATTATATTTCCTTACAGGGGTCAGAGTTTGTTTTTAAATCATGAGGTTACGGTGACTTTACCAAAACGGTTTTCTATGGCAAAAAAAAAAACCCAGCAACTTTGCAATGGTTGCATAACATTCAACCATACTATTATATTGGATTTTTTTGGGGAAATTGTTGTGATCACATTGCAAATATGGTAGTCCCATGATTTTACCACAGCTCTTGAACAACCACAAGTTGCCATGTAGCCTGGGCCTAAATGTACACAGAAAAAGGGTTGCTGGTCAAGTACAGTCTATTTGAGCAGATGCACCTGGAGTAGTTTAATGAGTATTACATAGGTAATATTACATAACTTTGTCTTTCAGTCCCCCTTTAATTTACTCAGCAGGTGGAAGCATTTCCAATTGCTTAGCAGCTACCTGATTTCCTATCTGGGTGACCACCATTTGAAGACATACAGCTACAAGAAGATCTGCTATATCAAGATCTGCTATATCAATAAAATACAGTTCTATAATAATACAGTTCTATGATACTATTCTTGCCATCAAAATGACGGAAACCTTAACGTATCCCCGACAGAAATGTCGTCTGATGAATCTGACACAGTGATATGACTTTTGTTAAGCCATGGTGAGAGTGTGAACAGAGCCATACAATGTATCAGTCAAAGCAATCCCCTGTGAGATTAACACATAAGCAGAACAAATCTCTCTTCCATCCTGCAGTCCAGGAAAATAATTCTTACCAACACAATTAAAGGGGGCCAAAGCGCCGCAGCCCCTTTGTTTTAATTATAGGCAGTGATCCCAAGGTCGGACTCCCGTTGACCATACATTGATTGGAAAGCCAGTGAAGATCTAATTTGTGAACATCAACTTTTTTTGGTTAATACATGTCACGATCTCTGGGTATGTGGATCCACTAGGCCACTCTGCCGTAGCTGGCCAAATAACAGTCTATAAAGTCTATGCAATAGTTCTTAGCACAAGAGTACCTGTAAGAGTCCATACAGTAGCAGAGGCTTTGGCACGGATGGAACTTGACGTGGCAGATGACGCCAAACATGGCGGATGATACCAGACGTGGTATATGGCAGCAGGTGACACCAGTCATGGCAGCTGACACACACGATTCCAACTAAAGGCTTAGGTACAGAAGACAACTCAGCAACAGGATACAGGAAACAGGATATGGGAACACTGGGAGCAGGATACAACTAAGGGATAGTTTGCAATACGAACATGGGTAGACAACAACGCTCAGGCAAGGAGTGGAGGGGCGGGGTCTTTTTTATAGTCCAGGGCGTTCTGGGGATAGGTATGGGATCTTTTAGGAAGCGTGCTGACCCTTTAAGCCCGGGGACGCGCGCGCACTCTAACACAGTCCAGAACAGGATGGCCAGGAGGGAGACGCTGCCAGGAGGGAGACGCTGACAGGAGTCTGCGGTCGCGGCCGTCTGACGATGGGGAGTGGCGGTGGTCCGTGGCCGCAGTTGTTAGAATACACAATGTTAAAATTAGATATTAGCAATGTAGTTCCCACATAAGAGAACTTGGAGTTTTTTTTCTTGATTTAAATACATTCTTCTATTTTGTGTCTACAACTTCTATGCAGACCTATGTGTCTCCATGGTTATAGACTACAAACAAACCCTGTGTGTAGTCTGATCGTAAAAGCTTGTGTTACTCCCTTCCATTTGTCCCATCTTCTTGCATGGAATGATTAATCAAAGACAATTGGTAGTTTCTTTTTGTTTAGATACATTGGAGCAATAGAAAAAAAAGCTGTTTGCAAAAGTGTACATCTCTTTGGGGCACATGCACATGGCTGTATTATGGATCTGTAATATGGCACCCCTAGAAATCTATGGGTCCATATTGCACTTCCGAATGCCGCCAATTTTATACAAAAACAACTTGAGATATTCTTCCCTAGTAGGTGCCAAATGGTGATAGGCCAAGTGTTTATGAAACCTTAGAGACTCTGTGGCCGGCTGCTCAGGCTCCTTAAGTGGCTAGATGAGGCCTTAAGTGGCCAGATGACAGCTGACTCGGGGCAAGATATGAAATGAGGATGAGATAAGTTCCTTTGCCTCAACAAGTCATACTGGCAAACAATACATAAAGATGTGACTATGACTGGTGGTGATCTCTACAAATACCTAATTTATGCTACCATTTTATCAATGTTTTCTGAATTCCTTCAAGTTTTAACACCATCTGGACTTCATTATTTCTGTTCTTGATTATTTAATACACTATAGAATAAGGTCAAATACTTCGCTGATTAGTTTTCATACAGATATATTACATGTTTATTTATAAACACCGCTTTTGCTCATGGAAGATTTATCAAATATGTTCCGTGACTATGCCCTTCTATGTTTCATCACATTTTCTTTGCATTTACACTTTCATCTCTGTATGGGCCCTCACTTAGATATTTGCAGCTGTGTCAACAACATCTCAACACTGAATGATGATTGGTCACTTATTAATTAATATACATGAAATAAATCTAAATTTGTTTATATGTTTTATTCCTTGTGTGCATAGACCCTAAAGAAGGAATTTATATGCGGTCATATGTTGCCTGAAAATGACCATAAATGTTTAGAATCACTGGTCTGACCGTGAAGACACATTGTTTGGAAATCGGATATTTGTTGGACTGTTTTGCGCAGCCCAATAATCTACTGACTGATAATGTTCATAATACTATGAGGCATGCAGCAATGTTTCCCAATCTACATGATAGAGGTATTATACTGGGAACATTTATACATGTAACATGCTCCACATTTATGAACATCCATATCCTGCTCTGATGAAGGCTAATAATCCCAAAATAGCAGTATGAAAGTAGAAATAAAATGGCTTTGTACTTATTAGTCCCCATTGCCATCACATTTTTGCCCAATATTTAGCATATACAGTGAAGGAAATAAGTATTTGATCCCTTGCTGATTTTGTAAGTTTGCCCACTGTCAAAGTCATGAACAGTCTAGAATTTTTAGGCTAGGTTAATTTTACCAGTGAGAGATAGATTATATAAAAAAAAAAAACAGAAAATCACATAGTCAAAATTATATATATTTATTTGCATTGTGCACAGAGAAATAAGTATTTGATCCCCTACCAACCATTAAGATTTCAGCCTCCTCCAGACCAGTTACACGCTCCAAATCAACTTGGTGCCTGCATTAAAGACAGCTGTCTTACATGGTCACATGTATAAAAAACTCCTGTCCACAGACTCAATTAATCAGTCTGACTCTAACCTCTACAACATGGGCAAGACCAAAGAGCTTTCTAAGGATGTCAGGGACAAGATCATAGACCTGCACAAGGCTGGAATGGGCTACAAAAGCATAAGTAAGACGCTGGGTGAGAAGGAGACAACTGTTGGTGCAATAGTAAGAAAATGGAAGACATACAAAATGACTGTCAATCGACATCGATCTGGGGCTCCATGCAAAATCTCACCTCGTGGGGTATCCTTGATCCTGAGGAAGGTGAGAGCTCAGTCCAAAACTACACGGGGAGAACTTGTTAATGATCTCAAGGCAGCTGGGACCATAGTCACCAAGAAAACCATTGGTAACACATTACGCCGTAATGAATTAAAATCCTGCAGTGCCCGCAAGGTCCCCCTGCTCAAGAAGGCACATGTGTAGCCCGTCTGAAGTTTGCAAATGAACATCTGGATGATTCTGAGAGTGATTGGGAGAAGGTGCTGTGGTCAGATGAGACTAAAATTGAGCTCTTTGGCATTAACTCAACTCGCCGTGTTTGGAGGAAGAGAAATGCTGCCTATGACCCAAAGAACACCGTCCCCACTGTCAAGCATGGAGGGGGAAACATTATGTTTTTGGCGTCTTTCTCTGCTAAGGGCACAGGACTACTTCACCGCATCAATGGGAGAATGGATAGAGCCATGTACCGTCAAATCCTGAGTGACAACCTCCTTCCCTCCACCAGGACATTAAAAATGGCTCGTGACTGGGTCTTCCAGCACGACAATGACCCGAAACATACAGCCAAGGCAACAAAGGAGTGGCTCAAAAAGAAACACATTAAGGTCACGGAGTGGCCTAGCCAGTCTCCAGACCTTAATCCCATCGAAAACTTATGGAGGGAGCTGAAGATCCGAGTTGCCAAGCGACAGCCTCGAAATCTTAATGATTTACAGATGATCTGCAAAGAGGAGTGGGCCAAAATTCCATCTAACATGTGTGCAAACCTCATCATCAACTACAAAAAACGTCTGACTGCTGTGCTTGCCAACAAGGGTTTTGCCACCAAGTATTAAGTCTTGTTTGCCAAAGGGATCAAATACTTATTTCTCTGTGCACAATGCAAATAAATATATATGATTTTGACTATGTGATTTTCTTCTTTTTTTTTTTTATATAATCTATCTATCACTGGTAAAATTAACCTAGCCTAAAAATTCTAGACTGTTCATGTCTTTGACAGTGGGCAAACTTACAAAATCAGCAAGGGATCAAATACTTTTTTCCTTCACTGTATGTCGGGGAAATATTTAGCGTGTACGTCGGGAAACCTGTCCATACTGCTCCATTAGCCCGAAAGAGGACAAAAGCGTGTTCCTTTGGCATCTATATGTCAGGCTGCTATACGTCGTAATGCCTTTTTTTTTTTAGGTATGGAATAGCGTAATAGACTACGTTTTTTCAACCCGTGAGATCATGCAAAAAAAGTTTTAGGTTTTTCTTTAACATTAGAACCTAAGAGTGACATATGCCACTCTATGGCATCCGTGATGCGTTTTTCAATAGCTTTTCATTACATGTCCGTTAAACTAATTATTATTATTATTTCTGTTACTTATATAGCGCCAACATATTCCACACGGCTGTACAGAGGACCTTACTTACTGTCCCCATTGGGGACCACAATCTAAATTCCCTATTGGTATGTTTTTTGGGGGGTAATCGCCTATGGGTGATGGATGCCTGACAGTGGCATACGTCAATTATAAGCTATAATGGTATCTGTTTAACAGATACGTCATGAAAAGGGTGATGAGAGTTCATGATGTATGCGTTTAACAGATCCCATAATAGTCTAAATAAAATAGATGTGTCTGGGGATGCCTAAAGGTTTGTATTGTACTCCGTGAGCGTTACGGAAACCTATGACTTTTCTAGACTCAACGCTTCTTGCACAGAGACCAAGAAGTACCCTCAGATATGGCCACTGTACGGCCTGCAGCTTTATAATTGGGTTAGACATGTCATGGGTGTACAGTACAAAATTTGTGATATTATAAACTGTTCTTCAGTGGAAATAGTTGAAATTTTGACATGCTCAGCCAACTATGTGGACAAGACCCTAAGGCAGTTAGACCATCGTATAAGAGAGCGTGTCAATGACATTAGCAATAGAAGAGACACACCTATTGCAAATCATGTTTGGGAAAGGCACAATTGAGAAGTCAAAAACATATGGTTTCAGACGATTGAACTCATCAGAACACATAGAAGAGGTGGTGACTGGGACAATCTACCGCTGAGAAAAGAATCCAAATACAGATTGAAAACATGGAAACCTTGGGGTTAAAATTATTTTATCTCCTACGCCTGTTTCCTAGAGTAGATACACCTTTTGCCATAGGTCAGGATGATCAATACCAACAATACAACATTGCTTTGTTATGCCACTGGCACTTTTATGGACACTCTGCATAACTGACCCATGAAGATTAGGGCAGATGAAACACGTTGGGTCAACAAAATGTTCTAGTTGAGGGGTAGTTAATTTGGACTGAGAGAGTAACCAAGTCAAGGCAGATTCTGCAATGCACCAGGATCAGAATCAGGTTGTTAGGGCCCTTTTACACTGGCCATTTATCGCACAAATGAGCATCCACAGAACGCTCGTTCCCGATAATTGCCCTGTGTAAACAGGGCAACAATCAGCCAATGAACGAGCAAACAGGGAGACGCGCTGCCGACATGATAGAAATGTATGTGTAAAGGATCTGCCAGGCACAGCGGGGTTAACTCCCAGAACTAATCAGTCAGCACCTGAGAATACTTCCCTGAGACTGACTCCTGCTTCCACCATTCAGGCTGGCAGGCTTAGGAGTGGGAGAGCCTATCGTAACCTGGCCAGACTCAGCTAGCTCCCGCCCTCGGTCTATTTAAGCCTGCACTTCCTGTCCCTCGGTGCTTGTTATTGCTTGTGTTTCCCTCCTTGTGGTTTCCTGGCCCAGCTACAGCTCCTGCTATTTTTGATCCTGCTCCATACAGACCCTGGCTTACCGACTACTCTTCTGCTTTTCGTTTTGTACCTCGCACACTCCTGGCTTGACTCGGCTCGTTCACCACTCTGGTTGCTCACGGTGTTGCCGTGGGCAACGGCCCCTTTTCCTTGCTTGTGTTCCTTGTATGTTTGTCGTGTTTGTCGTGCACTTACTGAGCGCAGGGACCGCCGCCCAGTTGTACCCCGTCGCCTAGGGCGGGTCGTTGCAAGTAGGCAGGGACAGAGTGGGGGGTAGATTAGGGCTCACTTGTCCGTCTCCCTACCCTCTGCCATTACATAATAACAAGCCCATACCTAGTCTACCCCTGGTCCCTGACACCACTATGGATCCCCGTGAGACCCTGGCTCAGCAAATGCAGGGTCTCTCCCTACAGGTCCAGGCCCTGGCTCAGAGGGTCAACCAGCCTGATGCTACCCTGGTAGTTCCCCTCACCGCACCTCTTGAACCCCACCTCAAGTTGCCCGACCGGTTCTCAGGGGACCGGAGGGCTTTTCTCTCCTTTCGGGAGAGTTGTAGGCTTTACTTTCGTTTAAAGCCTCATTCCTCAGGTTCTGAGAGCCAACGGGTGGGTATAATTATGTCCCGGCTCCAGGAAGGGCCCCAAGAGTGGGCCTTCTCCTTGGCTCCTGACGCCCCTGAACTTTCCTCCGTTGATTGTTTCTTTTCTGCTCTCGGACTTATTTATGACGAGACTGACAGGACTGCCTTTGCCGAGAGTCAGCTGGTGACCTTAAGTCAGGGTAAGAGACCTGTTGAGGAGTATTGCTCTGACTTTCGGAAGTGGTGCGTAGCTTCTCGGTGGAATGACCCTGCCTTAAGGTGCCAGTTTAGGTTGGGTCTGTCGAATGCCCTGAAAGACCTGCTAGTTAGCTATCCCTCTTCTGACTCCCTAGACCAGGTTATGGCTTTAGCGATACGACTTGACCGACGTCTCAGGGAACGACAACGTGAACGTTTATGTGTTTTCTCCTCCGACTCCCCCATGATGCCTCCCGAAGCTCCGTTGCTTCGTTCCTCCCCGAAAGATTCAGAGATACCTATGCAACTCGGGGCCTCCGTGTCCCCCCAACAACGTAGAGAATTCCGCAGGAAGAATGGTCTCTGCTTCTACTGTGGGGACGACAAGCATCAAGTGAACAACTGTCCTAAGCGTAAGGTTGCAGCCAGAGAACTTCCGCGTCTAAGTGATCATCGGGGAGGTCACTTGGGCGCACAGGTATTTCCAGTAAATATGAAACGTACTAAGATCTTGCTTCCCTTTCAGGTCTCTTTTGGTGGTAGGTCTGCTACCGGCAGTGCCTTCGTGGATTCAGGGTCCTCTACTAATATCATGTCTGTGGAATTTGCTATGTCCCTTGCTATGCCTCTTATTGATTTGCCTAAACCTGTCCCGGTAGTGGGTATCGACGCCACTCCTCTTGCTAATGGTTATTTTACACAGCATACCCCTGTTTTTGAACTCCTTGTTGGCTCCATGCATTTGGAGCAATGCTCTGTACCGTTGATGCAGGGATTATCGTACGATTTGGTTCTAGGTCTTCCCTGGTTGCAGTTGCATAATCCTACGTTTGACTGGAATACTGGGGAGCTAACCAAATGGGGTAATGAATGTTGTACGTCATGTTGTTCTGTTAATTCTATTTCTCCCCCTAAGGAGGCGAATACGCTACCCGAGTTTGTTCAGGACTTCGCTGATGTTTTCTCTAGGGAGGCCTCCGAAGTGTTACCTCCTCATAGAGAATACGATTGCGCTATCGAATTGGTACCAGGAGCTAAGCTTCCTAAGGGTAGGATATTTAATCTTTCTTGTCCCGAACGTGAAGCTATGAGAGTGTATATCCAGGAATCCCTGGCCAAGGGTTACATTCGTCCCTCTTCTTCTCCGGTAGGTGCTGGCTTCTTCTTCGTGGGGAAGAAGGATGGTGGTCTTAGGCCATGCATTGACTACCGTGGCCTGAATAAGGTCACGGTAAGGAACCAGTATCCCCTTCCTTTGATTCCTGATCTCTTTAATCAGGTTCAGGGGGCCCAATGGTTTTCTAAATTGGATCTACGGGGGGCGTATAACCTTATTCGCATCAAAGAGGGGGATGAGTGGAAGACTGCGTTTAACACGCCCGAAGGCCATTTCGAATACCTCGTCATGCCCTTTGGGTTGTGTAATGCCCCTGCGGTCTTCCAGAATTTCATAAATGAGATTTTGAGAAATTACCTGGGGATTTTTCTGGTAGTGTACCTTGATGACATACTGGTGTTTTCCAAGGACTGGTCCTCCCACGTGGAGCATGTCAGGAAGGTGCTCCAGGTCCTTCGGGAAAATAAACTGTTTGCCAAAACCGAAAAATGTGTGTTTGGGGTACAGGAGATTCCATTTTTGGGTCAAATCCTCACTCCTCATGAATTCCGCATGGACCCCGCCAAGGTTCAGGCTGTGGCGGAATGGGTCCAACCTGCCTCCCTGAAGGCGTTACAGTATTTTTTGGGGTTCGCTAATTATTACAGGAGATTTATTGCTAACTTCTCGGTCATCGCTAAGCCCCTTACGGACCTCACTCGCAAAGGTGCTGATCTCCTCCACTGGCCTCCTGAGGCTGTCCAGGCTTTTGAGGTCCTTAAGAAGTGCTTTGTCTCGGCCCCGGTGCTGGTTCAGCCCAACCAAATGGAGCCATTTATCGTGGAAGTTGACGCATCTGAGGTGGGAGTGGGGGCTGTCTTGTCCCAGGGTACCAGCTCCCTCACCCATCTCCGCCCCTGTGCCTACTTCTCCAGGAAGTTTTCGCCAACTGAAAGTAACTATGATATTGGCAACCGCGAACTCTTAGCCATTAAATGGGCATTTGAAGAGTGGCGCCACTTCCTGGAGGGGGCTAGGCACCAGGTAACGGTCCTTACCGACCACAAGAATCTGGTTTTCCTAGAATCTGCCCGGAGGCTAAACCCGAGACAAGCTCGATGGGCGTTATTTTTTACCAGATTCAATTTTTTGGTTACCTATAGGGCTGGGTCTAAAAATATTAAGGCTGATGCACTGTCGCGTAGCTTCATGGCCAGCCCTCCTTCGGAGGAAGATCCTGCTTGTATTTTGCCTCCAGGTATAATCATTTCCTCGATCGATTCTGATTTAGTCTCTGAAATTGCTGCTGATCAAGGTGCAGCTCCCGGGAACCTTCCTGAGAACAAGCTGTTTGTTCCCCTGCAATTCCGGCTAAGGGTACTTAGGGAAAATCATGACTCCGCACTATCTGGCCATCCAGGCATCCTGGGTACCAAACACCTCATTACCAGAAATTATTGGTGGCCTGGGTTGCCTAAAGACGTTAAGGCCTACGTCGCCGCTTGTGAGGTTTGTGCTAGGTCCAAGACTCCCAGGTCCCGACTAGCGGGCTTACTGCGTTCGTTGCCCATTCCCCAGAGACCTTGGACACATATCTCCATGGATTTTATCACCGATTTGCCTCCATCCCAAGGCAAGTCGGTGGTGTGGGTGGTGGTGGACCGCTTCAGTAAGATGTGCCACTTTGTGCCCCTCAAGAAACTACCCAACGCCAAAACGTTGGCTACCTTGTTTGTCAAACACATCCTGCGTCTCCATGGGGTCCCTGTCAATATTGTTTCGGACAGAGGGGTACAATTTGTTTCATTGTTTTGGAGAGCCTTCTGTATGAAGTTGGGGATTGATCTGTCCTTCTCCTCTGCCTTCCATGCTGAAACCAATGGCCAAACGGAGAGGACTAATCAATCCCTAGAACAATACTTAAGGTGTTTTGTCTCTGACTGTCAATTTGATTGGGTCTCTTTCATTCCCCTCGCCGAATTTTCCCTTAATAACCGGGTCAGTAACTCGTCAGGGGTCTCTCCTTTTTTTTGTAATTTTGGGTTTAATCCACGGTTCTCCTCCGTTTCACCTGGTAGTTCCAACAATCCTGAGGTAGAGGTCGTTCATCGGGAACTGTGCACAGTCTGGGCCCAGGTTCAGAAAAACCTAGAGGTGTCCCAGAGCGTACAAAAAACTCAGGCTGATAAAAAACTTTCTGCTAACCCCCTGTTTATGGTCGGGGATCTGGTGTGGTTGTCGTCTAGGAACTTGCGTCTCAAGGTTCCGTCCAAGAAGTTTGCTCCCCGGTTTATTGGGCCGTATAAGGTCATTGAGGTCCTCAATCCTGTCTCCTTCCGGCTGGAGTTACCCCCGTCTTTTCGGATACACGACGTGTTTCATGCCTCCCTCCTCAAACGCTGCTCCCCGTCCTTGGCTCCCTCGAGGAGACCTCCTGTTCCCATCCTCACCCCGGAGGGGGTGGAATTCGAGGTGGCCAGGATTGTGGACAGCAAGATGGTCCAAGGCTCCCTCCAGTACCTGGTCCATTGGAGAGGATACGGGCCCGAGGAGAGGACTTGGGTACCCGCCCGGGATGTTCACGCTGGGGTATTGGTCAGGAGGTTCCACCTGCGTTTCCCCAGTAAGCCAGGTCCACTTAGAAAGGGTCCGGTGGCCCCTCATAAAAGGGGGGGTACTGTAAAGGATCTGCCAGGCACAGCGGGGTTAACTCCCAGAACTAATCAGTCAGCACCTGAGAATACTTCCCTGAGACTGACTCCTGCTTCCACCATTCAGGCTGGCAGGCTTAGGAGTGGGAGAGCCTATCGTAACCTGGCCAGACTCAGCTAGCTCCCGCCCTCGGTCTATTTAAGCCTGCACTTCCTGTCCCTCGATGCTTGTTATTGCTTGTGTTTCCCTCCTTGTGGTTTCCTGGCCCAGCTACAGCTCCTGCTATTTTTGATCCTGCTCCATACAGACCCTGGCTTACCGACTACTCTTCTGCTTTTCGTTTTGTACCTCGCACACTCCTGGCTTGACTCGGCTCGTTCACCACTCTGGTTGCTCACGGTGTTGCCGTGGGCAACGGCCCCTTTTCCTTGCTTGTGTTCCTTGTATGTTTGTCGTGTTTGTCGTGCACTTACTGAGCGCAGGGACCGCCGCCCAGTTGTACCCCGTCGCCTAGGGCGGGTCGTTGCAAGTAGGCAGGGACAGAGTGGGGGGTAGATTAGGGCTCACTTGTCCGTCTCCCTACCCTCTGCCATTACAGTATGGGAATGAGCGATCGTAGTAATGAGCGCTAGTCCCCATACTAGCTCCTTGTGAAAGGAGCAAACGAGCGCTGATCAATGAGCTGTCGCGTTGATCGGCGCTTGTTTACATGGCCCACGTCGGGCCTTGTAGAAGTACCTTTAGGCTATCTCACTATTCTATCCACTCTCTTATGAAACTGTCTGACGCACGAAGTTTGACAGATTCAAACTAATGCCTCTCTTTTCTGAACTATCAGCATGATTGTTAAAGGGTATATTGCTAGGTTTTTAAAGAAGATCAATTAAAATTTAAAGTTTTAATGTACTTTATTATTTAGAAAGTTCAACAAATATTTAGTGATGGAATATACTGTAAACTATCAGTAGAACCGTTTACTGTCAGTTTTCACATGACCTCAAGTTTTTGTCACGGTACAATGATAACATCAATATAGGACTAATAGTATTGTGAAATATTTCTTATCCCTTCTTCAGTAGTAACATTATTGTAAAGCAGGAAAAGGGTCTTATCTTGTTCAGTTTGGTCAGTACATGCTATCACATGTTTGTATGTTTGTGGTGTCTACTGGTCATCTTGTGTGAGATAAAGTCACTATAAAGCTTGCAATGCCCTCAACCATAACAATGGTTTGTAAATGCCTTTTTTAGAATTTTCCTAAATGACTGTGTATATTTAATCTTTGAGCTTCACCAATCCATGGTAAGGCAGAAAGTTTATAAATGGAAAGAATAAAATACCTTGGTTACTTTTCTAGGGGTGAGTCACACATGGACAGTGACGTCAGGGGATTCTCCAGGGCCGGAATCCCTGGCCAAAGCATTGCTGGCGCCCTGGGCGGGGACTTTGAGGCTTTGCAAAGCTACCGACGTCACTGTCCATATAAGGACAGTGACGTCAGGAGCTTCCACATCGTTGGAGTCCCTGGGCAGAGCATCTATAAGCACTCTTCCCGGAGACTCCGGTGCCTTGGAAGCTCCTGACGTAATTTTTTGCCAACAGTCTTGTTTGCCAACAGTCTTGCTCAGCACCTCTAGGAACGCCTTCAAGACTGTTGGCAAACCATTCCAGGTGACTACCTCATGAAGCTGATTGAGAAAATGCCAAGACTGTGCAAAGCTGTCATCCAAACAAAATGGGCAACTTTAAAGAATCTAAAATAAAAACCAAATTCTGGTTTGTTTAAGGGCATGACCACACATGGCGGAATTCCTCCGCAACTGTCCGCATCAATGCCGCACCTAATCCGGGTTGCGGATTACGGCTGCGGATCTGCACAAAATGTGCAGAAAATTGATGCGGACTAGCTGCTGCGGACTGCGGGAAAAGTGCTTCCCTTCTCCCTATCAGTGCAGGATAGAGAGAAGGGACAGCACTTTCCCTAGTGAAAGTAAAAGAAATTCATACTTACCGCCCGTTGTCTTTATGACGCGTCCCTCCTTCGGCATCCAGCCCGACCTCCCTGGATGACGCGCCAGTCCATGTGACCGCTGCAGCCTGTGCTTGGCCTGTGATTGGCTGCAGCCGTCACTTACACTGAAACGTCATCCTGGGAGGCCGGACTGGAGACAGAAACAGGGAGTTCTCGGTAAGTACGAACTTCATTTTTTTTTACAGATACATGTATATTGGGATCGGTAGTCACTGTCCCGGGTGCAGAAACAGTTACTGCCGATCGCTTAACTCTTTCAGCACCCTGGACAGTGACTATTTACTGACGTCTCCTAGCAACGCTCCCGTCATTACGGGAGCCCCATTGACTTCCTCAGTCTGGCTGTAGACCTAGAAATACATAGGTCCAGCCAGAATGAAGAAATGTCAAGTAAAAAAAGCAAGACGCATCCGCAGCACACATGACATGTGCATGACAGCTGCGGACTTCATTGCGGAACTTTGAATCTCCATTGAAGTCAATGGAGAAATTCCGCCATGAGTCCGCCACTGCTCCGCAACAGACAGAGCATGCTGCGGACACCAAATTCCGCTCCGCAGCCTATGCTCCGCAGCGGAATTGTACGCATCGTGTAAACGAACACTGCTAAATTAAAGTGAAAGTCAATGTAGAAACGGCTCCGCTGCGGATTAACGCTGCGGAGTGTCCGCAGCGGAATTTAAGTGCAATTCCGCCATGTGTGAACCCGCCCTAACACTTCTTTGTTCAATTAAAGTTTTTATGTCTTTAAAATGAATCTACATTGCACATTGTAGAAAAAAAAAAAGAAAGACCATGGAATGAAAAGGTGTGTCAAAGTTTTTGACTGGTACTGTGAATATATATTTTATATATATATACAAAGCTGTCTGCCAGGTGACCGATTCCTTACAACAACTTTTTTAGTCCCAATAGGGTATATTAACATTTAATAATATAATCGTATACACAGGCATTTGCTTAAATGGATTTTCTGAGATAAAATGACTATGTGTTAATGCTTGTAATTTATTCATGTAAATACATTTGTAATATACTTACATTTTCCAAATTGGCCCCGTTTCCAGATGCTGCCGTGTGGTACTTGACGGGTGATGTCACTCTCTGGCCACTGTGTTTATCTTCAATTCTTCTCTGGGTATACGACACGTCACTTGTGACGTGCCGTGTATGGGCTGTTCTGTTGTACAGCCCGTAACGCGCATGCGCGGTCCCTGCTGTTCTCGCGGTCCCTGCTTTTCTCACTGCTGTACAACAGAACAGCCCATACGGCACGTCACAAGTGACGTGTCGTATACCCGGAAAAGAATTGAAGATAAACACAGCGGCCAGAGAGTGACGTCACCCGTCAAGTACCCCACAGCAGCATCTGGAAACGGGGCCAATTTGGAAAATGTAAGTATATTACAAATGTATTTACATGAATAAATTACAAGCATTAACACATAGTCATTTTATCTCGGAAAACCCCTTTAAGGTCTTATCCACACAAGTGTGTCCGATCTCCGTCCGCAAAAAAACCATCCATTTTTCCATCCATATGAATGTCCGTGTTGCACCCATGTGCATTCCCATTGTGCCTGGTCTTTTACGTTCGTATTTCATCCATTTTTCTAATTCGCAAAAAACTAAAGGTCTAGTTTTGTCAATTTTATTACAATATTGTCCCAACGTACTGAAAACACTGACAAGATGGTCACATGATTGCTCAAACACCATTTTCTTTTGCGTTTAAAGCAAAGAGAACTTTTTTTTTGCCTCGCAATAGATCGTGAAAAACGGACAGCACACGAATCTCGTCCATGTGCTGTCCGTATTTATCATGCACCCAAAATGGGTGAGTCTGGTCCGCAAAACGGACCAGAATAGGGCATGCTGTGAGTTTCTCGCAACAGATACACACTCCACTGAAAAAACTGATGTGTGACTTGCCCCATTGATTTGTCAATGTACTGCCAGCACATGGATTGGAAATACATTCGTGTGAATAAGTCCTAAGATATTATCACTATAGACTGTCATAATTGCTAAGTGCTGAGGTTCACAGGAACATCTGAAAAGCATCTGGTCTAAGGAAATAATTTGGCAGATTTTATTGCAGGTGTGTGGCTCTCAACCACAGCCTTACTTCCGCAAATGATGGAGGGGACACAGCTGTTGTGTCCGTGAAATCACCACACTATATATAGACTGTGCAGCCATAACAATAAAACCACTGACGGGTGAAGTGAATAACATTGAGTACCTTTCAAAGGCTGGATATATTAGGCTGGGTTCTGATGCCCTGGTCAAAATGCCTTTTTTGTGATGAATGGGGGCAAAACCTTGCCATTTTGCAGTAAAGTCAGAATCCAGCCTGAGGGATCAAGTGAACAGTCAGTTCGTGAAGTTGATGTGTTGTAAGTAGGAAAAATGGGTAAGCCTAAGTATCTGAGCGACTGGGGTCAAATTGTGATGACTAGTTGACTGGGTCAGAGCATTTCCTACATGGCAGGTCTTGTGGGTGTTCCGGTATGCAGTTGTGAGTACCTAGCAAAAGTGGTCCAAGAAGGAAAAATGGCTAACCAGCAACAGGGTCAATGGCACGGCAAAGCAAAGATGTTTCTGGGGAGCAAAGATTAGCCTGTCTGGAAGAGCTAATGTAGCACAAATTGCTAAAACGTTAATGATGGCTATGATAGAAATGTGTCCGAACACATAATGCATAGCAGTTTGCTGTGTTTGGAGCCATTTAGCCGTAAACCAGTCAGTGCCCATGCTGACCCCTGTCCACCACCAAAATCACCTACAATGGGCGCGAGAGCTTTAGAACTGGACCATGGAGCAATGGAAGAAGGTGACCTGGCCTAATGAATCACGTTTTCTTTTACATCATGTGGACGACCGGGTGTGTCACTTACCTGGGGAAGAGACGGCACCAGAATGCACTTTGGGAAGAAGGCAAGCCGGGAGAGGCAGTGTGATGCTCTTGGCAATATTCTGCTCAGAAAACCTTAGGTCCTGGCATTCATGCGGATGTTACTTTCACATTACCACCTAACTAAACATTATTGCAGACCAAGTACACACCTTCATGTCAATGGTATTCCCTAATGGCAGTGGCGTCTTTCAACAGGATAACGCGCCCTGCCACACTGGAAGCATAGTTGAGGAAAGGTTTAAGGAACTTAACAAAATCTTTACGCATCTCAATTCGATTGAGCATCGGTGGGATGTGCTGGAAAAACAAGTTTGATCCATGGAGGCCCTACTTTGCAATGTACAGGACTTAAATGATCTGCTGCTAACGTCTTGGTGCCAGATGCCACAGGACACCTTCGGGGGTCATGTGGACTCCATGTCTTGATGGGTCAGAGTTGTTTTGGCGGAACGTGGGGGACCTACACAATATTAGGAAGGTGGTTTTAATATTATTGCTGAACGGAGTATATCTGTTGAATTCTGTTAACTGCTATGCAACAGAAAAAAGTGCAAATGAAGGGCCAGATTTACCTACAGGCAGAGTAGACCTATGCCTATAAGCTGTCCAGGGAGAAGGGCATCTCCTGGAGGGAAAATTATATGTATTTTTATGGTAATTGGGCACTCACAGTGCTATGAGAAAGGGAGAACACCCTTGGATAAATAAGTGGAGGGACACAAAGGATGCTAGATGTTGTGAAAAGTGCACTGCAATGTTCTGCTTAATTTTGTAAGAGCAAACAAGATTTCAATTGTTATCAGTATTAATTGTTGTGGGTTGTGCCTTGATATCTGCCCACACAAATTCTATTTCGAAGACAATCTTATTTTGATGTATTGCGGTGTTTGGTTCCAATACTTGTATTTTTAGGGAAAAACAAACAATGCATTTGAACATAAGGCTATGTTCACATGGGATTCCGCCGCAAATTTTCACCTCCCATTCATTTCAATGGGAGTCAGACACTTCTGTTTCCCACTAGCTGATTTTTTCAGCTACCAGGAAAAAGAAGCATCGTGCTCGATCTTCGGGCGGATTCCGCCCGAACCTCCCATTGAAGTCAATGGGAGGGAGGTATATTCCTGCCGACAGCAGGAATAGTTCCGCGGCAGATTTTGTGGCGGGACCCACCACGCAAAATCTGCTATGTGAACAGGGCCTAAGAGTTTTTTTAAATTGAATAACAAGGTGATGGTAGTATAAGAATAGTCTTTATATATAGCCCCAACATATTCAGAAAAAGCAGTAAATATACTTAGGCAGTAGAAGAAGTAAATACAGTTAGGGGGGATTCACACGAACGTGTATTGGGTCCGTGCGGGCCGCGTGGTTTTCACGCGCCACGCACAGACCAATACAAGTCTATGGGGCAGTACAGTCCGTGCTTTTTGCGCAGCGTTTGTCCGCTGCGCAAAAAGCGCGACATGCTCAATATCTCCGCGTATTTCGCGCATCACGCACCCATTGAAGTCAATGGGTGCGTGAAAACCACGCAGGTCGCACGGAAGCACTTCCGTGCGAACCGACTGAAACAGCGCACCAGCTGTCAAAAGGATGAATGTAAACAGAAAAGCACCACGTGCTTTTCTGTTTCCAAACATCCAAACGGAGTGTCTTTGAGATGAGCGAACCCGGACAACCGAACCGAACTTCACTGGGTTCGGCCGAACTCGTTTTGGCCGAACCCGGCAAAAAAATTTCCGGTACGCGACGTCAGGAGATAGTCACTGTCCAGGGTGCTGAAAGAGTTAAACTGTTTCAGCACCCTGGACAGTGACTTCCGATCCCAATATACATGAACGTGTAAAAAAAAAAAGAAGTTCTGACTTACCGATAACTCCCGGCTTCTTCCTCCAGTCTGACCTCCCGGGATGACAATTCAGTCCAAGTGACAGCTCCAGCCAATCACAGGCCAAGCACAGGCTGCAGCGGTCACATGGACTGCGGCGTCATCCAGGGAGGTGGGGCCCGATGTCAAGAGAGGCGCGTCACCAAGGACGCGTCACCAAGGCAACGGCCGGGAGGGAAGTTCTCGGTAAGTACGAACTTTTTCTTTTTTTTTAACAGGTTTCTCGATATTGTGATCGGCATTCACTGTCGAGGGTGCTGAAAGAGTTACTGCCGATCAGTTAACTCTTTCAGCACCCTGGACAGTGACTGACGTCGACTAGACTCATCTCTATGATGGCGGCTGCGCGAAAATCACGCAGCCGCGCATCATACACGGATGACACACGCAGCTGTCAAGTGTTTTTTGCGCGCGCAAAAACGCAACGTTCGTCTGAATCAGCCCTTAGTCAGAAGAAGCCGTAAATGTAGCAAAAGTGAGATATAAAAAAAAACAAACAGCTAATGGCAAAAAAAATAAAAGAGAAGTTCCTGCCCATTAGAGCTTAAGGGATTATTCCAAACTCAGACATTTATGACATGTCCACAGTAGGCCACCTACACATTCATTCTCAGCCTGGATGCGGCGGCTGGCTCACCAGGTGGGTTGGTGGATCCCTTTCTCATATATGGGACCCAGAGGTAAGTGCTCTATTGTTACTATTAGCAGCAGGACTGCTGCTAATCATTGATTTCAGTTATCTCTGTGTTTGGCCGTTGCTGGGCAATGCCTTTGGTCTGAGTCTTGAGTTGGCCATCATTTACCGTACCTGGTTAATTAGGGCAGAATACTTTTATTGGGCCTATATATACTTCAGGCCTGCAATACTCAGGGGCAGGTTAGACTGTTTCTGGCATGTGCTAAACTCTTTCAAGATTTGTTCTTGTCTATGCGTTTGTTTATACTGTGTATCACGTAGTGGGGTGTGGACCCACTTGGCCGTAACGCGTAGCGGGATGGCAGCTGGCCAAACAGGTAAAGTACAGAGTTCAATAGTTCAGCGAGGATACCTGAGGCAACGTAGACAGTAGCGAGGCAGGCACGTCCCGGACAAGGCGGCCGGAAGACCTCAGGTGAAGCATAGAGAATCAAGCGTAGACTGTAGCACAGCACGGCAACAGCACAGCATGGCACTAGAACTGGGTAACACGGAAACAGGATACGGGATACAGGAACAAGGTACACTGGGAAACTGGAAGACACTGGGAGACCATTAGCACGACAAGCTATGAGTAACAAACAATGCTCTGGTAAAGAGCAAGAGGGCAGAGCCCTTTTTATAGCCCAGGGCATCCTGGCCTAGATTGCAGACTTCCTGCAAAATGCGCGCACTGGCCCTTTAAGATCGTGCACGCGCGGGCGCCCGCCGAAGAAAGTCTCGATGTCCGGAAGTGAGTGCCGGTGCCTCACATGCCGTCGAGGTTTAAGTCAGAACGACGGGCCCTGGCCATAGACGTTACACTGTGTACCTGTTGGTTCTCTGAGAGATCTAGTTTTTGTATAGTGTATTTATGTGTATACTGGGATCAGTAGTTCCACTGGTTTGTTTGCCTTTCGTGTGCGTTTAGTCTGCTGCCAAGCTATTATCTTACCCTGCTGTGGGATAGTATTCAAATCGGGTCAGTGAGTGCTGTTAAATCTGGTCCACTGTCTATTAATCTGTTAACTGCTTGCATGCTATTCATCTTCCATCCACTCCATTTATGCGTCTTCATCTTCTACTATCTTCAGTGTTCGGTTCCGCTCGTCCACTGGTGAGTTAGTTGTGCCTTTTGTTTTCTGTGAGTGCTGATGCGTGCTTCATCCATGTGATAGCGATTATGTAGTGTTGTGGTCTTGAGCACCACCAGCATCATAACACCTAGTTGGTAAATCTGCCACAACGTATATACATCACTACCATTAACCGTCACACTGGCTAAACTCATGACATTTTTTTCTATGCTAGGGCCTCTGTTGAGTGGAACGAAACGTTTTTTCTTCTGATGTGAGACTTTTTTAAAAAGCTGCATTTCATAAATGTGTCTTAGGGCATGACCACACATGGCGGAATTCCTCCGCAACTGTCCGCATCAATGCCGCACAGAATCTGCGTTGCAGATTCTGCAGCGGATCTGCACAAAATGTGCAGAAAATTGATGCGGACTGGCCGCTGCGGACTGCAGGAAAAGTGCTTCTCTTCTCCCTATTCAGTGCAGGATAGAGAGAAGGGACAGCACTTTCCCTAGTGAAAGTCAAAGAAATTCATACTTACCGGCCGTTGTCTTGGTGACGCGTCCCTCTTTCGGCATCCGGCCCGACCTCCCTGGATGACGCTCCAGTCCATGTGACCGCTGCAGCCTGTGCTTGGCTGCAGCCGTCACTTACACTGAAACGTCATCCTGGGAGGCCGGACTGGAGACAGACGCAGGGAGTTCTCGGTAAGTATGAACTTATATTTTTTTTTACAGATACATGTATATTGAGATCGGTAGTCACTGTCCCGGGTGCAGAAACAGTTACTGCCGATCGCGTAACTCTTTCAGCACCCTGGACAGTGACTATTTACAGACGTCTCCTAGCAACGCTCCCGTCATTACGGGAGCCCCATTGACTTCCTCAGTCTGGCTGTAGACCTAGAAATACATAGGTCCAGCCAGAATGAAGAAATGTCATGGTAGTAAAAACAATACGCTCCGCAGCACACATAAGATCTGCGGACTTCATTGCGGAATTTTGACTCTCCATTGAAGTCAATGGAGAAATTCCGCCATGAGTCCGCAACCAGTCCGCCACTGCTCCGCAACAGACAGAGCATGCTGCGGACACCAAATTCCGCTCCGCAGCCTATGCTCCGCAGCGGAATTGTACGCATCGTGTAAACGAACACTGCTAAATTAAAGTGAAAGTCAATGGAGAAACGGCTCCGCTGCGGATTAACGCTGCAGAGTGTCCGCAGCGGAATTTAAGTGAAATTCCGCTATGTGTGAACCCGCCCTAAATCTTGGCCATGTAGTAAGCCACGCCAACTATTCAATCCAATTTTACAAACTGACATCCATGGAGCAAATGGCTGTAAATTCTGGTGCAAATGGTTTATTAAATATGTTGCATAGCAGATTACAAACTATTTTGGTGAAAAAATTGCCCAAAAAAAAATAGAGCACAAATACATTGCTAAATATGTGCCAAAGTATATTAGAAAGTTGCGGAACCTTTCACTATACAACTATTACAACCCTTTAAAAACGAGATATGAGAATAACATTGTATGCCATGAACAGCTGCTATGAAACCTGTAGAATGACTCTGTACGATTTCCTATCACATCCGATATGTATAGTACATTACAGTAAAATGTCTACTGTTTTGGCCTGTGGTCAGTGTTATTATAGCAGTGATTGTCTACTTAGAGTGATAGTGGTTTAGATTTTAGTAGCCGGATGTTTGTGGTTCTTGGATATGGAATGGTGAAGAAAAGTGAAGATAATGGAGTGTAGATAAGTGGCAGGAAATTAATGATGGGTTGATGCGGGGATGGGTAATGTTGACATAATGTTAGTAACGACGGTGGATTTAGATTTCCAATATATTAGAAATGTAAAATATAGATGACTCCGCCAGAGTAGGCTCTACTATAAAGCTATGTTCACACGTACAGGCTTTGCTGTAGAAAATTTCAGCTGTTTGGTGTGTTGTCTCATGTGAAAGAGGTTGTTTCTACTGAGACAACTCCTTCAAGGGTATGTTCCCATAGGGAGGATACGCTGCAGATTCTCTGAAACAGAAAACCTGCAATGGAATCTCAAAAAAACCGCAAGTAAATCAGTTTCAGAAATCTGCAGTAAATAGTGCGTTTTTCTGCGTATATTGCTGCAATCATGCTGTGGATTTTCCACAGCGGTTTTACCTGCAGATTTAGTATGAAGGATTTATTATAGCAAACCTTATGTGCATCTGCAGATTTTCTGTGTGTTTTAGTGCAAATCCGCTGCACAAACCGCAACACAACTCAACTTACGACATTTAGCACAGAATTTATGCTCGCCATTGAAGTTTACAGGCCAAATACGCAGCAACTCCGCACAGAATATGCAGCACAAATTGACATGCTGCGGATTTGAAAGTCGCACCGCAGAACAGAACTTTTCTGTGATTTAGTTTTGCAGTATGGGCCTGAGATTTGCAAAATCGTATCCACTTTGCTGCTACTGTAAACGTTGCGAAATTTCCGCACAGAATTCCACTGTGGAAATGCTGCAGCATTTACACCAAGGGCCTCAAACTTGGCCTCGTAAATTGGCCACACATAGCAAAAATTGTGAAAATGACGGGCCGCATTACTTTCAAATTTGATACAATACAAAATTATTGTTAATCAATTAGTTATTTGAACTACTACAACACTATATTACTATAATAATATTAATAATAATAATACTACATTACTATAACAATACTACATTACTATAATAATACTACATTACTATAATAATAATAATAATAATACTACATTACTATAACAATACTTAATAACTATAATACTACATTACTATAACAATACTTCATTACTATAATAATACTACATTACTATAACAATACTACATTACTATAATAATACTACATTACTATAATAATAATAATAATAATAATAATAATACTACATTACTATAACAATACTTCATTACTATAATACTACATTACTATAACAATACTTCATTACTATAATAATACTACATTACTATAACAATACTACATTACTATAATAATACTACATTACTATAATAATAATAATAATAATACTACATTACTATAACAATACTTCATTACTATAATACTACATTACTATAACAATACTTCATTACTATAATAATACTACATTACTATAACAATACTACATTACTATAATAATACTACATTACTATAACAATACTACATTACTATAATACTACATTGCTATAACAATAGTACATTACTATAACAATACTACATTACTATAATAATACTACATTACTATAATAATAATACTATATTATTATAACAATACTTCATTGCTATAATAATACTACATTACTATAACAATACTACATTACTATAATAATACTACACTACTATAACAATACTGCATTACTATAATAATACTACATTACTATAACAATACTACATTACTATAACAGTACTACATTACTATAACAATACTTCATTACTATAAAAATACTACATTACTATAATACTACTACATTACAATAACAATACTTCATTACTATAATAATACTACATTACTATAACAATACTTCATTACTATAATAATACTACATTTCTATAACAATACTACATTACTATAACAATACTGCATTACTATAATAACACTACATACATTACTATAACAATACTTCATTACTATAATAATACTACATTACTATAACAATACTTCATTACTATAACAATACTTCATTACTATAATAGTACTACATTACTATAACAATACTACATTACTATAACAATACTTCATTACTATAAAAATACTACATTACTATAATAATACTACATTACTATAACAATACTACATTACTATAACAATACTTCATTACTATAAAATACTACATCACTATAATACTACTACATTACTATAATAATACTACATTACTATAACAATACTTCATTACTATAAAATACTACATTACTATAATACTACTACATTACTATAATAATACTACAGTACTATAATATTACATTATTATAATAATACTACATTACTATAATAATACCACATTACTATAACAATACTACATTACTATAATAATACTACATTACTATAATAATAATAATAATAATACTACATTACTATAACAATACTTCATTACTATAATACTACATTACTATAACAATACTTCATTACTATAATAATACTACATTACTATAACAATACTACATTACTATAATAATACTACATTACTATAATAATAATAATAATAATACTACATTACTATAACAATACTTCATTACTATAATACTACATTACTATAACAATACTTCATTACTATAATAATACTACATTACTATAACAATACTACATTACTATAATAATACTACATTACTATAACAATACTACATTACTATAATACTACATTGCTATAACAATAGTACATTACTATAACAATACTACATTACTATAATAATACTACATTACTATAATAATAATACTATATTATTATAACAATACTTCATTGCTATAATAATACTACATTACTATAACAATACTACATTACTATAATAATACTACACTACTATAACAATACTGCATTACTATAATAATACTACATTACTATAACAATACTACATTACTATAACAATATTACATTACTATAATAATACTACATTACTATAATAATACTACATTACTATAACAATACTTCATTACTATAAAAATACTACATTACTATAATACTACTACATTACAATAACAATACTTCATTACTATAATAATACTACATTACTATAACAATACTTCATTACTATAATAATACTACATTTCTATAACAATACTACATTACTATAACAATACTGCATTACTATAATAACACTACATACATTACTATAACAATACTTCATTACTATAATAATACTACATTACTATAACAATACTTCATTACTATAACAATACTTCATTACTATAATAGTACTACATTACTATAACAATACTACATTACTATAACAATACTTCATTACTATAAAAATACTACATTACTATAATAATACTACATTACTATAACAATACTACATTACTATAACAATACTTCATTACTATAAAATACTACATCACTATAATACTACTACATTACTATAATAATACTACATTACTATAACAATACTTCATTACTATAAAATACTACATTACTATAATACTACTACATTACTATAATAATACTACTGTACTATAATACTACATTATTATAATAATACTACATTACTATAATAATACCACATTACTATAACAATACTACATTACTATAATAATACTACATTACTATAATAATACTACATTACTATAACAAAACTACATTACTATAATAATACTACTTTACTATAACAATACTACATTACTATAATAATACTACACTACTATAACAATACTGCATTACTATAATAATACTACATTACTATAACAATACTACATTACTATAACAATACTACATTACTATAACAATACTTCATTACTATAAAAATACTACATTACTATAATACTACTACATTACAATAACAATACTTCATTACTATAATAATACTACATTACTATAACAATACTTCATTACTATAATACTACTACATTACTATAATAATACTACATTACTATAACAATACTTCATTACTATAAAATACTACATTACTATAATACTACTACATTACTATAATAATACTACAGTACTATAATACTACATTATTATAATAATACTACATTACTATAATAATACCACATTACTATAACAATACTACATTACTATAATAATACTACATTACTATAATAATAATAATAATAATACTACATTACTATAACAATACTTCATTACTATAATACTACATTACTATAACAATACTTCATTACTATAATAATACTACATTACTATAACAATACTACATTACTATAATAATACTACATTACTATAATAATAATAATAATAATACTACATTACTATAACAATACTTCATTACTATAATACTACATTACTATAACAATACTTCATTACTATAATAATACTACATTACTATAACAATACTACATTACTATAATAATACTACATTACTATAACAATACTACATTACTATAATACTACATTGCTATAACAATAGTACATTACTATAACAATACTACATTACTATAATAATACTACATTACTATAATAATAATACTATATTATTATAACAATACTTCATTGCTATAATAATACTACATTACTATAACAATACTACATTACTATAATAATACTACACTACTATAACAATACTGCATTACTATAATAATACTACATTACTATAACAATACTACATTACTATAACAATATTACATTACTATAATAATACTACATTACTATAATAATACTACATTACTATAACAATACTTCATTACTATAAAAATACTACATTACTATAATACTACTACATTACAATAACAATACTTCATTACTATAATAATACTACATTACTATAACAATACTTCATTACTATAATAATACTACATTTCTATAACAATACTACATTACTATAACAATACTGCATTACTATAATAACACTACATACATTACTATAACAATACTTCATTACTATAATAATACTACATTACTATAACAATACTTCATTACTATAACAATACTTCATTACTATAATAGTACTACATTACTATAACAATACTACATTACTATAACAATACTTCATTACTATAAAAATACTACATTACTATAATAATACTACATTACTATAACAATACTACATTACTATAACAATACTTCATTACTATAAAATACTACATCACTATAATACTACTACATTACTATAATAATACTACATTACTATAACAATACTTCATTACTATAAAATACTACATTACTATAATACTACTACATTACTATAATAATACTACAGTACTATAATACTACATTGTTATAATAATACTACATTACTATAATAATACCACATTACTATAACAATACTACATTACTATAATAATACTACATTACTATAATACTACATTACTATAATAATACTACATTACTATAACAAAACTACATTACTATAATAATACTACTTTACTATAACAATACTACATTACTATAATAATACTACACTACTATAACAATACTGCATTACTATAATAATACTACATTACTATAACAATACTACATTACTATAACAGTACTACATTACTATAACAATACTTCATTACTATAAAAATACTACATTACTATAATACTACTACATTACAATAACAATACTTCATTACTATAATAATACTACATTACTATAACAATACTTCATTACTATAATAATACTACATTTCTATTAGGGCATGACCACACGTGGCGGATTTCCTCCGCAACTGTCCGCATCAATGCCGCACAGAATCTGCGTTGCAGATTCTGCTGCGGATCTGCACAAAATGTGCAGTAAATTGATGCGGACTAGCTGCTGCGGACTGCGGTAAAAGTACTTCCCTTCTCCCTATCAGTGCAGGATAGAGAGAAGGGACAGCACTTTCCCTTGTGAAAGTCAAAGAAATTCATACTTACCGGCCGTTGTCTTGGTGACGCGTCCCTCTTTCGGCATCCAGCCCGACCTCCCTGGATGACGCGGCAGTCCATGTGACCGCTGCAGCCTGTGCTTGGCCTGTGATTGGCTGCAGCCGTCACTTAGACCGAAACGTCATCCTGGGAGGCCGGACTGGAGACAGAAGCAGGGAGTTCTCGGTAAGTATGAACTTATATTTTTTTACAGGTTGATGTATATTGTGATCGGTAGTCACTGTCCAGGGTGCAGAAACAGTTACTGCCGATCGCTTAACTCTTTCAGCACCCTGGACAGTGACTATTTACAGACGTCTCCTAGCAACGCTCCCGTCATTACGGGAACCCCATTGACTTCCTCAGTCTGGCTGTAGACCTAGAAATACATAGGTCCAGCCAGAATGAAGAAATGTCAAGTTAAAAAAGCAAGACGCATCCGCAGCACACATAACATGTGCATGACAGCTGCGGACTTCATTGCGGAAATTAGAATCTCCATTGAAGTCAATGGAGAAATTCCGCCATGAGTCCGCCACTGCTCCGCAACAGACAGAGCATGCTGCGGACACCAAATTCCGCTCCGCAGCCTATGCTCCGCAGCGGAATTGTATGCATCGTCTAAACGAACACTGCTAAATTAAAGTGGAAGTCAATGGACAAACGGCTCCGCTGCGGATTAACGCTGCGGAGTGTCCGCAGCAGAATTTAAGTGAAATTCCGCCACGTGTGAACCCAGCCTAACAATACTACATTACTATAACAATACTGCATTACTATAATAACACTACATACATTACTATAACAATACTTCATTACTATAATAATACTACATTACTATAACAATACTTCATTACTATAACAATACTTCATTACTATAATAATACTACATTACTATAACAATACTACATTACTATAACAATACTTCATTACTATAAAAATACTACATTACTATAAAAATACTACATTACTATAATAATACTACATTACTATAAGGGCATGACCACACATGGCGGAATTCCTCCGCAACTGTCCGCATCGATGCCGCACAGAATCTGCGTTGCAGATTCTGCAGCGGATCTGCACAAAATGTGCAGTACATTGATGCGGACTAGCTGCTGCAGACTGCGGGAAAAGTGCTTCCCTTCTCCCTATCAGTGCAGGATAGAGAGAAGGGACAGCACTTTCCCTAGTGAAAGGAAACGATTTTCATACTTACCGGCCGTTGTCTTGGTGACGCGTCCCTCTTTCGGCATCCAGCCCGACCTCCCTGGATGACGCGCCAGTCCATGTGACCGCTGCAGCCTGTGCTTTGCCTGTGATTGGCTGCAGCCGTCACTTACACTGAAACGTCATCCTGGGAGGCCGGACTGGAGACAGACGCAGGGAGTTCTCGGTAAGTATGAACTTATATGTTTTTTTACAGATACATGTATATTGGGATCGGTAGTCACTGTCCCGGGTGCAGAAACAGTTACTGCCGATCGCTTAACTCTTTCAGCACCCTGGACAGTGACTATTTACAGACGTCTCCTAGCAACGCTCCCGTCATTACGGGAGCCCCATTGACTTCCTCAGTCTGGCTGTAGACCTAGAAATACATAGGTCCAGCCAGAATGAAGAAATGTCAAGTTAAAAAAGCAAGACGTATCCGCAGCACACATGACATGTGCATGACAGCTGCGGACTTCATTGCGGAACTTTGAATCTCCATTGAAGTCAATGGAGAAATTCCGCCATGAGTCCGCCACTGCTCCGCAACAGACAGAGCATGCTGCGGACACCAAATTCCGCTCCGCAGCCTATGCTCCGCAGCGGAATTGTACGCATCGTGTAAACGAACACTGCTAATTTAAAGTGAAAGTCAATGGAGAAACGGCTCCGCTGCGGATTAACGCTGCGGAGTGTCCGCAGCGGAATTTAAGTGAAATTCCGCTATGTGTGAACCCGCCCTTACAATACTACATTACTATAACAATACTTCATTACTATAAAATACTACATTACTATAATACTACTACATTACTATAATACTACAGTACTATAATACTACATTATTATAATAATACTACATTACTATAATAATACCACATTACTATAACAATACTACATTACTATAATAATACTACATTACTATAATACTACATTACTATAATAATACTACATTACTATAACAAAACTACATTACTATAATAATACTACTTTACTTTAACAATACTACATTACTATAACAATACTACATTTATATAACAATACTACATTACTATAACAATACTACATTACTATAATAATAATAATACCACATTACTATAATAAAACTACACTATAACAAAACCACATTACTATAATAATACTACATTACTATAACAATACTACATTACTATAATAATACCACATTATTCTAACAATACTACATTACTATAATAATACTACATTACTATAAAACGAATACATTACTATAATAATACTACATTACTATAACAATACTAAATTACTATAATAATACTACATTACTATAACAATACTACATTACTATAATAATACATTACTATAACAATACTACATTACTATAATAATACTACATTACTATAATAACACTACATTACTATAATAACACTACATTACTATAATAAAACTACACTATAACAATACCACATTACTATAATAATACTACATTACTATAACAATACTAAATTACTATAACAATACTACATTACTATAATAATACTACATTACTATAATAACACTACATTACTATAATAACACTACATTACTATAATAAAACTACACTATAACAATACCACATTACTATAATAATACTACATTACTATAACAATACTACATTACTATAACAATACTTCATTACTATAAAAATACTACATTACTATAAAAATACTAAATTACTATAATAATACTACATTACTATAACAATACTACATTACTATAACAATACTTCATTACTATAAAATACTACATTACTATAATACTACTACATTACTATAATAATACTACATTACTATAACAATACTTCATTACTATAAAATACTACATTACTATAATACTACTACATTACTATAATAATACTACAGTACTATAAGGGCATGACCACACATGGCGGAATTCCTCCGCAACTGTCCGCATCAATGCCGCACAGAATCTGCGTTGCAGATTCTGCAGCGGATCTGCACAAAATGTGCAGAAAATTGATGCGGACTGGCCGCTGCGGACTGCAGGAAAAGTGCTTCTCTTCTCCCTATTCAGTGCAGGATAGAGAGAAGGGACAGCACTTTCCCTAGTGAAAGTCAAAGAAATTCATACTTACCGCCCGTTGTCTTGGTGACGCGTCCCTCTTTCGGCATCCGGCCCGACCTCCCTGGATGACGCTCCAGTCCATGTGACCGCTGCAGCCTGTGCTTGGCCTGTGATTGGCTGCAGCCGTCACTTACACTGAAACGTCATCCTGGGAGGCCGGACTGGAGACAGACGCAGGGAGTTCTCGGTAAGTATGAACTTATATTTTTTTTTACAGATACATGTATATTGAGATCGGTAGTCACTGTCCCGGGTGCAGAAACAGTTACTGCCGATCGCGTAACTCTTTCAGCACCCTGGACAGTGACTATTTACAGACGTCTCCTAGCAACGCTCCCGTCATTACGGGAGCCCCATTGACTTCCTCAGTCTGGCTGTAGACCTAGAAATACATAGGTCCAGCCAGAATGAAGAAATGTCATGGTAGTAAAAACAATACGCTCCGCAGCACACATAAGATCTGCGGACTTCATTGCGGAATTTTGACTCTCCATTGAAGTCAATGGAGAAATTCCGCCATGAGTCCGCAACCAGTCCGCCACTGCTCCGCAACAGACAGAGCATGCTGCGGACACCAAATTCTGCTCCGCAGCCTATGCTCCGCAGCGGAATTGTACGCATCGTGTAAACGAACACTGCTAAATTAAAGTGAAAGTCAATGGAGAAACGGCTCCGCTGCGGATTAACGCTGCGGAGTGTCCGCAGCGGAATTTAAGTGAAATTCCGCTATGTGTGAACCCGCCCTTATACTACATTATTATAATAATACTACATTACTATAATAATACCACATTACTATAACAATACTACATTACTATAATAATACTACATTACTATAATACTACATTACTATAATAATACTACATTACTATAACAAAACTACATTACTATAATAATACTACTTTACTATAACAATACTACATTACTATAACAATACTACATTTATATAACAATACTACATTACTATAACAATACTACATTACTATAATAATAATAATACCACATTACTATAATAAAACTACACTATAACAATACCACATTACTATAATAATACTACATTACTATAACAATACTACATTACTATAATAATACCACATTATTCTAACAATACTACATTACTATAATAATACTACATTACTATAAAACGAATACATTACTATAATAATACTACATTACTATAACAATACTAAATTACTATAATAATACTACATTACTATAACAATACTACATTACTATAATAATACATTACTATAACAATACTACATTACTATAATAATACTACATTACTATAATAACACTACATTACTATAATAACACTACATTACTATAATAAAACTACACTATAACAATACCACATTACTATAATAATACTACATTACTATAACAATACTACATTACTATAATAATACCACATTATTCTAACAATACTACATTACTATAATAATACTACATTACTATAAAACGAATACATTACTATAATAATACTACATTACTATAACAATACTAAATTACTATAATAATACTACATTACTATAACAATACTACATTACTATAATAATACATTACTATAACAATACTTCATTACTATAACAATACTACATTACTATAACAATACTACAATAATATAATAATAATACTATATTACTATAACAATACTACATTACTATAATAATACTACATTACTATAATAATACTACATTACTATAACAACACATTACTATAATAACACTACATTACTATAACAATACTACATTACTATAAAAATACTACATTACTATAACAATACTACATTACTATAATACTACATTACTATAATACTACATTGCTATAACAATACTACATTAATATAACAATACTACAGTACTATAATAATAAATACTACATTACTATAACAATACTACATTACGATAAGGGCGGGTTCACACGTGGCGGAATTTCACTTAAATTCCGCTGCGGACACTCCGCAGCGTTAATCCGCAGCGGAGCCGTTTGTCCATTGACTTACACTTTAATTTAGCAGTGTTCGTTTAGACGAGGCGTAAAATTCCGCTGCGGAGCATAGGCTGCGGAGCGGAATTTGGTGTCCGCAGCATGCTCTGTCTGTTGCGGACCAGTGGCGGACTCATGGCGGAATTTCTCCATTGACTTCAATGGAGAGTCAAAATTCCGCAATGAAGTCCGCAGATCTTATGTGTGCTGCGGAGCGTATTGGTTTTACTACCATGACATTTCTTCATTCTGGCTGGACCTATGTATTTCTAGGTCTACAGCCAGACTGAGGAAGTCAATGGGGCTCCCGTAATGACGGGAGCGTTGCTAGGAGACGTCTGTAAATAGTCACTGTCCAGGGTGCTGAAAGAGTTAAGCGATCGGCAGTAACTGTTTCTGCACCCTGGACAGTGACTACCGATCCCAATATACAGCAACCTGTCAAAAAATATAAGTTCATACTTACCGAGAACTCCCTGCTTCTGTCTCCAGTCCGGCCTCCCAGGATGACGTTTCAGTGTAAGTGACGGCTGCAGCCAATCACAGGCCAAGCACAGGCTGCAGCGGTCACATGGACTGGCGCGTCATCCAGGGAGGTCGGGCTGGATGCCGAAGGAGGGACGCGTCACCAAGACAACGGCCGGTAAGTATGAAATTCTTTTACTTTCACTAGGGAAAGTGCTGTCCCTTCTCTCTATCCTGCACTGATAGGGAGAAGGGAAGCACTTTTCCCGCAGTCCGCAGCAGCTAGTCCGCATCAATTTTCGGCACATTTTGTGCAGATCCGCAGCAGAATCTGCAACGCAGATTCTGTGCGGCATTGATGCGGACAGTTGCGGAGGAAATCCGCCACGTGTGGTCATGCCCTAATACTTCATTACTATAATAATACTACATTACTATAATAATACTACATTACTATAAAAATACTACATTACTATAACAATACTACATTACTATAATAATACTACATTACTATAACAATACTTCATTACTATAATAATACTATATTACTATAACAATACTACTTTACTATAAAAATACTACATTACTATAACAATACTACATTACTATAATACTACATTGCTATAACAATACTACATTAATATAACAATACTACAGTACTATAATAATACTACATTACTATAACAATACTACATTATTATAATACTTCATTACTATAATAATACTACATTACTATAACAATACTACATTACTATAAAAATACTACATTACTATAACAATACTACATTACTATAATACTACATTGCTATAACAATACTACATTAATATAACAATACTACATTACTATAATAATACTACATTACTATAACAATACTTCATTACTATAATAATACTATATTACTATAACAATACTACTTTACTATAAAAATACTACATTACTATAACAATACTACATTACTATAATACTACATTGCTATAACAATACTACATTAATATAACAATACTACAGTACTATAATAATAAATACTACATTACTATAACAATACTACATTATTATAATACTTCATTACTATAATAATACTACATTACTATAACAATACTACATTACTATAAAAATACTACATTACTATAACAATACTACATTACTATAATACTACATTGCTATAACAATACTACATTAATATAACAATACTACATTACTATAATAATACTATATGACTATAATAATACCGCTAGGTTTAAACTTACCGGAAATTTGTGAGTTTACTACATGTGCTTATTTTTAGGCCTAGTTTTATTCCTAGTTCACACTGAGTTTTTTGCAGGCAGAAAATTCTGCCTGGAAAAATCAGCTCCGTTTTTTTTGCACCACACAGGCGTTTTTTACCTCTTTGTTCAAAAGGCAAAGAAAAAAACTGCAAGCTTTTTTTTCCAAAATCCGCGTCAAAAAATGAGTCAAAACGCTGCGGCCGTTTGCGATGTTTTTTTCCGTCTCCCATTGATTTCAATGGGGTTTTTGAGGCAGAAAACGCCTCAAGATAGGTCATGTCTCTTTTTTTTCCCGCGAGCGTTTTTTTACTCTAGTGGGAAAAAAATGTCTCCCATTGAAATCCATAGGAGACGTTTTCGGGCGTGGTTTTCGACGCGGTTTCCACGGCACAAACCGCAGCAAAAAAAATGTGTGAAAAGGCCTAACAATCCAGGTTTCCAGTTTATGGCCCTGTTCACGCAGAGTTTTTTTGCAGGCAGAAAATTGTGCCTGGAAAAATCAGCTCCGTTTTTTTAAAGTGGTTTTGCACCACAGGCGCTTTTTGCCGCGTGTTTTTACCCCTTTCGTCAACAGGCAAAGAAAATAGCTGAATAGCTGAAAACGTCTTAAGATAGGGCATGTCACTTCTTTTTCCTGTGAGCATTTCTTTCCGCTTGCGGGAAAAAACATGCCTCCACCACCCTTTGAAATCAATGGGAGGCAATTTCGGCCGTTTTTTGCAGGGGTTTCCATGGCAAAAACCACGTAAAAAAAACCTCTGTGTGAACAGGGCCTAAGAAAAATCTGACTCAAAATTCCTTCAGGAATTGTAGATAAAGCCACAGTGCCCTCTGTAGATAATGCCACAGTGCCCTCTGTAGATTATGCCACAGTGCCCTCTGTAGATACTACCACAGTGCCCTCTGTAGATACTGCCACAGTGCCCTCTGTGGATACAGCCACAGTGCCCTCTGTAGATACTGCTACAGTGCTCTCTGTAGATATTGCCACAGTGCCCTCTGTAGATATTGCCACAGTGCCCACTGTAGATAATGCCACAGCGCCTTCTGTAGATACTGCCACTTTGCCCTCTGTAGATAATGCCACACTACCCTCTGTAGATAATTCCACACTGTCCTCTGAAGATATTGCCACACTGCACTCTGTAGATAATTCCACAGTGCCCTCTGTAGATAGTGCCACAATGCCCTCTGTACATAGTGCCCTCTGTAGATAGTGCCACATTGCCCTCTGTAGATAGTGCCACATTGCCCTCTGTAGATAGTGCCACATGGCCCTCTGTAGATAATGCCACAGTGCCCTCTGTAGATAATGCCACAGTGCCCTCTGTAGATAATGCCACACTGCACTTTGTAGATAATGCCACAGTGCCCTCTGTAGATAATGCCACAGTGCCCTCTGTAGATAATGTCACACTGTCCTCTGTAAATATTGCTACAGTGCCCTCTGTAGATACTGCCACAGTGCCCTCTGTAGATAATGCCAGTGCCCTCCGTAGATAGTGCCACAGTGCTCTCCGTAGATAGTGCCACAGTGCCCTCCGCAGATAGTGCCACACTGCCCTCTGTAGATAATGCCTCAGTGCCCTCTGTAGATACTGCCACACTGCCCTCCGTAGATAGTGCCACACTGCCCTCCGCAGATAGTGCCACACTGCCCTCTGTAGATAATGCCTCAGTGCCCTCTGTAGATAGTGCCACAGAGCCCTCTGTATATAGTGCCATAGTGTCCTATGTAGATAGTGCCACAGTGCCCTCTGTAGATACTGCCACACTGGTCTCTGTAGACAATGCCACATGCCCCCTGTAGATAATTCCACAGTGCCCTCTGTAGATAATGCCACAGTGCCCTTTGTAGATAGTGCCACAGTGCCCTCCATAGATAGTGCCACAGTGCTCTCTGTAGATAATGCCACAGTGCCCTCTGTAGATACTGCCACACTGCCCTCCGTAGATAATTCCACAGTGCACTCTGTAGATAATGCCACAGTGCCCTCTGTAGATAGTGCCCTCTGTAGATAGTACCACATTGCGCTCTGTAGATAGTGCCACATGGCCCTCTGTAGATAGTGCCACAGTGCCCTCTATAGATAATGCCACAGTGACCTCTGTAGAAAATGCCACATTGCCGTCTGTGGATAATGCCACGGTGCCCTCTGTAGATACTGCCACAGTGCCCTCTGTAGATACTGCCACAGTGCCCTCTGCAGATACT
This sequence comes from Rhinoderma darwinii, assembly GCF_050947455.1. NCBI lineage: Eukaryota > Metazoa > Chordata > Amphibia > Anura > Rhinodermatidae > Rhinoderma > Rhinoderma darwinii. The sequence continues at coordinate 363,310,259 of NC_134690.1, read as the reverse complement.
GCCACAGTGCCCTCTGTAGATAGTGCCAATGATCTCTGTAGATAATGCCACAGTGCGCTCTATAGATACTGCCACACTGCACTTCATAGATAGTGCCACAGTGCCCACCATAGATAGTGCCAGAGTTCTCTATAGATAATGCCTTAGTGCCCTCTGTAGATACTGCCACAGTGCCCTCTGTAGATAGTGCCACAGGGCCCTCTGTAGATAGTGCCATAGTGTCCTATGTAGATACTGTCACAGTGCCCTATGTAGATACTGCCACACTGGTCCCTGTAGACAATGCCACATGCCCCCTGTAGATAATTTCACAGTGCTCTCTGTAGATAATGCCACAGTTCCCTTTGTAGATAGTGCCACAATGCCCTCCGTAGATAGTGCCACAGTGCTCTCTGTAGATAATGCCACAGTGCCCTCTGTAAATACTGCCACACTGCCCTCCATAGATAGTGCCACAGTGCTCTCTATAGATAATGCCTCAGTGCCCTCTGTAGATACTGCCACAGCGCCCTTTGTAGATAGTGCCACAGGGCCCTCTGTAGATAGTGCCATAGTGTCCTATGTAGATAGTGCCACAGTGCCCTCCGTAGATACTGCCACACTGGTTTCTGTAGACAATGCCACAGTGCCCCCTGTAGATAATTCCACAGTGCCCTCTGTAGACAATGCCACAGTGCCCTCTGTAGATAATGCCACAGTGCCCTTTGTAGATAGTGCCACAGTGCCCTCCATAGATAGTGCCACAGTGCTCTCTGTAGATAATGCCACAGTGCCCTCTGTAGATACTGCCACACTGCCCTCCGTAGATAATTCCACAGTGCACTCTGTAGATAATGCCACAGTGCCCTCTGTAGATAGTGCCCTCTGTAGATAGTACCACATTGCGCTCTGTAGATAGTGCCACATGGCCCTCTGTAGATAGTGCCACAGTGCCCTCTATAGATAATGCCACAGTGACCTCTGTAGAAAATGCCACATTGCCGTCTGTGGATAATGCCACGGTGCCCTCTGTAGATACTGCCACAGTGCCCTCTGTAGATACTGCCACAGTGCCCTCTGCAGATACTGCCACAGTGCCCTCTGTAGATAGTGCCAATGATCTCTGTAGATAATGCCACAGTGCGCTCTATAGATACTGCCACACTGCACTTCATAGATAGTGCCACAGTGCCCACCATAGATAGTGCCAGAGTTCTCTATAGATAATGCCTTAGTGCCCTCTGTAGATACTGCCACAGTGCCCTCTGTAGATAGTGCCACAGGGCCCTCTGTAGATAGTGCCATAGTGTCCTATGTAGATACTGTCACAGTGCCCTATGTAGATACTGCCACACTGGTCCCTGTAGACAATGCCACATGCCCCCTGTAGATAATTTCACAGTGCTCTCTGTAGATAATGCCACAGTTCCCTTTGTAGATAGTGCCACAATGCCCTCCGTAGATAGTGCCACAGTGCTCTCTGTAGATAATGCCACAGTGCCCTCTGTAAATACTGCCACACTGCCCTCCATAGATAGTGCCACAGTGCTCTCTATAGATAATGCCTCAGTGCCCTCTGTAGATACTGCCACAGCGCCCTTTGTAGATAGTGCCACAGGGCCCTCTGTAGATAGTGCCATAGTGTCCTATGTAGATAGTGCCACAGTGCCCTCCGTAGATACTGCCACACTGGTTTCTGTAGACAATGCCACAGTGCCCCCTGTAGATAATTCCACAGTGCCCTCTGTAGACAATGCCACAGTGCCCTCTGTAGATAATGCCACAGTGCCCTCTGTAGATATTACCACAGTGCCCTCTGTAGATATTGCCACAGTGCTCTCTATAGATAATGCCTTAGTGCCCTCTGTAGATACTGCCACAGTGCCCTCTGTAGATAATGCCACACCCCTCCCAGATACTGCCACAGTGCCCTCTGTAGATACTGCCACACTGCCCTCTGTAGATAGTGCCACAGTGCCCTCTGTAGATAGCGCCATACAGCCCCCTCTGTAGATAGCGCCATACAGCCCCCCCTGTAGATAGCACTATACAGCCCCCTGTAGATAACGCTATACAGACCCCCCTGCAGATAACGCCATACAGAACCCCCCCCTGTAGATAACGCCATACAGCCCCCTCTGTAGATATCTACAAAGGGGGCTGTATGGCGTTATCTACAGCGGGGGCTGTATGGCACTATCTACAAGGGGAGGGCTGTATTGCGCTATCTACAGGGGGGACTGTATGGCGTTATCTACAGGGGGGGCTGTATGGCGTTATCTACAGGGGGGACTGTATGGCGCTATCTACAGAGGGGGTCTGTATGGCGTTATCTACAGAGGGGGCTGTATGACGTTCACTACAGGAGGGGGCTGTATGGCGCTATCTACAGGGGGACTGTATGGCGCTATCTACAGGGGGGGCTGTATGGCGTTATTTACAGGAGGGGCTGTATGGCGTTATCTACAGGAGGGGCTGTATGGCGTTATCTACAGGAGGGGCTGTATGGCGTTATCTACAGGAGGGGCTGTATGGCGTTATCTACAGGAGGGGCTGTATGGCGTTATCTACAGGGGGAGGGCTGTATGGCATTATCTACAGGAGGGGCTGTATGGCGTTATCTACAGGAGGGGCTGTATGGCGTTATCTACAGGAGGGGCTGTATGGTGTTATCTACAGGAGGGGCTGTATGGCGTTATCTACAGGAGGGACTGTATGGCATTCTCTATAGGGGGGACTGTATGGCGTTCTCTACAGGGGGGACTGTATGGCGCTAACACCATACAGTCCCCACTGTAGAGAACGCCATACAGCCCCCCCTGTAGGGAATGCCATACAGCCCCCCCTTCTAGGGAACGCTATACAGCATCTGTATACTCCTCTAGAAGCAATGTTTCTGGAGGAGCATTTCTCAAATTCAGAATGCAATTTATTGTATCCCAATTATTTCTCTTATGTTCCCGCATGAAACCGTGAGAAAAAACCCTGTGTATGTCCCTGGTATAAGCCAGTCGACTTCTAGGGGTGCTCTATTATGTATTCGTAGAACGTGGATCTTTAGTACAGCCTGTGGATGACAGCGACGGGAAATATGTCCTCTGAGGCTGTGTTAACAGCAGCCTTTATCTTTCTAAGGCACAACAGACACAGAGAAGAAGGGGGAATTTGATTTCCCTGTTGCTACTCCATTATTGGATTACTCTCACTCAGCGTCCCCAACCCCCCAAAAAAATGCGACCTACAGGGTGTCCTACAAAAGACATGTATCCCCTATCCACAGGATAGGGGTTACATGTGTGATGTGTGATGTGTGATCGCTGGCAGCGATAGGGAGAACGGGGGACCGAAAGTCCCCCGAAGTTCTCCATGACTAACCTCTGACTTCCGGCGTCTGCGCAGCTCAATAAAAATGAAAGGAGCGCTGGTCACGCATGCGCAGAAGCGCGACCGGCGCTCCATTCATTTCTACGGAGCTGCCGACACAGACCCCGGAAGTCCGAGGTTTGTGATGGAGAACTTCAGGGGACTTTTAGTCCCCCCGTTCTCCTTATCGCTGCCAGCGATCACACATGTATCCCCTATCCTGTGGATATCCTGTGGATAGGGGATACATGTCTTTTGTTTACTGGCATAGCGGGGAGATACCTCCCTGCTCTGCCGTAGTGTTCAGTGGCGTCCCGCTGTAGCAGCCATAGCGGCTGCTAGCGGAGCCTCCGGCCATGGTGGGGGCCCGTGCCGGCGGACGACACGGGCCCCCTCATGCCGCGGGCCCAGTAGCAGCCGCTACGGCTGCTACGGTGGTAGTTACGCCACTGATCCTGGATACAAACACCAGCGCATGCGCCATACTCCCAGGCCTCTCTCTAGAGCACGCACGGTGACATCAGCATGTCAACACGCACTCCACTTTCATTACCCCGTCACATCAGGTGACGTACTGCACTATACCTATTGGTTATCCTCCACTGTGGGTAATACGTCCTCCTAGGCCTATTAACACGGCGGTGCACACGCGCAGTGATGCCACTACAATCGCGCATCCTCCCTACTCGTCACATCATGTGATGCGCTAAAAAATTGTGAAGCAAGGACACACGTATAGCAGACTGCACTTCTAAATATGAAATTACTTTATTATCGCAATACAAAAAATGGAAAGTATAAAGCAAACAGTACCAATAGCTTTCTGCTTAGTGAATTGAAAAATGTGAAAATTATGTTTGATTCCTATCTGCATATATTTACTCTGTATTTCTCTCTTTTTATTTCTATTCTTTCTCTTTTTTTCCTTTTTTTTTTTCTTTTTATGTAATTTGCTGATGGTTTATATAGAAATAATTGAACACAAAACCTTTTATTTATTGTATGTTTTTGTAAAATCAATAAAAATAATATTTAAAAATAAATAAATAATGAGTGGGGAAAAAAAATTGTAATGCAAGGACACACGTATAGCAGACTGCACATCTAAATATGAATGAAATCACTTTATTATCACAATACAAAAAATGGAAAGTATAAAGCAAACAGACAAAATCTCAAAACACCTAAAAGTGCACAAATGTGTGCTGGACCCCAGTCCTGGCCCCTGGTTAGTCCACAGGACGATCGCTCATGGGAAAAAGACTGATTATATAGCATACACCACCTATCACATAGAAAACAATGTGTAAGATATGCATCCCGGGTTAAAATACGCCTATGTACACAAACATGTCTCCTTACTCACGTGGCGGAATTGCTGTGGACAGTCCGCAGTGGAATTCTGCAGCGGCTGTTTTTTACATTTCTTTCTATACATTTTTAGGAAACTTAGTTCAGACTTTGCAGAAAATAACCGTGCAGAAATTAGGCTGCGGTGCAGATTTTTCCCTCCGCAGCATGCTCTTTACATTGCGGAGAAGAATCTGAATTTCACTGCGGATTTCAGCCTTTGCAATGCAAAAACTGAAATCTGTGGCTTGTCCGCTGTGATATCTGCAACGTCTGAATTACCTGTCAAATATGCAAATGTTAGTGCAGATTCGTTGCGTAATTGCCCCAAATCTGCACCAACATTTGCAGCGGAAAAATTCTGCCACGTCTGAACGTGCCCTTACAATGATGTATGAGGTTAAAAACCCCTATGACAATGAAAGGTATCAAACAAATGCATGTACAATGTACTAATAAAGTATACCAAAATACAACCGTGAGAGAGAGGAATGGTGGAAGACCGCACGCTTTTTGCCGGGCTGACGGCTTGGTGAGGGGTCCGCGCGTTCTCCCTTCTCGTTACATAGCTACCTTCATAGACATATCAGTATACTCCTGCATTACTGTAGCCTTGCTGTGATACCATGTTATTGCTATTATGTTTTCTTGTATGTCCCATCCTTCACTCCAATACTAGATATCGGCACAATATGTAAATTCCAATAACTAGTGGTACTAACGGATGTTGCTGCCTGTTTCCTTATACTGTTTGTTCCCTCACATGGATCTTGGAGCACCCACCATGGACTCTTCTGGTGCTTCGTTTCTTGGCCTCCATCTGGCCACTGTATTACAAACAGGACCACCGAGGCTCTATTTTTAAACCTATGTTAAATGTCCGATAGTCGTATGTGATATACACTAACTTAGATGACCTCTATGTACTACTATTAATTGTTTATTTCACATTTTGTATTATGTTTCTAAGGCTTCGTTCACATCTGTGTCAGAGGCTCCTTTGAAGATAGCGCCATCCACCCTGTAGATAGCGCTACCCATGTAGCTAGCGCTACCGCCCCATAGATAGCGCCATTGGGACTACCTCTAGGAGTGGAATCCCCAGCCAGAGCATAGGTCACGGATTCCGCTCCTTGAGGGAACTCCTGATGATTGCCCGTATACCCCTGGCCACATGGGACACCACCCGGAATGTGGGACTGTCCGCACAGCATGCTGCGCTAGTGTGTCTAGTAAAATCACATACACCTCGACGGAAAGCTCACGGAACCTATTAAATTCAACGGAGCAGAACTGACGGAGCAGAACAATTGAACACACCAATGCAGGTGTGAACCCCGCCTAACATGCATTATTTTCGGCATCTTTTTGCAGTGTTTGAAAAAGGCTATGTTTATAGGCCGAGACGTTACACAAGCCTTATGTTGCCTATTTCTGAATAAATCTAATCTGCATATCTAAACGGAGTGCTCAAGTCTATCTCTATAATGCAAGACCGCATTGAGAAATTTGAATGAAGCTGCGGTCCAGAATGCATCAAAGTCTATGGGACTGACCAAGAAGAGAAATACAACGTTTGGCTGTTACCGTCAATCCCGTAGACCTTGAAGCACATGCTCAGACGTCGCAGGGGGTTCAGGACCCCTTGTTCTAGGGATTAGTAGGGGTCGCAGTAGTGGGGCCCGCAAAGATCAGACACTTATAATAGATAGATAGATAGATAGATAGATAGATAGATAGATAGATAGATAGATAGATAGATAGATAGATAGATAGATAGATAGATAGATAGATACTTTATTTATCCCCAGAGGGAAATTGGTTTACAGTTGTAACTCCCATTTACAGTACATATTATACAAAACAATACAACATACAGCAACGACATATAATACAACATATAATAAAACAAATAGTGTAGATGCGTATTTGGCAGACGCTGCTCTTTTTGCTTTGGTGGGTTTTGTGCTTGTTACAGCCTATCCGTAAGTAAAATTTAGAGAAGACATATCACCTTTCTGACATGTCTGTTTTAGTAAAAAATGGGAGTCCCCATAAGATAACTATTCTGAAGCATCTTTTTTTTTGGGCAAAAAGTTTGTTTGAAACCAATGTGCCGCCCGATAGATTGTTGGAGAAAGCATCAGGAACCAGTTTTTAATGTGGTGGGGCATCTACTTTCAGAATATAAATAAATATGGTGGCTTCTAAGCGTCCATTCACATGTTGCAATTGAGCTGCACTTAAAACTGCAGTGAAAAAAATACATCCGAAAACCGCATGCAATTTTACGGCGATTTGTTGAATTTTTCAATGCCGCTGCATTTTTTTTACTGCAGCCACATCGCAAAACGCACCACATCGTGGTAAAAACGCATGCGGTTTTCGGAAGCATTTTTTCCATGTGGTTCTAGCTGCAGCTCAATCACAACGTGTAAATGGAACCTCAAAGGGATTTTTTAATTAAAAGGGTTCACCAGTTAGAAGAAATTGATGGCCTACCCTCAAGATGGGTCATCAATATCTGATTGATGGGGTTCCAACTCTCGGCACCCTCATCGATCACCTGTCTTGAAAAGGCCGCGCCGCGGTAACTATAAGTGTGTCACCAATTCATAATACAGAGCAGCGACAGTAATGACGGGGAATTAGCGCTCGCATGAGCGTCGTGGCCCCTTCAAAACAGCTGATCGGCGAGGGTGCAGACAGTCGGACCTCCAATCAGATATTGATGGCCTATCCCGAGGATAGGCCATCAATTTCTTCTAACTGGACAACCCTTTTAAAGATATTTGCAGCATATAGCTAGCCTGTGCCACCAATGTCCGATAAGGAAGGAGTCCGACTGGTGTGACCCTAGAGCAATATGGCTGTGGCGCTCCTGTCGGCTCCGCTCACTTTCTTTCATTGCCAATAGCCATCCATGTTGCCGTATGGAGGACAGGGCTGTCCCAGCGACGCTGCCACTTTGTGCTCGTGTCTGGCAGGGGTCGCAGCCACCAATGTCTTGGATGAAACGACACATTTAACTCTTTTGGTTTTGTCGTTTTTAATCTTTTGGGAGAATACTTCACACGAAGCGGAAGCGTTTTTGAAGAAACAATCCCTGAACTGAAGCATTGCAACAATTTGTCCGACTACATAATTAAGTTTAGAACCCAAATTACCAGCAGTGAAAGGGTTAAACCAGCGCAGTAAAAGATTTGGCAAATAAAGTCCATAAAACACGCCGGTCATGAAGGGGTTAAGAGACTGTCGTGTCAGCAGAGCATTCCATATCTATCAGCAGACCCTGCGCACGGTTCCGCTTTTCTCCCCAGATAAGACTGTGTCCCTCATGTAGAGGCCGTCACGTCACGTGAGGAGACGGTATATGGTTATAATAGGTGATGCGCCATATTTATCACCACAGGGTAGAACACGCCCATATCACGCTCTCCATATACAGGCTGTGAACGTGTATTGTGTGGAATATATAGCCCTGTGCACAGAACAGTAGCGCCCTCCTTGCCCTGGTACCAGGCTGTGCCCACCCAGTGTCAGTAGGAGGAGGTTGAGCGGCAGTGCAGGGGTTAAGGAGCGCTCACTTCCTCATAGCGCGGGCTGACGTGCTGTGTACATGGTGATGGCGGGATCCGGGAGTGCTGCGGCCGCCGCTGTCATGAGGCTTCCATGCCGGGGGTCTGAGCTGCGGGCGGCGGTGTTCCTAGCAGTAATGACGGTGATGTGCCGGCTGCCTGGGCTGTGCGGTGCGATACAAGAGGAGAGCGCAGTGAGGCCGGTCACCTCCGGCAACTGGACCGCGGTGTTAGAGGGGCAGTGGATGGTGACATTGTGAGTATACGGCCGCCAGTGACAGGAGGAGGGGAGCACACCGCTGTGCTGGGTTACAGCCATTGTGCGAGCGATCATTTATATGCGCCGTGTACACGTCATTCTTCACTGCGGTAACGCCTCGGTGTGTACTGCGCGCGCTATGTACTGTTCTTATAGGCACCGGGATTAAACCCTGGACATAATGTAAGAGCAGACGATTCACACCCCATCAGTGCCCCGCAACGTGATCCCAGGGTGCCAAGTGGTTTGCCATAGTGCCCTCTAGATATTTTCAGTTTGATGATGACAGGCAGTCATTGGAGAAAAGAACGTGTCACGTGAGGGCATGTCCCCGCCCTCTAGACTTGTTTATAAAACTGGAAGTGCCTGAGAATACGGCTGAAAGAGTCACATGAATTTCTGATTGGCTGAGATGTCTCATTGATAGCTGGCAATGTATGTAGAGGGCTAGCTCTTCAGCAGGTTATTGGAGATAACGGAATTATATAATCTATGCAATGCCAGTGAAAACCTGACCTTTCGGGGGAATCTGAGGAATGGCCGAGTGTATGTGGGACTAGACAGACCTTCCAAATGGAAACTTAGATGGAGTTCCCTTTGTGTGTCTAGTCCGGCCTTCTATGAATAGGTTCCCATGTTGCGTACTTTAGGTGCGGGTTACAATGAGGTTTTCAGCGGTGGTTCATGTGACGTCCTGTAAAGATGGTTGAACATTTGCGCTGCCGCTGTATTCAACTGCATAGGACTGACCGAGTGGCGCCCTGTACTTGGCTATCTCCGTCAGTCTCGTAGAATTGAGTGGAGCGTCAGCGCACGTGTTCGACTGTCGCTTTATTCATGTGAAAAATTTACATTCATGGGGAAACGCCTTCCCGCCAATGGAAATAACTACATCCATTTCAGCGTTACATTCCCGCAACCGGGTGTACAGTTACTTCCAATATATACAATAAAATAAAACTGACAAACTGCTGCAACGAGTTCTCTCTCATCCCGGCTGGTTTAATCCCTAAGATCCCGTGGACCATAGCAAATGTGGAATCTAGTTAGTCTGGTTAGACAGCGGGAGGGGCTCCATCTGTCATCCCATCAGTGCCCCGCAACATGATCGTGGGGTGCCAATGGGTTTGCCAAGGCCTAACAAAGGCTCGGCCTAATAGATTGCCTTTCAGTTTGATGATGACTGGCAGTAATGTTTTGGTATACTGAGTGGATCAAAGTAATATAGAAGCGATCAAAGGATCGCATTGTAAAGTCACGTAGTGGGACTGTAAAATGAATGAAATAAAGTTTAATAAAATGTATTAAAAAAAAAATTGTACACAGTGGGGAAAAAAAAAAAAAATGAAACCACTTCTCTATAAAAAATGGTTTTATAAAATGACACACATATATGGTAATGCCACAATCGTAAGGACTTGTATAATACAACGAAAATGTTCTTTAAACTGCAGGGTGGAATGATATATACAAAAAAACAATGGCGGAAATGCTTCCCCCCCCCCCCCCCCTTTTTTTCTTTTCTTTTCTTTTTTTTTAGTTTTGTTCCTCTGCCATTTATTTCCTCACCCCCCCCCCCCCCCCCCAAAATGAAAGTTAATCAATAAATTATATGAACCCCAAAATTGTTATTTTAATTAATATGACTCCTCTTGCGAAAAAACAAACCTACATACAGCCTCGTAGACGAAAAAATCAATAAGTGAAGGCTCTTGAAATGCAGCGGCGACATGACGTTATTTTTCCCATGAAATGTTCTATTCTTGTGCAAAAGTAGGAAAACGTAAATAAAACCTATACATACTTGGTATCCCTGTAATCGTACTGACCCATAGAATAAAGCCAATATGTTATTTATGCCGTATGGTGAACGGTGTAAAGTTAAAACACCTAACAAAATGGCAGAATTGCAGTTTTTTCTTTCCACTCCCTCCCCAGAAAGTGTTAAGAAAAGTTAATCATTATGTCATATTTACCCCAAAATGGTGCCATTACGAAATGCAACTTGTCCCACAAAAAAATAAATGAAAACAAAATCCTCGTACTGCTACGTTGATGGAAAAATAAAAAAAGTTATGACTGGGAAGGCAGGGATTAAATGAGCAAAAAAAAAAAAATTGCCACGTCAGGAAGGTCAGAACTGGATGCAGCGGGACGGGGTTACGGGCAGCGGTCTATCTCAACGGGTCCACTGGGCTAAGGCCCCATGCACGCGACCGTAGTTTCATCTATCCCGAAATACTGCCCATAAATACGGATCCGTAATCATCCGTATATATGGATCCGTAAAAACAGGGAGGATGAAAATGATGTCACCAGCATGTTGCATAGCAAAGCTTCTGTAAATACGGACGGTATATGGATGCACATTCGCAGCCATCCGTATTTACAGAAGCTCCCATAGACTTCTATGGGAGAGTCCTTGCCGTAATTACTGACGAGAATAGGACGGGTTCTATCATTTTTTCCAGCACGGACACCCATAAGTAAAAATACTGTAAGGAATCTGTGGCCAATAGAAATGAATAGGTCCGTAATTACTGATGAAAAATACGGCCGTGTGCATGGGGCCTCGGAGTGCCTTTTACACGGTGATGTTAACTGCACACTGTTTGCCGCTATTTTTTAGTCTCAAGGACAGATGGAGCACGTGGTTTTTATGTGCCTCACCTGTACTAGTTTCAAAACCGTGACAATTGGCAGTAAACCGCGTGGCCAAGATCCGCTACATGTATTTGCACACTGACACAATACAGATGATTGGGGTGCGAAGAAGCGGGGGAGGGGAGTGTCTCCTCATGAATACATTGGACTCATAACTATTAGCCCTCTGTATTGCACACAGCGCCATGGTTATTTTTTTTGTGCTGTTGGATCTAAGGGTATGTTCACACACAAACTCAAAAACGTCTGAAAATCAGGAGCTGTTTTCCCTTGAAAACAGCGCCGTATTTTCAGACGTTTTTTAAGCCACTTGCGATTTTCGCTGCATTTTTTTTGGGCTGTTTTTGGAGCTTTTTTCAATAGTCAATGAAAATCTGCTCCAAAAAACACCCCAAGTGCACTTCTTTTTCGTGGCTGTTTTTTTTACACGGCCCGTCGGAGCAGAACATCGTTTTTCCCATTGAAATCGAAAAACGCCCGAAAAAAGGCAGTGTGAACATACCCTAATAGTCCAGCTGTCCAAGAAAAAAGGTTAGTTCAAAATGCCCTTCTCCCCTATATCACCCTATTAGCAGTTTTGAGACCGGTTCCCTTCAAAGGGGTTGTCTCATGAATACAGTAATTTTCAATCTACCTTATTTGGCATATAGACATCATGCAGTGGGTTCCCTATTCGGGCTGCCATCCCATTGAGCCAGAGCAGAGAGCCAATGACATACAGCATCTCTTGCTTTGGCAGACCACCCCACCCACCCAGTCCATGTATTTCATGGTACTACATCCCTAGTGCAATTATATGGCTGGCTACCACTTCAAAAGCTGAACCCACTGGCGATGAGCTGATCTCATGGCCGGCTTTTATCTGAAAAGAGATAGTTTTGTGAGTCTAAGGGTACGGCCACACGGAGCGGCCCTGACACTGTCGTAACGCGGCTAACAATCGTGTCGGCACCATGTTTGGTGGGCCTGTCAAACAGCCTGTTAGTGGCCGCATGTTAACGCGGTTAAACTGTCCCTTTTATCTGCAAAATTGTGCGGCCATGAATTAATACACCCTTTATGGCCGCACGATTTTACAAACTACAACTTACCCCCTATTCATTCTCTATGGCAGCGCCTGAAAAAGCCGAACACTGCACTCGGCTATCTCCGGCACTCCCATAGAGAATGAATGGAGCCGCAATGCGCGTGTAACTGAATACCCCTTAACGAGGTATTTGACAGCCGTGTACATAGTGCCAGGGCGGTTGTTGGCCGCATTGCGACCGTGTCAGGGCCGCTCCATGTGGCCTTACCCTAAGAGCTCTTTTACACCGGCCAATTATCGGGCAAACGAGCGTTCGCAGAACGCAAACGCTCGTCCGTCAGCTGATTGTATCGTTTTAAACGCTGAAAATATCGTTGTTGGCAGCACATCTCCCTGTGTAAACAGGGAGACTTGCTGCCGACATGATAGAAATGTATAGGGGCGAGCGATCGTGGTAACTCATCCCCATACTATCTTCTTGTGAAAGGAGCAGACGAGCGTCGTGCCGTGTAAGACCATCCTTAGCCCTGTTCCCATCACGTTTGTGATATATACAATTCGTGTGTACGCAGAGAAAGCTCAAGACGCACACACTAAACATGTGCACTGGGTTACATTACGCTGACTAGACAAAAAGAGCGTCTTTCTGGCCTCCGACGGATACCGGTATGGCATCTGTTCAGTGTATATCCTGGAAACTTTTCCCGGCATATACGTTAAACAAAGGCCATAAACGTGGTGTGAACAGGGCCTTACCTCTTTACTAAATAACTGTATTCAAATATAACCGTCTGAGACTTTCATATTGTGACGTCTGTTGTGTGATGTCCTGTGAGTGACGCTGCCTGTCATGACTTTCTTTATCTCTTCGGAGAAGCCAAGGCGCTGCCCCCTATAGCAGCCACTATACTCGCTATGACAGAAGTATAGTCTGATAAGGAGCGGTGCCTTCCAGATAATCGGCTTCTACAGAACATGACCTTTCCAAGAAATTGCTTCTCTCCCATGTGTATGAAAAATACTAGGCCGCAACTCTCCAGCACTGAGCCATAGGAAGCATTGATCTCTGTGACAATAGCCGCACAATCTCTCAGTGCATCCCTGCCAGTTCTTGTGTGGTTACTGTGCAGAACGATTGCATCAAGCTTTGTAGAATGTAGAATTATCAGTCCACAATTCCAGTTCCGGTACTTGAGTCATTCTCTTGGGTATGGCTTTAAAAGGCTATATACGCCTTCGCAATCTTATTTATATATATATATATTTTATAATAGTAATAAAATTGTGTATCAGTGTTATTGGTGCAACTTCCTAAATACATTTTATTATAAATGCTCTTTACTTTTTGAGATACAGCTGCTTTGTATCCTGTATACAGAGCAGCTGTATCGTTCGCTAAGACCTGAATCTGTCGGGTCCGCAGGACTGATGGGTTCAGTGAAAGCGGGTCCTGCGTCTCTCTGACATGCAAGATCCACTTGTAATCCATGAACTTCGATGTGATTGAACCAGTCAGTGCTGCAGATCTGATGGTTTCAGCGCTAGATCCAGATGCTCTGTATACAGGATACAAAGCAGCTGTATCTCAAAAAGTAAAAATAATTTTTAATAAAATGTATTTAGGAAGTTGCACAAACTACACTGAGGGACAATTTTATTGGAAACAAAATCAACAATTTCAAAAGTGTACATAGGCTTTAACCACTTAACGCCGAAGGACGGATATTTCCGTCCTCAGCAGCTACTAGTTCGCGCAGGAGGACGGGTACTGACCGTTTACCCACGTGTTCAGTGACAGGAGCACGGCTGTTATACACAGCCTGGCTCCTGCTGCAACTGCCGGAATCGAAGTGGGCTCTGATTCCGGCAGTTTAACCCATTAAATGCCGCGTCGCCGTCGGGTTTCCATGGCAGCCGGGGGCCTAACAAAGACCCCCACGTCTGCCTTCAGCAAATTCCTGTTAGGCGATGCCGGCGGCATGGCCTAATAGATTGCCTGCCAGTTTTACACTGACAGGCAATAATGCTTTGGTATACTAAGTATACCAAAGCATTATATATGCGATCGGCACATCGCATAGTGAAGTCCCCTGGTGGGAGTAAAAAAAAAAAATGTAAATCAGTTAAATAAAGTTTGTGGAAAAAAATAAAAATAAAAATTACAGTCAAAATCAAATAAAACTACTTTTTTTGCCCAAAAAGTGGTTTTATTTAGTAAAAGTGTCAAAACAAATAACACATGCACATATATGGTATCCCCGCGATCGTAAGAACTTAAACAATAAAATGAACACGTTAATTAAACCGTCGGATGAACAGCGTCCAAAAAAAACACTGCAAAATTCCTTCTTTTCTCCCATTCCCCCCATTAAAAAATAAAATAAAAGTTAATCTATAAGTCCTATGTACCCCAAAATAGTACTAATGAAAACGACACATTGGCCCGAAAAAATCAAGCCCCCATACGGCCACATTGACGGAAAAATACAAAAATATACGGCTCTTGGAATGCGGCGATGCAAAAACAAGTAATTTTTTTTCTAAAAGGCTTTTTATTGTGCAAACGTAGGAAAACATATAAAACCTTTACATATCTGGTATCCCCGTATTCGTGCCGACCCATAGAATAAAGTTAACATGTTATTTACGCTGCATAGTAAATGGCGTAAATTTATAACGTGAAAATCAATTTTGGAATAGCTGCTTATTTTCAATTCTCTCCTAAAATAAATATATTCTAAGCATCTAAAAATGGTACAATTACAAAATACAACTCGTCCCGCAAAAAACAAGCCCTTATACGGCTATGTCGAAGGAATAAAAAAAAAAAAGTTACGACTCTTGGAATGCGACTGTGAAAAAACAAAAAATAATCCTTGGTCATTAACGTGCAAACTGCCCTGGTAATTAAGGGGTTAAACATTTTGGACATTATTTTTCGTTTTGAAAATTTAGTTTTCAGTTGACTTACTGGCTTCGAGTGGTCTCTCAAATGTTTCACTGAATTAAGCTGCCCCAAATCTATGAGGTTCTTGTCACCAGCTTTAAAGTTAGTCTTAATCTCTTATGCTTTTCATTGAAGATTGGGAGAGGATCAATCCACCCAGACTGTAGTAAAATTCTTAAGCATGGCAGGACCAGAATAATGGACACGCAAACCTCGTATCCGCCTAGGGTGCAATTCTAGATGATGATACGTTAAATGTCCAGCAACGCTATATGTGTAACCGTTCTCCTTGAAACGCGGTAATCATTGCCTCCATATTATAAAATGGTTGGTTAGGGACTAGACTGCATAATGCCCCAGGGGCACTATACCAACCGTTGCTCCTTGAATACCAAACAAGGAAGCGCTGATGATCGTAAATGAGACTGCCGGGCCTGCCTTCAAACTGAAAAAAACTATACCTGGCACTTTGAGCAGTTCTTGTGAGTAAGAGAAGCCACAATACACGGTGCGGGAGGGGGTGGTGGTTTGTTTTATACTTGGGGACCAATATCACCTTGTCTTTAGTTGCAACTTCAGTTCTCCTTTTCAAAGACGTCTTCCTTTGTGAACTCACATGTGGTCTAGTTTGTACAATCTTTTTCTAGCGGCTGACTCATGCACATTGACATTGAGTGCAGCGTGACATCTGCTTCTAGATTCGGAGCACCCAGTCTAATCTGAGATCTAATTATTGTACAATGTGTACTTTGTGCTTGTTGATCTATCAAAGAAGCCGAATATTCACATGTGGTGGTGGGTAAACCAACAAGTTTAGGTTTGCCAGTCTGTGCCGCTGCCTACTTGGTTCTTCTTGGATTGGAGTCAAGAGATTGATCCGCCCTGTTGGTAACGTTCACTACTGTAGAGGGCTGCATCTCCTTCTTATTTTATTGTTATTGCATGTTGATCTATCAACTGACTCGCGTAGTAATTGTGTAGATGTCCCGAAAGGAGTGTTACAATAAGACCCAGCATCGGTGCCCCGTGGTTCTGCCAATACAGTAGTGCCACTTATTGCACGCCCTGTAAAAAAGTGCACGTCACTTCTTGAGCCGTTTTTAGAGCCGTTTTTTATTGGGTCAATAGAAAAACGGCTCAAAAAACGCATCCAAAAACGCTTGATGCATAAAAAACGGCTGAAAATCAGAGTCCGTTTTCCCTTGAACAGCTCTGTATTTTACAGCCGTTTTTTGTCTAGCGTGCGAACGTACCCTTATAGGTGGCTGGAAAACTTCACATTAAGAGCTACATAATTGACTAGTTGCAAGTTCGGAGCCTCGAACATTGAAGCACACACTGCAGCAAATATTTGGGTTGTGTACCCCACTGTTACCCCATATTACCCAGGCCAAAATTCCCAAATGAATCCTAGTTAGAACCTCCAGACAATTCTGTGCCCTCAATCTGAGTCTCCAGTGATAATGACGCAAATGACACCCCTAAATTCTTCCAATCAGCGGTGCTTACAGCAGAGTGGGCCACACTGCACCTACACAGTAGTGCCACCTTGCAGCTACGCCTCATTGTAAGATGTAGTGTAGGAAAGCGTTTAGTGCCCATACAGCTATGAAATCAGCACAGAATACCCATACAATGCGCCCGCCGAAAAATAATTACTCGGCCACATAACAGTGACCATAAAATACTGTATCTTTTGGACTAGACAATTTTTAGTAAGACCTTTTGTCTCCTATAAAGTGTCTGATTTTCAGCGGTTTTTTATGTGTTTTTTTTACGGCCGCTTTTGGAGCTGTTTTTCTATTGAGACAATGAAAAACTGCTCCAAAAAACGGCTCAAGAAGTGACAAGCACTTCTTCTTTTTTACGGGGCGTTTTTTGGGCCGTATTTACAAACGGCTGCGTAAAAAAAAATGCCCCGTGGGAAAGAAACGTCGTCTTTCCCATTGAAATCAATGGGCAGATGTTTGGAGGCGTTCAGCCTCTGTTTCTTTAGTCGTTTTTCAGGGCGTTTACGGCCCGAACAACGTCTGAAAATAGCCCGTGTGCACATACCCTAATAGTAAAAATTGTGCACCCCACCGTCCCACTCACTTCCCAAGTAGGCGATGTGGGACTACCTGATGGACACCATGATGGATACCTGATTGAACATATTAAAGTCAAAGGGCTCCGTCGGGCGCCGTGTGTGTCCGTCATGCAATGGATCTGGTGCTTCTGTTTTTTTTTTCTTTCGTTCTGCTCCTATGCCGGAGCCGAGCAATGGAAAACCAGAACGCGCATGTGAACAAAGCTTTCCCAGCCACTTCCTTGTTCTGGTCTGGGTTCAGTCTGTGAAGAACTGACGATTCTGCGTCAGTTTTTTTTTTTCTTCCTGTAATTGCTTTAAAGGGGTTTTCCAAGATAAAATGTCTGTGTTAATGCTTGTAATTTATTAATGTAAATACATTTGTAACATATTTACATTTTCCAAGTTTGCCCCGTTTCCAGATGCTGCCGTGGGGAACTTGACGGGTGATGTCACTCTCTGACTGCTGTGTTGGTCTTCAATTATTTTCCGGCATACGAGTCATCAGTTGACTTGACGTGCCGTGTATGGGCTGTTTTGTCGTACAGCCCATAAAGCCCATTTGCGGCCCCTGCTGTTCTCGCGGTCCCTGTTCTTGCGAACAGCAGAACAGGCCATACATGGTACATCCCAAGTGACGTGTCATATACCCGGAAAATAATTGAAGATCAACACAGCGGCCAGAAAGTGACATCACCCGTCAAGTACCCCACGGCAGCATCTGGAAACGGGGCCAATTTGGAAAATGTAATTATATTACAAATGTATTTACATGAATAAATTACAACCATTAACACAGACATTTTATCTCGGAAAACCCCTTTAAGTTTGTGAATTTCTTTCGTCTGGGTGGCATCCGTATGCCAACTGTTTTTCACATCTGAAAACGTCCTTAATTGTCCCAACACACTGAAAACACCGGCAGGATGGTCACGCGACCGCAGAAAAGGTGATTTCTATTGCTTATATCATAGAGAGCATTGTGAGATTCTTCATGTTCATATTTTTGGCTTCTGACCATATTTTAATCCAGGATCACACTGCTCTGGTTCCACTTCTCAAGGGTCTCCAGACCACCATCGGTAAAAAAAGGGAACAGATTGCATCCGCGTGGCCTTCGTTTTTCACGCAGGCCCCTTGACTTCTATGTACCATACCTGCGTAAAAAAAAAATTTAGAAAAATAGCACATTCTGCTAATTAGAATTTTTTTTTTTTTTTTTTTTAACTCCTCATAGATGGATGGTCCGCAAAAAAAAACTGACTTCCTGAATTGGCTTGTTTTCTGTAATGGGTCCATGCTCAGTCGGAGTGCTGTGCTACACTCGGGCAGTACGCGGATGTAAAAATAGTTAGTTTGAGCTCGAAGTCCTATGACCCAGGACACCCTACCTGCTGGTCATTTCTCTCCAATATATCTACCTGAATTTTACGATCAAACTATTTTATTTTTATCTGGATTATTTGAAGTTTCCTAAATGTAACAAAAATCTGTGCTTATTATATGTGAAGACTAAACATTGTGAGATTGATTTTATCCTGGGCTTTACAAGGATTAATATTTAGGAATTGATTTATTCATGTAATCCTAACACTACAGCAGTAATCTAATCTTGCAACAGAAATCTAATGAAAGGAGAATAAAAGGGTCAAACGACTACTTAAGCCTGAAATCCGCATGAAATCTGTATGCGTCGTCTAGGTTTTGTATTGCTAAAAGTAATTCTTTATTGGAATCCATACGGGTAACTACAGAGAAGACGTAATGGTGTCCCCATTATAATTAGATATCGGTGTTGATCCTAATAATATGGCAACGTGGTTAACATCTGACAAACTAGCAACAAAAGTCCTAATCCAGCATACAATTTTAGGGATACTAATGTCTGTCTTTGCATTTTCTATGCCCATCAGCATAATATGACAGCCCCTGTGTGAATACCACTCCCAGAATATAGGCTGCAGTACAGTACGTGTCCTGTTCTATTCTGAAGGTACCTACAGAGGAGTAGATGAGGATTACAGGGACGGATTGGGACGAATAGTATGCGGATGTCATCCGTGTGTTGTCCGTGTTCTTCATGCACCCATAGACCTTCAATGGGCGAGTCTCATCTGCAAAAACCAACCAGAATAGGGCATGCGGTGAGTTTCACACAACAGACACGCTGCGTGAAAAAACACGGATGTGTGAATAGCCACATAGAATTGCATTGGTCAGTCTGCTGTCCGTTATACAAATGGACAGCACACGGACGTGAAATACATTTGTGCGAATAAGGCCTTAAAGGGGTTTTCCGTCTTAGACATTAATGGCATATCCACAGGATATGCCACAAATGTCCGACAGATGCGGCTCTGGGACCCGCACTAATCTGTAGAATGGGGTCCCCTAAACCCTGTCCTACCTTGCTTGTTTCCCGCTGCCTTCCGGCCACTTCCTCACTAGGTGGTCAGGAGTTACGGAAACCGCCTAGCTCGCTGAGCATCTCTGTTTCCTCCTCTGGAGGCAGCGTGAGCCGTGCAAGCTAGAATGGGGTTTAGAGGGCCTCGTTCTAGAGATAGGTGTGGGACCTGCATTTGTTGGACATTTATGGCATATCCTGTGGATATGCTATAAAAGTCCAAGATGGGAAAACACATCACTCTTTAGCAGTTCTCGTTATCACAGGATGACAATGAAAGGCTTTTATAAAGCTGGAAGCAGATAACAGAAGGTCACACCACTGATTATAGATGATGGGGACTTCCCGCCTCCTCCCTTATGTGACCTCTGCACATGTTTAAGAGCATGCCCACATCACTCTCTCTTGGGGTATGTTCACACACTGTGTATTTCGGGGTGTAAACTCCTCAAAATATTCCTGAAAAAACGGTAGCTAGATGCCTACTAACATCTGCCCATTGAATTAAATGGGGGGTGGGGAATGGCGTTTCGTTCAGACCAGACGGGGAGCTTTTTTATGCCACTGTTAAAAAAAAAAAAAAAAAAAGAGCGTAAAAAGGAGCATGTCTCTTCTTGAGCTGTTTTTGGAGTTTTTTTTATTGACAATAGAAAAACAGCCCCAAAAATGCCTAAAAAAACCCGGCTGAAAATCAGTCTGTTTTCCTTTTTGAAGACAGCTCCGTAATTTTCAGCAGTTTTTGATTTTGCATGTGAACTTAGTAACAACTTATGCAAGTACATGTGCCATGCAGTTTCAAAAGTCGCCATGTTTTGGATAGGGAATATCATCCACTTCTCTTCAGAACGCCCAGCTTCTGCCAGATCACGCTGTGACGTCACTCACAGGTCCTGCATCGTGTCAGACGAGCGAGGACACATCGGCACCAGAGGCTTCAGTTGATTCTGCAGCAGCATCGGCGTTAGCAGGTAAGTCGATGTAGCTACTTACCTGCAAACGCTGATGCTGCTGCAGAATGAACTGTAGCCTCTGGTGCCGATGTGGCCGACACGATGCAGGACCTGGGGCAGGAAGTGAGTGACGTCACAGCGTGATCTCTCGAGAACACGGCTGTGTCTGCACTGCCAGAAGCTGGGTGTTCTGAAGAGAAGTGGATGATACTTCTCATCAGAACGCCCAGCTAGTAAAAGTATTAAAAACGCCCCGATGTACGCACATAATACACGCCCAGTTAGACTTTTACTTTTAAACACACCCACTTGGACTTTTGCAAGCCTCATTTGCATAACTACAAAAATGGTCATAACTTGGCCAAAAATGCTCGTTTTTTAAAAATAAAAACGTTACTGTAATCTACATTGCAGCGCCGATCTGCTGCAATAGCAGATAGGGGTTGCAAAATCTGGTGACAGAGCCTCTTTAACCAAACCAGACAGAGCTTCAGTGCAAAGCATGGAGGAGAACGGGTAGGATCTGGAGTCTCTGAGACCGTAGATGGATTTTACTTCAGACTACCTTAGACATCCAATGCAGCAAAATTATTATCCATAGGTTGTGATTGTTAAGGAAATATTGTCTATGGATTTGCATTCTATCTTTCTCACCCTTCTCTCTCCTTCTCTCCCTCTTTTCTCATTAAAAGGGTTGTCCAGGATTAGGAAAGCATGGCTGCCGCCTTCTAAAAAGAATGAGACGCCTGTCCACAGGTTGTTCAGTTTTACCAGTTCAGCCCCATTCACTTCTATTGAGCTGAGCTGCAATACCAGACACAGCCCATGGACAGGGGTGGCGCTGTTCCTGGAAGAAAGCAGACCTGTTTTTCCTTATCCTGGACAACCCCTTTAAACCATGGCCTGTTGATAAACTGTGATTTGTATTTCTTACTTCTGGAGCACAATTTTCTATAAATAGTATTCTAATACTTTGAACAGAATGAGTTAAGAGCATGGAAGTAGAGAATTTGACTTTGGAGAACAATAACCTTCCATGGCTGATTGTAATGCGTTGTTCTTGTAATAAATGTCTCGCTCGGAGCTACTTTTGAGTATGATTTAGATTCAGCTGTGCTGTGGAAATTGAAGTACATTGTTTTCCTTTCTCTGCCTTTTCTCCCCCCCCTAAAGTAGCACAAATTGTTTTATCTCAGAGATGTTCATTCATAATCCAAAGGGCAGATTGAAGAGATGTTACAGCCTTAGGAGACATTTAATTATTTTCTGTTCATGGGTCCTTAAAGCATCACAACAAAAGAAATCTCACTTCCAAAGCTTCTTGATTATATTTTGCAAACCGATTTGATTTATGTGGCTCAACAATCTATAGTTAAAGACCGGAATATGGGCGTTAATGCCGTCAGTCACTGCTGACCCATTACATCAGCGGTCCCCAGCCTTTTTTAACCAAGGACCAGTTTCATGCAACCCCATTTTTCCACAGACCGGCGGGGGGTTTCGGGGTTTAGAGTCCGTTCACACATTTCCTACATACTGCATACTACATTTCAGCAACGGAGCTCCTTATGAAAAATCCGCAGCAAAGTACTAGAACAAACCTGGTCGCTGACCACAAACTCCTTCCATCCAGTCGACGCCCTTCTCTCCAGAGATGTCTGCACATACGGCTGTCCTGTTCCACAGTGACCACCAGGGTGCGCTCGCGAGCTCAGTCCAGACTCAAGAAGCCAGAGCGCACGCATGTGGGAGATTGTGCTGATTGCTTCCTGAGCACCCTGGGCTATAAGAAGGTCCCAGCCCCATCCTCCCACACCTGAGCGTTGTTGTCGCATTCCAAGTTTGTCTTGCAAATGGTCCCCTAGTAGTTCCTGCTCCCAGTGTTCCCTCCTTGTTCCTGTTACCTGTATCCTGTTCTAGTGCTGTGTTGTGCTGTAGTCTGGCTGTGCTGTATACCACGCATGTCCTGCTTCTCCACGCCTGACTGCTTCCTGCTGCCTAGTCCCAGCTAAGCCTGCCTTGCTACTGTCCGAGCTGCCACAGGTACCCTATATGGACTATAGACTCTGACCTGCGCCCTGTTGGCCAGCTGCCATACCGCCAAGGCGATACGGCCCAGTGGGTCCACGAACCCTACGTGACACTCATCCACACGCTGCTTAAATAATGAGCATAAAAAACACTCAGAAATTGACTTGCAGAGTTTTATTCCGCAGCATGTGAATTGTGTTTGCGTAACTGCTGCTTATTTGTTGCGGGTTTGCCCCATTGACATCAATGGGAGGGTAAAACCCATAGCAAATAGCAGTTGTTGCGTTTATTGGGGCAGAATCGTAATGATTCTGCCGCAAGAAACGCAACTCTGAAAAAAAAAATCTACTTTCTCAGAAGTCTGTTTTCCTTCTCCAGGCTGACCTCCTAGGATGACGTTTCATCGCATGTGACCGCTGCAGCCAGTCACAGGCTGCAGCGGTTTCCTGGGATAAAACGTCATCCCAGGAATGCTTAGCGGTTTTCCGCAGCAGATATTCCGGGTGAAAAACCACCACAATTTGGTGCAGTTTTTCGCCCGGAATTCCCTTCGGATACTGCGGCCCAGTACCAAATGATTCACGGCCCGGTGGCTGAGGATCACTGTATGTACTATACATGATTTTTGTACTTCGAATTCAAAAGATGCTTTAAAGTTTTAAAACAGAGCCTATTTGTTGAGTGTATATGTTCACACTGAAAATACCTTCTACCGCAACTTCACTTCTAACCAAAGAAGTGTATTAGACCCCCTTTACATATGTCCGGTGATCCTTTTTGTTGCCTACCATTCCCAAAACTTGTTTGATGTGACTGGTAATGACTGGCTCTGAGGTAGTTTGTTTCAATAGCTTCAGATCCATAAACGACAAGGGTTTTGTTTCATCAAGCTTATTGGCTACATGTAATTTAGCTGCTGAGATTTTTTACTGTGAGAGGGGAAGAGCGAGCTGCTTCATTAGCAATCTGGACACAAGACCACAACAAAGACTATACGCTGTGAAATACTGATTAAATAAAAACGGAAAAAATTTAATTATGCTACAACACTGTACAAATTTTTTATGGTATGTTTATAATAAAATTTTAGGGATTACTTACACTAGCATATTTAAAGAAGTTCTCTGGTAGAAAATGAGACAGAGTTTAGATTGAATTGGTTACCCTGGTATTTTTTTGGATCTGGTGTAGTAATGGGAGCGCTTCCATTAATAACAATATTTTAGGGAATTGCTGTTTACGCCGTCTATAATACACCTCTAAACTAGTTTTTATTACTTTTGACTAGAATAGACAAGATCGTCTTTAAAAACTTGTATGCCTTACCCTCTAACTTTGTTTTTTCTAAAGTCTACAGGCTACATGCACACGTTGCGGAATTTGAAAAGTGAAAGTCGCACACGGAAGCACTTCCGTGTGACACGCGTGATTCGCGCAACAGTAGATAAAGAAATTAACCCCTTCGCGCTCAGGTCAGTAATAGTACGTCCTGCTAAGTAGAACGTTCGCGCTCAGGTCAGTACTATTACTGACCTGAGTAAACACGGCGCCATCTTTCCCCGGCGCGTGTCTGAGCTGTGATACCTGCTATTTCCGACAGCAGGCTATCACAGCTTAGTGTGCAGGGACCGATCGCGGTGGTCCCCGCCGATTAACCCCTTAGAAGCCGCGTTCAATAGCGATCGCGGCTTCTTAGGGGTTAAGCTGCCATCGCCGGCCTGCTACACGATAGCGGGCCGTGATGGCTACTATGGCAACCAGAATCCTAACAATGGACTCTGGCTACGCCATCGACGGAAGCCTAGTGGATCCCGACAAAATCAGGACCCACTATGCTTGCTGTCAGCGAACAGCTGACAGCTCTAATACACTGCACTACGCATGTAGTGCAGTGTATTAGAATAGCGATCAGAGCCTCCTGCCCTCATGTCCCCTAGTGGGACAAAGTAAAAAAAGTGTAAAAAAGTAAAAAAAAGTTGTGTGAAAATAAAAGATTTAAAAGTAATAAAAGTAAAAGTCCCCCTTTTTCCCTTATCAGTTCTTTATTATTAATAAAAATATATAAATAAACAAATAAACTATACATAATTGGTATCGCCGAGTCCGTAACGTCCTGAACTACAAAACTATGTCGTTATTTATCCCGCGCGGTGAACGCCGTAAGAGAAAATAATAATAAACCGTACCACAATCACAATTGTTTGGTCACTTCACCTCCCAAAAAATGGAATAAAAAGAGATCAAAAAGTCGCATGTACCTAAAAATGGTACTGATCGAAACTACAGTTTGTTACGCAAAAAATAAGTCCTCGCACGGCTTTCCTGATGGAAAAATAAAACAGTTCTGGCTCTTAGAATAAGGTGACACAAAAAATAAATTATATTTTACAAAATGTATTTTATTGTGCAAACGCCATAAGACATAAAAAAAAAATATAAACATCTGGTATCGCCGTAATCGTATCGCCCCGCAGAATGAAGTGAATGTGTCATTTATAGCGCACGGTGAACGCTGTAAAAAAAATTGAATAAAAAACAATAGTAAAATTGCTGTTTTTTTAGTCACCACGCCACCTAAAAATAGAATAAAAACTGATCAAAAAGCCGCATGCACCCCAAGAAAACTACAATGGATTCCTCAAGGGGTCTAGTTTCCAAAAAGGGGTCACTTTTGGGGGGTTTCCACTGTTTTAGCACCATAAGACCTCTTCAAACCGGACATGGTGCCTAATAAATTAAATTAAATTAATTAAATGTCACCTCTACTTTGCTCTAAATTCCTGTGAAACGCCTAAAGGGTTAATAAACTTTTTAAATGCTGTTGTGAATACTTTGAGGGGTCTAGTTTCTGAAATGGGGTGTTTGATAAGGGTGTCTAATATATGGGCCCCTCAAAGCAACTTCAGAACTGAGCTGGAAACTAAAAAATAAAATAAAAATGAGGCAATACTTCGCTTCTTACATTATACTGATAATGAGCCGTGCCCACCCCGAGATGACCCCAGTTTTGACCGTTTGTATAAACGGAGACCCCTATTAGACCGTTTCAGCATTCACCCCCGAGAAGTGTATTTCTATAGATGAATCCCTGGTACATTTGAAAGGGAGGCTTCAATTCCGCGAGTACCTGCCGGGTAAGAGGGCAAGGTATGGCGTGAAGATGTATAAGCTGTGCGAGAGTGCATCACGGTATACCTACAAATTTAGGATATATGAAGGGAAGGACACCAGTTCTCAGCCCCAAGAATGCCCCCCCTTACTGGGAGTTAATACAAAAATTGTGTGGGATTTGGTGCACCCACTGCTGGACCAGGGTTACCACCTCTACCTGGATAATTTTTATACCAGCGTCCCACTCTTCAACTGCCTCGCTTCCAGAAGTCCTGCGGCATGCGGCACTGCTAGAAGAAACCTGAGAGGCCTCCCTACGACTCTGCTTGGGCAAACACTCAGAAGGGGTGAGAGCAGGGCACAATCCAGCAGCAACATATTGTGTGTCAAGTACAAGACCAGGGAGATGCCACACCAGTACCCATGTACCTGTACGAGGTACCAGTACAGGGACCCCCAAACTAGACTGCATCCTGGACTACAATAGGTACATGGGAGGGGTGGACTTGTCAGATCAAGTCCTGAAGCCTTACAGTACTTCTGGAAGCGGGGCCACAGGCATCGTACCAGGGCAACACTTTTTAGGAGAAGTTCCCCAAACTGGCAAGAAGGGAAAAAGTCAAAAGACGTGCAGAGTCTGCTATAAGAGGGGGATAAGGAAGGACACAATATATCAATGTGACGCGTGTCCCGAAAAACTAGAGCTCTGTATGAAAGAGTGTTTTCAAATTTATCATCCATCCCTTTATTTTTCATTTACCTCAGTTTTACTCGCTCTGATCCACTTCGCACAGCTTACCCCTCCTCATCTTTCCCCTCTGAGCCCTGCTGTGTGCCCAGGCAGCTGATAACAGCCACATGTAGGGTATTGCCGTACCCGGGAGAGCCAACATTACAGTTTATGGGGTGTAGGTCTCCGGTGGCACATGCTGGGCACAATATATCGGACACTGACATGGCATATATATAGAAAATTGCAAATCTCACTCTGCACCATCTGCTGCGTATTATCTTTTACACAATACCTGTGGGGTCAAAATGCTCACTACACCTCTAGATGAATGCCTTAAGGGGTGTCGTTTTTAAAACGGGGTCACTTCTCGGGGGTTTCAACTGTACTGATACCTCAGGGGCTTCTGCACACACGACTTAGCACCAGAAAATTCCCAGTAGGCCACATGGTGGTCCTTTCCTTCTGAGCCCTCCTATGGGCCCAAACGGCAGTTTATCACCACAAATGGGGTATTGCCGCACTCAAGACAAATTGGGCAACAAAATGCGGTATTTTATTCCTTGTGAAAATAAGAAATTTTGAGCCAAAACTACCTCTTATTGGAAAAAATAATTTTTTTTTAATTCACAGCCCAATTCAAATAAATTCTGTGAAAAAACTGTGGGGTCTAAATGGTCACAACACCCATAAATAAATTCTTTGAGGGGTGTAGTTTCCAAAATGGGGTGACTTCTGGTGGGTTTCCATTGCTTTGATACCTTTGGGGCTCTGCAAATGCAACATGGCACCCGAAAACCAATCCAGCAAAATCTGGGCTCCAAAGAACACATAGCGCTCCTTTCCTTCTGAGGCCTCCCATGGGCCCAAACGGCAGTTTATGGCCACAAATAGGGTATTGCCGCACTCAGGACAAATTTGGCAACAAAATGGGGCATTTTGTTCCCTGTGAAAATAAGAAATTCTGATCAAAAATGACATCTTATTGGAAAAATTGTCATTCTTTTAATTTCACAGCCCAAATCAAATACGCGCTGTGAAAAAACTACGGGGTCAAAATGGTAACAATAACCATAAATTAATTCCTTGAGGGGTGCAGTTTCCAAAATGGGGTCAGTTTTGGGGGATTCGTACTGTTTTGGCACCTCAACACCTCTCCAAACCTGGCATGCTGCCTAAAATATATGCTAATAAAAAAGCACCACCAAAATGCACTAGGTGCTTCTTTGCTTCTGTGGCTTGTGATTTAGTCCACGAGCGCACTAGAGCCACATGTGGGACATTTCTAAAAACTGCAGAATCTGGACAATACATATTTAGTAGTGTTTCTCTGGTAAAACCTTCTTTGTTACAGAAAAAAAATAGAATAAAATTGAAATTCAGAAATCAAAACGAAATTTGCAAATTTCACCTCCACTTTGCTTTAATTCCTGTGAAATGCCTGAAGGGTTAAAAAACTTTCTAAATGCTGTTTTGAATACTTTGAGGGGTCTAGTTTTTAAAATGGGGTGCTTTATGGGGGTTTCTAATACATAGGCCCCTCAAAGCCACTTCAGAACTGAACAGGTACCTTAAAAAAAAGGCTTTTGAAATTTTCTTAAAAATATGAGAAATTGCTGTTTATGTTCTAAGCCTTGTAACGTCCAAGAAAAATAAAATAATGTTCAAAAAACGATGCCAATCTAAAGTAGACATATGGGAAATGTGAACTAGTGACTATTGTGGGTGGTATAACCCTCTTTTTTACAAGCCGATGCATTTAAATTCTGAAAAATGCTATTTTTTTCTAAATTTTCTCTAAATTTTGCAATTTTTCTCAAATAAAGACTGAATATATCGACCAAATTTTACCACGAACATGAAGCCCAAAGTGTCACGAGAAAACAATCTCTGAATCGCTTGGATAGGTTTAAGCATTCCGACATTATTACCACAAAGTGAAATATGTCAGATTTGAAAAATGGGCTCTGAGCCTTAAGGCCCAAACTAGGCTGCGTCCTTAAGGGGTTAAGGAAGTGCTTTTAGTTTTTATTTTTCCACACTTCAAAACCGCGTGTCATAAGCAAGGCATATGCGTGAAAATCACGCAGCCAACACGGATGACACACGGAAGTGCAACGCGCGCAAAACGCACACGCTCATGTGAATAAGGCCTAATAGTGTGTATTTTGATGCGGAAATATTTATTTATTTTTTGTTTTTTATGCTGCAGATTTTGGTGCGTTTTTTTTTTCCCCCTAAATTTAGTCAGATACAATTCACAAGCGGAAACGCAAGATAAATTGACTTACTGTGGATTTGAAAATACGCACCGCAGGTCAATTTACATGCAGAATGCAGAAAAAAATCTGCGACATGTAGATGAGCTTTCTTGAAATCTCATTTACTTTGCTGGTTCTGTATTAGGGTATGTTCACACTCTGAGCCAAAAACGTCTGAAAATACGGAGCTGTTTTCAAGGGAAAACAGCACCTGATTTTCAGACGTTTTTTGAGCAACTCGCATTTTTCGGGCCGTTTTCGCGGCGTTTCCGTGCCGTTTTTTCGGCCGTTTTTGGAGCTGTTATCAATAGAGTCTATGAGAAAACAGCTCCAAAAACGTCCCAAGAAGTGTCCTGCACTTCTTTTGACGAGGCTGTAATTTTACGCGTCGTCTTTGACAGCTGTCAAATGACGACGCGTAAATTACAGGTCGTCTGCACAGTACTTCGGCAAACCCATTCAAATGAATGGGCAGATGTTTGCCGACGTATTGCAGCCCTATTTTCAGACGTAAAACGAGGCATAATACGCCTCGTTTACGTCTGAAAATAGGTCGTGTGAACCCAGCCTTACGCTGCGAATTTTCCGCACGAAAATACACGTGCTAAATTCGCACATAATACACATCGCATGCATTTAACCTGCGTTCAAAATTCAGTACTGATTAAGCTATAAGGGATCTGTCTACCTTGTTGACTGGATCTTGTAGAATTTAGAAGAATTGTGAATACAGCTCTGGACTATAGCTCAGACTAACTTTGGACCAGTGCAAGATAGGTAATATATTTTACAAAGTTAATCAACTTTTTATTTAGATAAGGATAATGTGTAAAATGGTGCTCAAAAAGGTGGACATGCCCTTTACATGGGGTCCACAATGAACACTGTTACATATAAAGGCTAGCCATTTGAGGAGGTATAGTTCCTACATTTTCTCAGCAGACAGGCCATACATTTCAGATTTCTCCTGCAAATTATTGGAGAGATTCTTGTAATAAGATAATATTTGTGAAATTACTATTTTAGCAATGTGATATTTTAAACCATGTGACTCCATAGATGTACAAAAACGTCACATTTAGGCTATGTTCACACGGGGTATTTTGCCGAGTTTTTTGACGCGGAAACCGCGTCGCAAAACTCGGCAGAAACGGCCCGAGAACGCCTCCCATTGATTTCAATGGGAGGCGTCGGCGTCTTTTTCCCGCGAGCAGTAAAACTGCCTCGCGGGAAAAAGAAGCGACATGCCCTATCTTCGGGCGCTTCCGCCTCTGACCTCCCATTGACTTCAATGGGGGGCAGGAGAAAGTGTATTTCTCGCTGTTTTATGCCCGCGGCGCTCAATGGCCGCGGGCGAAAAACGGCGCGATAATTGCCGCGAAAATCGGCGTGCAGGGAGAGGAATATCTGCCTCAAAGTTCCAAACGGAATTTTGAGGCAGATATTCCTCCCCCAAAATACTCCGTGTGAACATGCAGTCTAGTCAATGCCCTGCTCTATTAAACAGGTAGTCTCATTACAGGCAAAGCTGGCATATTGGTAGGATAAGCCACCAATGTCCGATTCACTTGCATTGTCTGGACATGGCCTTGTTGATGCTAGAAGGGTGAGGTCTAAGATAAAAAAAATAAGTTCCCTTTTATATGTTTTTGTATTTCAAATCTTGAATTCCAGTTTTCACTATGGCCACTAGAGCACACACATCAGGCTGACATTTCCTGTAAATTTTGCTGTGTAGACTGGGACATTGTCAGCAGAGAGCGGGAATATTTAACCCCCTAACGTATTATCACGTAACTGTACATAAGGGTTAAGGGGAAGTATGGAGCGAGCTCATGGGCTGAGCTCGCTCCATGCACAGCGGGTGACGACCGTGTTACACAGCCGACACCTCACTGCAACGGGCGGAATCAAATATCACTTTGATTCCGCCAGTTTAACACCTTAAATGCCGCGGTCAATCCCGACCGCAAGCATTTGAAGTCTTCTAATTAGGGGGCTGCTCCCTCAAACACGCCATCGCGCCCCCCCTGCAGCACGATCGGCCGGTAACAACGGTTGTTATGGCAGCCTGGGGGCCTAACAAGGGCCCCCAGGTCTGCCTTCTTTATACTCCTTTGAAGCTCTGCCTCCATGTTTCTGTCATTATGGACAACATTGGGTTAATCTGTAAGGTACATGATGGGGTTAATTACTATTAATGTGAGGCACATGGAGGTTAAATTCATCATACCTCGTGCCTTACATTAAGTGAAATAAATAAGTTTTTATTTTTTATAGCGTACACATCATAAGTGACACAAAAAAATTGTTGTGCAGGTTATTATGGCCGCGCCAATACCGAATGTGTATATTTTATGTATTGAGACTTATTTTATTTAAAAAACGTGTGTGTGTGTGTGTGTGTGTGTGTGTATTTTTTTTAAATTTACCATTACTTTGTTTTTACTTTTTTATATTTAAACTTTAATGTACTGGCATATATCTATATGCCAGTACATTAGCCTGTGTTAGGACATACCCAAGTATGCCCTAACAGGAAATATGATCAGACAGCCCTGGGGTCCTTCAATGGACCATGGGCTGTCTGCCCATATATGGTATGTCCCTCAATCGCGTCACAGGGAATCCCTGTGACGCGATCCAAGGGGCATCCCCCTTATTTTACCCTTGAATGCTGTGGTCCGCTTTGATCGCAGCATTCAGGGGAATCGCGTCGCAGATGAGCGGTTTCTCTGATCTCCGCCGTTAGAGCGAGGCTGCGGCTGTGTAATGCAGCCATTGCCCCACTACTGACAATGAGTGTGTGTGTGGTGATGCGGCGGCGCTGCACTAATGTGCGACGGCACTGCACTAATGTGCGGCGGCGCAGACACTGAAGACAGAACGTGGGGCTGTTTTTCAGTGCGCCTGCCATGTTCTGTCTTCAGTGCCGGCCGCATCACCTCATGATGACCGCGTGCACACTTAGGACGCACAGCTGCAGCCCCGTTCTCATACATTCATGTGTTACAATGCTAAGCTGTGCGGCGGCACAGCTTAGTATCGAATACATGAAATAATGGTATCTAACAGTTTGAGGGTGCACTGCATAGAAACCGTATCGAAGTTTCGATGCATCCCTACTATTGACCCATCTGTTCATTCATTGCAGCTGCCATAAAGCACATACACCTTGCTGTACTCTTTATACAGACCATACAGGACATCTTGTGTCTTCAATGTGGCCACCCTCAGGGACGTCTTTAGAAATGAAAAATTAAAACAAATCAAATACATTTTCTCTTTTACAGATTTACCAATAATAAAATGACCGTTAAATACATGAGACCTTCCCTTTAAAATCTGGTCATATGATGAAAATGGTAAAAATGTTTTGTTTTTGTCTCTTAGTGTTTTATCAAATATAGTTCTTAATATGGTGATATCTAGAATCCAGAGCTTCATTTTGGGTAGAGTGGGCATTTTCGTCAGTTACATAAAGGGTATTAACTTAGGCATGGCTTGGCACAACGTCCTACAGATGGCATGCCTTGGGTTACTCTTGTTCATTTAGTTTAGAAGGACTAAAATAAGCATTAATAGGCGAATAGCAAAAAAAGGAGAAATTGTGCTTTTCATTGGCATGGATTGCCTTATTGTGATTGCACTTGTTTTCCAGATGAATGAACACTATAGGTTTCTGGCAGTGAAGCTCTTAGGCTGGTTCCAGAAGTGTTCAGTCTTTTCTATAAAACCTACTACCCCGGTTAATGTCCAAATCTGTCCGGATGGAGTTTGTAATGCGGCTCTAGGGCCAGATTGGTCTTTATTTGGTGCCATTGACAAGAAAACTAACGTTTTATGGGTTCTAAAAAACAAAGACTGTTCATAAATTAGTTTTTTTACGCAGTTCTCATTTTTATATGTGGCTGAAGAGTTAAAGAAGTTGTTTGAGATGATAAAAACATGGCTGCTTTCTTCCTGAAGCTGTGCCACTCTTGTCTATGGGCTGTGTGTGGTATTGCAGCTCGTCTCCATTCATATAAATAGGGATCAGCTGCAATACCACACACAGCCCATAGACGAGAGTGGAGCTGTTTCTGGAAGAAAACGGCCTTTTTTGCAATGCTTTGCCTGCAGATTACGTAACATCGTGAGATGGGCTTTATTTATTACTGTCATTTTGCTCTCATTTCCTTATTGTAGCAGAGATGATTGAGTATTACTGGAACGTTTAGCTATTGCAAGTCTAGTATTTTGCTGTGAGAATTATTAGTGTTGATTTTATTTATTCCCTACAGCTGTGGATCTGAGACATTATCATGTTAGTGACTATAAGTGCTAGTATTCGTGATGTCATTTAAAGGGGTTTATTCACTCCTAAGAATATCCTCCTACACTTTTGCAATATAAAAAAAAAAACGAAACGCTAACGCATTGAACTTTAAAATATATGCATCGGTATACTTTTTCTTTTTACCGTATGGAGTAGCATAGTCCACTACATCGGAGCCTTCTGTCGGGGGTATACATCAGGAAAAACTTCTGAAATATACCTGTTAAGTGGTGGGGGTGGGGATTCTGCTCCGCTCTCTTATACCGGTTTCACTGAACATTAGTCACCAGTACAGCTCCAGCATTAAATGTTTCCGAGCGTTCCAAGATTCCTGAATAGCAAATCCTTACACATGCGGTATACGTGTTAATCTTCTCTATTGTTGCATGAATAGGCCGATATATTCATGAAAAGCTGGTTGACAACTCCTATAGTAACTGTAATATCAGCCATATTGGTTGTCAACCAGCTTTTTGCTAAAAACCGGTATAACTAAAGAGGGCAATGTAAGTATTTAAGATAAATGGTGTTTTTTTGGTTTTTTGTTTTTTCCTTTTTAAATGAGTCGTCTTTAAGATAACTAGTGTGTTAGTGTACACCAGAGTTATTTGTGCACTCCTTGCACGTTAATGGAGCTGAGCAGCAATACCAGACGCAACCTATAGACCGTTATGGCGCTGTTTCTGGAAGAATGCCTCCAGTGTTACGGCCTTCTCTCATTCACTTGAATGAGAGAAGGCTGTGAACTGCCGCTACAAGTGTGTCGGCGATTCACAGTAGGAGCAGATAAGGAATGCCGCAGCCCCTTCAAACAGCTGATGGGCAGGGGTGTCAGGAGTCTGACCCCACCAATCAGATATTGATCATCCATTTCTTTTGAATGGACATCCCCTTTAATCTATTGTATTAATAAAACCGACAGCATGGTGTATCAAATGTTGGCAGTCATGCTTGAAGCGCTGGCATTCTGGGTTACCATCTTACCAAGGGCAACATCTGCCTTTAGTTTGTATGTTTCCCTTTACTTCAGTAAGGGGGTTTTACACTGGACGATTATCTGGTAGGCCACCATTCATAGAACGCTTGTTGCCGATAATTGCCCGGTGTAAACAGAGCAGCGATCAGCAGATGAACGAGCAATCTGCTGATTGTATCGTTTAAAAAAAGTAAAATACTATCGTTGTCGGCAGCACATCTCCGTGTCTAAACAGGGAGACGCGCTGCTGACATGATGATAATGTATGTAGACGAGCGATCGGCGTAACGACCGCTCATCCCCATCCATAGCTCCTTGTGGCAGGAGCAAACGAGCGCCGATCAACGATGTCTCGTTGATTTGCGTTCGCTGCACAGGCCAAAATCGGCCGGTGTAATAGGGGCTTTAGTTTCCTCCGGGGTACTCCGTACTCCAAAAAACCTACTGATAGGTTAATAGGCTTCTTGTGAAATTGTTTTGTGTGGTTGGATTGAATTATTACAATCTGTGTACACCGCTCTAGAACGTGTTGGCATTTTCTAAACCGTATAATAAAAAATTGTATCCATCTTTCTCATTTCAGCTTTGCTCCGTGGTGCCCTGCATGCCAGCAGATTCAACCAGAGTGGAAAGATTTTGCAAAACGAAGCACTGTCCTTGATGTAAATGTAGCGAGGGTGGATGTCACTGAAGAGCCAGGTACAAGCCTCGTGTTGTGCGGCCTGGAACTTCTTTTTGGTTCATGCGATTTACCGTTGCGCCAAACATGCATCAGCACAAATCATTATGTAGTGGCATGCCAGGGGCACAGCTGCTCTGCCAAGGGGGGGGGGGTGACACTTGTAATTATTACGTTCTGAAATTAATTATGCTGAGTATTCAGTACTTTTATTTTATTTTTTCTCACAAAGCTCTGGATGTCTTGTGAACGTATGACTCCGCAACCAGCGCTCTATGTTATTCCTCAGTAAATTGAACACAGAGATAGGCAGACGGTGAGAGCTGCCCTCCCCAATTCCATGCTGAATGTGATCTTCAAAAAAAATACCTAGTTTTAATTTGGATTTGTAAGCAGAAACCATGTATTACGGGGCACATTGGTGGACTCAAAAGGGGAAAATGGCAGAAAAAGGTAAATGTGTAATGGAATATTTTACATGAACTATCCGGATACGTTGTTGAGTTGTAGGCACAGTTATTATGACCTGAACCCCCTGTAGGGAATATAATTTTCTTCTATTGGCATGCAAATGTATAGTTAGCTAAATAAGATGTTTATGGGCAAAAAAAAAATAAAAAATCCGATTGTAATTTATATTGATGACATTCCCTGAACCGCCACATATTCCGGTGTTTATGTGCCATAACCCGGGGACTTGCAGTTTCCATGGCAGCAACATAGAGCAGGATAAAGCATTAGTGATTTTATCTTAAAAATTCTTTACATGAAAACCCATTTCAATAAAATACAGAGTAGCAGCCCCCCCCCCCCATAGTTGAGATGTAACGTGCATATTAATGCCAATATAATTGTACCTCGTTCTTGCCAGTGCAATAGTTCCCACAAAGTAGAAAGATAAACTAAAGAGCAACCCTTTTACCCTTTTCCTTATGAATGTAATAGTGGGGGTTTCTTCATTGGGGCTGACTTTTTTTTATGAGCCAGAGCAGATGACCGCTGCAAATAAGCGGCCCCCCGCTCATGTAGACTCAACGTAGTGTATGAAATGGAAGTCACTTTATTGCGCCATGTAATACTACATTAGATACTGCTGGGGAATTGAATGACTCCAAATAGGACAATTCCTTTAACTTGCAAGGGGTAGTTGTATCTCACCTTCTGCAGTTGCACAACCGCCTAGAAGCATGTACCAGTAACTGCAGCAGACACTACATGATGAAGAGGCTCCAGCGTGCGTTGTACTATGCACAGTGAGGCTTCGTGGGATGCAACTTCATCTTCTGGATTAAAGGGGTTTTCCAGAGACACAACATTTTTGAACTAATATTCGATGTAAATATTTCTCAAAGTTCCTAATATAGAGTCTGCATTAAATCTGAACACTTTGCTTTCTATTCTCCCTACCTTTGCCCTGCCGGAAGTTCTGCTTTTTATCTGGTTTTTTTTTCCCCTCGACACTGGCTCGTGCACGAGAGTCAGAATACACAGTCCTGTGTCGCTACCTCGCTGACCTACGTAACGACACAGGGCTGTTCTTCACTAATTATTCTGCCCCCTCTGTGTCTATTGGCCCTCCCCACTAGTTCTCCCTTCCCCCTTTAGTTTAGCCCGCCCACAGAATCACGTGACCGCACCTCAGATATCTAATGTGATCCCCATCATCCCTAAACATATGTAATCCCCATCATCCCTAAACATATGTAATCCCCATCATCCCTAAACATATGTAATCCCCATCATCCCTAAACATATGTAATCCCCATCATTGTAGATACCAACGGTGCAGGCAGCTTTCAGGCACTGATGAAAATGGTGCCGCTATTGAAGCAGAAACAAAGACTGAACAGAGAGGACATTGAGGAGGCTGTGGACGAATAGGATGCCTCAAACACGGGACTTCTGTCGTATACCCGAGTTTGAGGCATCCTATTGGTCCACAGCCTCCTCAATGTCCGCTCCGTTGAATTCTTTGCTTATGCCTCAATGCCCGCCCCATTTTCTTTTCATTAATGAAACTCCTCAGTGCTCGTGCGCTGCCCGCCTGGAAAGAATGTGTCCCTGGAAAACCCCTTTTAATTTTCTATGACTGTGCTATCATTACCTCTTATTGTTGTCAAAACTAAGATACACGATACTTGACATAGGGTAAAAGGTTACATATGAAAGGGGCTGTGCACTTAAATAAAACGGTGCCTGAAGGCAGCGATCGGGTGGAATTACAACTTCCAAAAATACATCCTGTCCCTGTTCTTCCCAGTACTGATCACTGCTGGAGATCTTGCCCTGGATGTCTTACCCAAATTCAAAGTTCTAAATGAATTGCAGCAAATCTTCGTATTAAAGAGGTTACTCCACTCAAAAGGGATAGGGTGGGAATGGAGCAGTTCTAATAGCGGCTCCTGTACGGTTTACCACATGTCACCCCCGGCTTACAGACTGAGAAGACAGTCACCCTATAGGAGGGGTCTCAGACAGAAGACAGTCACCCTATAGAAGGGGTGTGGGGACTCCTGGTAGGCAACATGGGTAGCTGTACAGATGCTGGCTGTGCAGATTACATATTTTTTTGGCTGATCCTGTTGTTTTCATCAACAGCCACTGATAATCTTTAGGCCAACAGCTATTTTATCTTCAGTGTTCTCCAGTTGCCTTTATGAACTTTGTGCAGACTTTTGTCCACTCCTAAACTCTTCCTATAATCGGAAAACGCATGAAGATAATCAGGTTTTTGCTTTTATCGACTCAAGCCCGTTTTCTATGACGTTCACACCACCACGTTCATTTGGACCGACCAGCAGATCTCGCTAATCTTGACAATGTTAATCTTGTAAGGGGGGACAACTGTTCCTAAATAAGGCCATCTTTTTCCTTTTTTTTTATTTATTTTATTTTTTTATTTTTTTAAATCACAAGCAGAAGGCAAGGATAAAAACTGCTTTGAAGGATTATTCCAGAATACATGAATGAGGCTTTTGGGGTTTAAAATGTGAAAATTTTATTTTCTCCTATATTCTCATTTAATGATGCTGCTAAACAGTCCCTGGTCCTCACTTCTTTTAAGGCAATATTATGGCATGATGTAGCATGGATGAAACATTACTGTCGCGGGTGCTGATTGGACGTCGCAATCATGTGATGTCCAGTGTACATCACCTTAGCATGTCGCCTTAGGGTATGCTCGCACGACCTATTTTCAGATGTAATGGAGGCGGTTTACGCCTGAAAAGACTGCTCCATTACGTCTGCAAACCTCTGCCCATTGCCTGCAATGGGTTTTACGATGTTCAGATGAGGTGTAATTTTACGCGTCACTGTCAAAAGACGGCGCGTAAGATTACGCCCGCGTCAAAGAAGTGCAGGACACTTCTTGGGACGTATTTGGAGCCGTTTTCCAATGAAGAATAGC
This sequence comes from Rhinoderma darwinii, assembly GCF_050947455.1. Lineage (NCBI taxonomy): Eukaryota > Metazoa > Chordata > Amphibia > Anura > Rhinodermatidae > Rhinoderma > Rhinoderma darwinii. The sequence continues at coordinate 363,272,155 of NC_134690.1, read as the reverse complement.
TCCAATTACGTCCGTAAAAGACGCCGCGAAAAACGCAAGTACATGCAAAAACGTCTGAAATTCAGGAGCTGTTTTCTCCTGAAAACAGCTCCATAATTTCAGACGTATTTTGCGCTGTCGTGTGAACATACCCTTAGAAGGAGAGCGGACTGGGAACTGACAAGGAGCCTAATTTATGTCCAGTACAATTTACTTTGAGGTTCTAAATGCTATGAATCATGACTTATATATTCAAATGTGTTAGGTTACTATTTTGTCATCCATATAGAATATTTTTGTATTGTAATACCGCTGATATTTACTTTTTGGTCAATGTTTTGTTTGTACTGCTTAACTAGAATATCTGAATTCCAGAATAATGCTGGCATACATATCCGTTTTTCTTATTTTTTACATAACCATGGTCAGGCAAAAATCACCATGTGTGGGTGAGATAACACACCATCACAGTGCAGTAGGATGGGAAAGGTGACGTGCACCATCAACAAGGTCTCTGACATCTTGTCAGAACCTCATTGGGGGGGGGGGGGTCCAAGGACAAACAGCGGTTAAGGAAAGACTGGCTGTCATTGAGTCAGATTTGTACATACTGTGCTTATCTAAGGACACTTTGTAGAGCAGCAAGTTTCAAAGTATTATTGTCTTGCTCTCTAATAGTCTAGTAGTTCAGTCTTTACGTTTATACCATATTATACTTTGTGCTTTGGAAAGCAAAACCCTTTCAAACTGTTTGATACACTTAAAGTGGTTGTCTCGTGAAAATGACACCTTTTAAGGGGGGAGGGCGGCCTAAACTCCAAACAGTGTAGACGCAAGTCTGAACGGCTCTTCTACACAATTATAAATCCTGCTTCATCCTCCACTTTCCCCGCCTTGTTCACAGCAGAATTCACCGCTACCGATGTTCTAGCAATCGGCCGATTGCTGTGTTTCTTGCACACGTTGCTTCTAATCTACTGATGGGGCCTACCTCGCGGCTGAATCCCTGGCCTCCCTTCATGCGGGGGGCCTGTGATACTCATCAGGGCGCACTCGCCGGGGTACCATTCTGACCCATCCACCAACTGGGAGCAGGCCGATCAGTGGCGGTTTCTAGAATGGGAGGAAGGAGTGCGGATGGAATGAACTGTTGCAGTGGCAGAAGCTGCATCCCGAGCCTTTTAAGACCCCTGGCCGGGTGATTGAATTCTGCAACCTCCTGGCGTGGCTCCATCAGTGCCCCCACTCAGGCCCCCATTGCTCCACAGAAGGCCTACAACAGACTATATAGCTTTATACCAACAGACTGCTACCTAGTCTGGGAAGGCACAGGAGCAAATTCAAAATTCAGCAGCAGCAAAGGCAGCCTGGGTTTGAAAATACACCTGTGGCCCATTTCAGTTATTTGCCAATTTATTTTCATATTGGGACTTTACCTGATTCATCCTTCCTGCACCAGACCTCATAGGGACCTGAATCACATGACCTTTTGACCGAAGTGTAAGAAATGGCCAGACTGCCCTTTTAATACCCAAATACATCAAAGGGATTACTTATTTTGCTCCAGGGCCTACTATCCACCACTAATAAACGCCCGGAGTCCAAGATTTCAGTGCCATCGTATTGCTGGGGCACACAGCCTACGTACCATAACTGGCTTTAAGAACAATTTAAGCCCCATAAATTGAGACATTCCCTCCCCCAGTGCAGTGCCCGGTGTGTGGTAAGGGGTCGCTACTATATATCGGTGACGCCTATCTTTCCTAAAGCCTTTTCTTAATTAGTTCTACCACGTTAAACTTCCTGAGAATGACATACTAGTCCTTCTCAATTAATTAGAATATCATCATAGTTAATTTATTTCAGTAAGTCAATCCAAAAAGTGAAACTCATATTCTATAGATTCATTACACACAGTGATCTATCTCCAGCATTTTATTTTTCTTTTAATGTTGATGGTTATGGCTAACCGTTAATGAAAACCCAAAATTTTGTGTCTCAGAATAATAAATAAGCCCAATTTCAGAAATGATTTTTAATACCGAAATGTTAGCCCACTGAAAAGTATGTACAGTATATGTCAACTGTTATATTAAGTCCAGAGTCAACTCAGGAAGTTTTAGAGCACTTCATGCTTCCTCTGCTGACAAGCTTTATGGAGATGCTGATTTCATTTTCCAGCAGGACTTGGCACCTGCACACACTGCCAAAAGTACCAATACCTGGTTTAATAACCACAGTATCACTGCGCTTAATTGGCCAGCAAACTCGCCTGACCTAAACCCCATAGAGAATCTATGGGGTATTGTCAAGAGGAAGATGAGACACCAGACCCAACAATGCAGACAAGCTGAGGGCCGCTATCAAAGCAACCTGGGCTTCCATAACACCTCAGCAGTGCCACAGGCTGATCGCCTCCATGCCACGCCGCATTGATGCAGTTTTTCATGCAGAGTCGGAGCCCCGACCAAGTATTGAGTGCATATACTGTACATACTTTTCAGTAGGCAAACATTTCGGTATTAAAAATCATTTTTGAAATTGGGCTTATAATCTAATTTTCTGAGAGACTAAATTTTGCGTTTTCATTAACTGTTACCATAATCATCGTTAAAAGAAAAAAAAATGCTGGAAATGGATCACCCTGTGTGTAATGAATCTATATAATACATGAGTTTCACTTTTTGAATTGAATTACTGAAATTAACTTTTTGATATTCAAATTCATTGACCAGCACTAGTATAACAATCGCACTCATTCCTCCAAAGAGCAAGGATCAAAGCTCTTCAGCCTATTGCGGAGGTACTTCACACTATAAAACAAGATGTCAGCCAAACTGGATTCAGAGTAGACTCATTAGAAAACCCCATAAGGGACAGTGAGTGAGCATACAGAAGCCACAGCCCAACACTTCCACGCTTGTTAAGATCTGAATTTATTATAAGATTACATGGAAGACCAGGATAATCATTCCAGAATGTGTGGCTTCGGAATCTGTCAAGTACAGTGAAACTTATCCTTATTTCTATAGTTGGGGAGAACTACCCTGAAACTAGCGATTTGAAAGAGTACATAGATCACTCAGCACGATCGAAAATCTATGTGCCCCCAAGAGATGTAATTTGCTGGCTATTGGACTACACAGTGAAAGAAGCTATATTGAAAAAGACCAGCGAAAATGGCCCCTGCACCCTTTGAGGGACATAACGTCACTGTTCCAAGACCTGGTCCCAATCCCCCTCCCCAAGAGGCACTTATTAAACATGTTCTACGCTCTAAAAACATCCCCTACAGGTGTCTCTTCACCTCTTGGCCTGTTTACTACCGTGGAACGTACTCGCTACACCATATGTGTGAAAAATGATGGTGATCCTCTTCTAGATAAACTAGATCTTACATGTGTGACACTACAAAATTGGAATATGATACAAGATCTTTCAAGACTGCTCAGAATTCCACCACCTACACCATGGGAACCTGCAACTTGAGAAGAGCAGGAAAATCAGAAGAGAAGCGCCAAAAGCATTCTGTTGGACAACACCTGAAGAACAAAGACTCTACTAAGCTGACTAGTTATATCCTTTGCTCTAATATGGTTCCTTTTAACTAGGAATTACTACTTTGAAAATGCCGTGCTGCAATAATACAGATTTCTGTTTTGAGGTTTTCTCAATTTTCTTACTATTTCATATCATTATGATGTGACCGGAAAGTTAGCTACATGTCAATAGACATATACCCCCTTATGTTCTTAATCGTATAACACTTACTTTCTTAGTGCCTTGAAAATTACACACCCAGTTAATTTCCTTGTTTTATACCCTCTCCGGACTATGTGCGTTTTAGAGGGAACTTCCTTTCTCTTCGTGTGGATCATACCTCATTTGCTGTCCTGGCTTTGTGCCATTCTTTTAAACAAATACTCAATGGCTGATCTCAAACTTACATCATACCCTATGTGGGGCATAAATTCTCCTTCTAAAATGAGATAATAGCATGTCTTATAATCAGAACTGCTATCTGCCTGCTTCAAGAGAACTGGTTTAGAAATAATCACATCTGTGTCAAATGTTTACTTATCCAATGGTTTCATAGTGGCCCTTCCTCATGTGCCTCTAAAGGAGTTCAACTCTGTTCTTCTGAACCAATTAGCTGACTCAGACGGCAGATACCTATTCCTTCAAGAGGCTCTGTCACCACATTATAAGTGCCCTAGCTCTTACATAATGTGATCGGCGCTGTAATGTAGGTAAGGGCCTGTTCACATCACCGTTTGGCTTCCGTTCCGGGGTTCCGTCTGAGGTTTCCGTCGGGTGAACCCCGCAACGTAAAGTGAAACTGACAGCACAGCTTCCGTTTCAGTCACCATTGATCTCAATGGTGACGGAAACATCGCTAATGCTTTCCGTTCGTCACCATTCCGTCTGGTTTCCGGGGTTCACCCGACGGAACCCTCCGTCGGAACCCCGGAGCGGAAATGTACGGTGATGTGCACAGGCCCTTACAGCAGTGTTTTTTATTTTATTTAGAAAAACAATCTATTTATGAGCGATTTTAGCCTTATGCTAATGACTTTCTTAATGCCCAACTGGGCGTGTTTTTACTTTTTGACCAAGTGGGCGTTGTGTAGAGAAGTGTTTGACGCTGACCAATCAGCGTTATACACTTCTCTCCATTCATTTACTCTGCACATAGTGATCCATCGCGTCCAACCAGGATGGGATGTCTATTAACAATCCCGACACTTCAGTAACGTTTGTGTGTGACTTACAGCACAGCACATCGAGTTCACCTGGTTGGACGCGATGTCTATTTACTGTCAAGACACTTCAGTAACGTTACTGTGTGTGTATGTGACAGCACATAGTGAACAACGCAGGATCACTATGTGCTGAGTAAATGAATGGAGAGACGTGTATGACACTGATTGGTCAGCCTCATACATTCCTGTACAACGCCCACTTGGTCAAAAGTAAAAACACGCCCAGTTGGGCATTAAGAAAGTCATTAGCATAAAGCTAAAATAGGTCATAACTTGGTGAAAATTGATCGTTTTTGTAAATAAAAAAACACTGCTGTTACGTTATAGCGCCGATCTCATGTAAGAGATAGGGCCCTTATAATGTGGTGACAGAGCCTCTTTAAAGGCACTGTGGGTATCAATTGGTAACTACTGGAAACCTCTACGCTCCTAATATGGATCAGATAACCTAGCGGACGTCCTCTTTACAATTATTTCATGATTTTCAAGAAGCTATCCCACTCCTTCAGAAGAGATTTTAGCTTGGTTCTAAATCCTGTCCTGGACATTCCCAAATCTCACATCCTGCTTTGGCCAAACTCTCAAAAGTCTGCATACTTATGAATTGGTGAGGTTTTTTTTAAAAAAATCCCGGCCAACGAGCATATACCCATTACTCTGCCCCCCTGTGAATTCTACAAACAATTAGATTACCTTCACTCCTCACCTGCAAACTGTACCTAATTGCAATTGACACACCGATATTCTCGGACCACTCTCCTATCAGTATGCTACTTGTAATCGCAAGTCTTTCTCCTAGGACCCAGACCTGGAGGTTAAATGAGGTGCTCAACTCGCCTGCAAATTTTGAGCAGCTTTCTAAAAAAAACTTGAGTTCTTTAAAATGAATGATGAGGGCTCTGTCTCCATGGGAACGCTATGGAAAACACACACAGCTTTATTTAGAGTGCATAGTTTCGGCTTCTCATACTTAATTGAAAAAAAAGAGGTAAGATTGAAAGAGCTGCTTAGCACCTCTTCTGAATTTAAATATTACACCCATGGAGACAAGCTTACGAAATTCATGATTTCAAGGGTCAAACGGAAAGCTTTCATCCCGGTTTTACGGCTGGCGAATGGGCAGCGTTTCATAAATACGGATTCCATCGCTGAGGAGTTTTGGTCATTTTACACTGACCTATATAACCTAGGCAGCTCTGACTCTGTAGAAACAACTGGAAACATACTGATTTTTATTTTTAAGCTCCCTCGGTCTACCCCATCTTTTGGAATTGCATGCGGATTCCTTATGTCAACCATTTTTAGAAACCAAAATACTCCAGGCTCTTCGAAACGCCCCTAAAAACAAATGCCCTGACGGACCACCACCATATTATATGGCGTTCCAAAAAATTATTTCCATACCTAACAAAGTTGTGCAATGCAGGGCTAAATTATGCTCTTTGATGACCCATGTCTCTATTATACATAAGTAGGGTTAAAAGACCCTCTCTCATTATTGAACTCTAATTTAAAGCTGTATGCTAAGTTACTTGCCAATAGATTAAATACTCTGTTACTTGCTCTTTTAGACCCTGACCAGATTGGTTTCATCCCATAGAGAGAGGGAAAAGACAATACATATAGAATACTACAAGTGATGCAATATGCTAACGCGTCCTCAATCCCAACTATCCTCCTCAGACACCGGAGCCGAGACGGCTTTTAATTCGTTAGTTGGTCCTACATGTGGGGAGCACTCAAACAATTCAGTTTTCCCAATAAGTTTATAGATGCCATTTTCTCTATGTACTGCTGCCTCACGACAAAAATAGCGGTTAACAATGTATATTTTTTTTTCCTTCCCCATTAGAGATTAGCAGTGGGACGATACAGGGATGCCCTCTCTCATCCCTCTTGTTTTTTCACACTTTAAGGCTTCGTGCACACTTCCATCACCGTTTTCACGGCCGTTTTTGACGGGTCCGTGAGCCCGTTTTAGCAGCCGTGTGATTTCTGTGTGCACTCCGTGTTTCCGAGAGCCGAGCATGGTACTGTCCAGGTTGCTGAAAGAGCAGGGTTGTTCAGCGCTAGTCACTGTACAGGGTGCTGAAAGAGCTAATGGGCTGCACTGATCGGCGGTAACTCTTTCAGCACCCTGGACAGTGACTAGTGCTGAAGAATGACCATGCTCGGCGCTCGCAAAATACAATTTATGAAATAAAAAAATCAGTTCATACGTACCCAGAACTCCCTGCATTTTCCTCCTGTCCGGCCTCCTGGGATTACGTTTCACCCCATGTCACCGCTGCAGCCAATCACAGGCTGTAGTGGCGGTCACGCAAGTCTGGATGACGTCCGAAGACCGGCCTCCAGGGTTAACGCTTCATCCGACGTGACCGCCTCTGCAGCCAATCACATGCTGCCGCGTCATACAGGAAGGACGGACTGGAGGAAGAAGAGGGACTCGTCACCAAGGCAACGACCGGGGTACGTATGAACTGCTTTTTATTTTATTTTTAATCAGCAGCCTCTTCTCTCGATCAGTGATTGATAGAGACAAGTGGCTGCCGATTAGTGAAATATATCTGTAATGTACTTCTGCCCACCTGGCCGTTGCTAGGCAACGGCTCCGTCACACACGGACGGCACACTGATGCCTTCCGTGTGCCTTCAGTTTTTTTGACGGCCCCATTGACTTGCATGGGCCTCACGGTCACAGAATCTCGGACCAAAGTAGGACATGCTCTACTTTTGTCGGAACGGAGCAACGGGACCGTAAAAAAAACCTGAAGTGTGCATGGCCTCATTGAAATCAATCGGTCAGGGGGCTAGCCGTCAGAAAAACTGCTAGCACCCTGAAGAAAAAGACTGAAGTGTGCACTTAGCCTAAAGACTCTTACAAAAGCTCCTGCTAGATTCAAACTTTCAGGGACTGTGCTATGGGGGAAGGGACCGTAAAGAAGCCGCGTTCGCTGGTGATTTATTATTAGTAGTCGTCGCTAATCCAAATTTGTCCTTGCCCCATGTACTTTCTCTTTTGAATCTTTCATATTCATATCTGGTTTTAAGGTTAATCTGTCCAAGTCCTTTAATATTGCCCGTCTGGACAAAAGATACCCTTAAGAGCACGTCCTTTTTGATTGGTCCAAAAATGTGCTTAAGTACTTGGGAGTGCATATTTCTTCTGACTTAATGACCCGCTATAATAAAACTACATCCCTATAATAACTCAAATAACTCCTGGCAATTACCATTCTCCTCTTGGATCGGTCAAAAAAATCTCATCCAAAGCTTAAAGGGGTTGTCCGAGATAACATAATATTTTAAATAACACCATTAAATCATTTAAGTTAAAAAAATAAATACATTTGTAATATACTTACGTTTTCCAAAGTGGCCCCATTTCCAGATCCTGTCGTCGGGAACTTGATTGACGTCTCTCTCTGCTCAGGCTCTGCCGCATTGTTGATCTTGAATTCTTGCCGGGTACACGACACGTCACTTGTGATGTGGTGTGTATCGGCTTGTTCTGTTGTAACGCGCATGCGCGGCCCCTGCTGTTATCTCAAGAACTGCAGGGACTGCGAGAACAGCAGTGACAGCGCATGCGCGTTACTGCATGTGAAGCAGAAGAAGCCGATCTACACCACGTGACAAGTGACGTGTCGTATACCATCCGAGGTCTCTCTGGTGCGAGACCATGTGATCGGGATACAACACGACAGTGGAGGCGGCTGAAAAGGTGACGTCAGAGCTCAAGTGACCAGAAGGAAGAAGCAGCCAGAGCGGAGAACAGAAGCAAGATTGCACAGGTAAGTATATTATGCAATTTTTAATATGTGTAATGTATTTCTAACTGTACTTAAAAATAAAAAAATCTCGGACAACCCCTATAAGAATTCCAAAAATTATATACTTCTTCCAAACGCTTCATATTCAGGTACCGTCGCCCTTCTTTGTCACTTTTCGTAAACCAATCTCCAAATTTATATGGAGGGTTTCTTGGCCACAGATTGCACATAATATATTGACTAGATAAGAAGGGAGGTATTGGTCTGCCTGATCTACCTCCTTACTATAAATCAAAACACTTTAACCGAGTGGTGGAATGGCTATGCCAACCAAAACAGAAATATTGAGTGGCTATAGAACTAAATCTCTCTGATATTTTTACGGCAACTAATACTTAGAGGCTCTGTCACCAGATTTTGCAACCCCTATCTGCTATTGCAGCAGATCGGCGCTGCAATGTAGATTACAGTAACGTTTTTATTTTTAAAAAAATGAGCATTTTTGGCCAAGTTATGGCCATTTTTGTATTTATGCAAATGAGGCTTGCAAAAGTACAACTGGGCGTGTTGAAAAGTAAAAGTACAACTGGGCGTGTATTATGTGTGTACATCGGGGCGTGGTTACTACTTTTACTAGCTGGGCGTTCTGATGAGAAGTATCATCCACCTCTCTTCACAACGCCCAGCTTCTGGCAGTGCAGATCTGTGTCGTCACTCACAGGTCCTGCATCGTGTCGGCCACATCGGCACCAGAGGCTACAGTTGATTCTGCAGCAGCATCAGCGTTTGCAGGTAAGTAGCTACATCGATTTACCTGCAAACGCTGATGCTGCTGCAGAATCATCTGTAGCCTCTGGTGCCGATGTGTCCTCGCTCGTCTGACACGATGCAGGACCTGGGGAAGTGACGTCACAGCGTGATCTCTCGAGAACACGGCTGTGTCTGCACTGCCAGAAGCTGGGCGTTCTGAAGAGAAGTGGATGATACTTCTATACACAACGCCCAGCTAGTAAAAGTGGTAAACACGCCCCGATGTACGCACATAATACACGCCCAGTTGTACTTTTACTTTTCAACACGCCCAGTTGTACTTTTGCAAGCCTCATTTGCATAAATACAAAAATGGTCATAACTTGGCCACAAATGCTCATTTTTTTAAAATAAAAACTTTACTGTAATCTACATTGCAGCGCCTATCTGCTGCAATAGCAGATAGGGGCTGCAAAATCTGGTGACAGAGCCTCTTTAATAGAGATAATACCTCCCTCCTCAGCTCCCCTGTCAAAATTATTTACCAAACCAACTTTTGGCATTTGACTTAACTCATAAACTAGTTACCTTCCCATCCACTGTAATCCAGGTCAGAGACCGGTTGTCACCTTCTAGCACGACTTCAAATGTGGAATAGCCGGATTTCTTCCGTATAAATATATAAAGCCATGTTATATGTTGATAATGGACTGGTTCCCACCATAACATAAGTTAAACATTTCCTAAATGTGGTTAATTTCCCCTTTTCACATACCATGCACTGAAGCTTGCCCTAAAATCCATTCTAAAACATTCAGAGCTCCCACTTGGTTTGAGAGCATTATTCTTCAGAACAAACCCCCTAGGAAATTGCTCTACCTAATTGTCTCACTCTATTGCTCTGCCTCTTTGGCCTGGGAAAGGGATTTACAGATAAGTTATCAGAGGAAACCGTTTCATATATATTAGCAGTTCCCAAACTCTCTTCCAGATGCTCCCGCATACAAGAAAATGGTTGTAACGTTCTAACTCCCTGGCACGTAACCCTGTCTAAGATGCAAAAAAATGCATACCTCGTACCCGAATACTGGTTGGAAATGCCAGATTGAAGAAAATACGTATTTCCACGTGTGGTGGACTTGCCCTAAGGTTCAGAAGTTCTCTAATCTCCGCCCAAAAGTTTTGGGAAAAGTTTTTGAGTGTCCAATCCCGTGCACGCCAGAATTTTCTCTGCTACATATAATGCCTAGCGACCTCGCTCCCGTTTTCGAATTCATGGTGAGACCCTTTTTGCGTCAGTGAGACTGCTCTTATCCACATCATGAAAAGTCTACTGTATCTACATCCATTTCACAATGGATAGCCAAAGTTGATCAGATATATTGGTTGGAGGAACTAGCATATTGGGGACATAGAAACCACGAAAAATCTTAGCAGTTTGGTCCCCTTGGATGTGATATAAGAATTATGAGACTGCCACATAAAATTGTAATTTTGTGAACGATGCCGACTCCCAATCCCCGACTGCAAACCTCATGCTCTGGATCTAATCTTGGACTTTTGATACTTTTATTCTTGCGATTGAAAAAAAAGAACACTTATTTTAAATGTTGGTTAGCCTGGTCAGTCTGCTTCTTCTAACCCCTGAGGATCCGGTAATAAGGGTATGTGCACACGATAACTGCATTTACGTCTGAAATTACGGCGCTATTTTCAGGAGAAAACCGCTCCTGAATTTCAGACGTAATTGCATGTACTGGCGTTTTTCGCTGCGTCTTTTACGGATGTAATTTGGAGCTGTTCTTCATTGAAGTCCATGAAAAACGGCTCCAATTACGTCCCAAGAAGTGTCCTGCACTTCTTTGACGAGGCTGTTATTTTACGCGCCGTCTTTTGACAGCGACGCGTAAAATGACAGGTCGTCGGCACAGTACATTGTAAGACCCATTGAAAGTAATGGGCAGATGTTTACCGACGTATTGAAGCAGTGTTTTTCAAAAATGTAGTGTGAACCCAGCCTAACGCAGATAGACGCTGCGTCTGACTATGCAGTATTAATATGCCAGCTGAATGAATGACCGTGGAAGAGCTGGGTGCACCACCACATTGAGAGACACTTACTGTTAGAAGCTCTTCATTCTGGCCCATAAAGCCAAGCAGAGAACCTTCCTTCTATAATGTCCATATGACCTTTAAGGATATTTAGAGGTTAACTTACTTTTGTTTGTGCCTTCTTAATCCTCATACGACTGAAAACGTTTAAACATCCATTTTACCATCATTGTTACTGCCTAAAATGTATCTATTGTGTTTTTTTTTTGTTTGTTTTTTTATCTAAATGGGTCCAAAATGTTGTACTGATTTAATTCCTATTGGGGCAGATCTATGTTTTAGTATTAAAGCCCCTATTCGAGCAGAGTTTGAGCATGAGCACTGCCTATCCTGTGGCTAGGTGATAAATGTTTCGTGGGCTAACCCCTTTAAATGTTAGGCTGTCTTCTCATTTTATTTTTACCCTTCATTGGGTTTATACCTCATACAGTTACATATGTTGCCCATAGACTCCCTTTGTAAAAGATATAAATGTGTTTTAGATGATGTGCAAAAAAAGAAGTTAAAGATGGTATAGGTGGTCAACGTGCGCCGCTCTAGGTACCGTTCCTCCATATATCTCCTGTGTACTGGGAGAAACTGGTCATTCTGAACAAGTCAGGCAAACCTCTCCGTTATAGCTTGCACTTAAACGCTATGTACACCCTTTTTAATAAAAATGTGTATCCGTGTGATTGGTACAACTTTCCAAGCAGCTGTATCTTGCGCTGACACCTGTATCTGTTCGGTCCGCGGGACTGACTGGTTCAGTGACAGCGGGTTGTGCGTGTTGACCCGCTGAGCTGACGGATTCAGGTGTAGCTGAAAAAGTAAAAATTATTTTATTATAGAAAGTAATCAGAAGGTTGCACACTGATTAAAGATTGATATGGATCAATAGTTCCGATTGTTCGTTAACTGCATTCTTATAATTTTCTTAGGACTGAGCGGTCGTTTCTTCGTCACCACCCTTCCAACAATATACCAGTAAGTGGATGTATTACCTTACTTGATACTGTAGATTTGCAGAATTATACAGGTTGTATAGAGTCGGTTGGATAGTTTTCCCCTGGGATGAGGAAAATTTGACTTCTGCCTTTTAGGGGATATTTTACCTGCCTCTGGATCAAAACCACAAGCGTGCAGTCCCACATGGCGTGTTTGCCTTGTATTTCCTGTGCAATGTCCTATGCAGACTATATTTTTACCTTTTTGGATTATGTTGAAAATCTCTTTGCAGCGTGTTTTCGCACTGCAGAAATACAAGGCAAATCCGCCATGTGTGACCTCACCCTTATGGGTTGAACTCGATTGGCTAACATAATTGTGTATACTTATAAACTGTGTATCCCTGTGCTAAAGATAAACCTGAATGGAACTAATCTAATGTCTTTGGGTATCCTATTACAATTCTTCTATAGGCCGGTTTCAAATGTCGCGCTGAAAATGGGCTTTTTTTTTTTTTTTGTGTACATTTTTGTAAAACCGCACCATTTTGTTTCAAGTTTGCAAAAATCACTGCAAAATGGCACGGTGGTATAGGAAAAAAATAAGAAAATTTTTTGATCACGACGTGAATACAAAGCATAGGAAGACCTTTCTGTTCCATCATGACTGTGCCCCAGTGCATAAAGCAAGGTCCATAAAGACATGGTTGGGTGGGTTTGGTGTGTAAGAACTTGACTGGCCCGCACAGAGCCCTGACCTCAACCCTATCTAACACTTTTGGGATGAACTAGAACAGAGATTGCGAGCCCGGCCCTCTCATCCAACATCCGTGTCTGACCCCACAAATTATTTTCTGGATGAATGGGCAAACATTTTCACACTCACACTCCAAAATCTTGTAGAAAGCCTTCCCAGAAGAGTGGAAGCTCTTTTAGCTGTAAACAGGGGGACCAACTCCATTTTGAACGCCTACGGTTTTGGAATGGGATGTCTACCGTACTTTAGACCAAAACGGCTGCCACAACAAACGAGAGCATGGCAAGATCTGCTCTAACTTCCAATTTACTAATACATGGATGAATGAATTCTGCGGCTTATTTATTTCTCCTAGTGTCATGGATGGAGTGTTCCGACGTTATCATGGATCAAGAATGGCAGAAGACCTTCACACCTTCATTGTAGAGGAGAAATGGAAAGTTATAGAGCCGGTGGCAGGATGGAAAGCGCCTTCATCGATCCTGTAAGACAAAAATATAGCAATGCTTACCTTAAAGCCAATGTCCACCTCTTTAACAACTTTGGACATTTTAGAAATCTGACTCTTTATTGTTTTTTGTTTTTTTTAGTGGGTAGAGCTTTGCTTTGTCTGATACAGAGCTCCGAATCCTCTGCATAGACTGGGTTAAAGAGGCTGGCCGCTTGTGGGAAGCCTAAATATATGGCCTACTTACTAAAATGTACTTAGAAGTTCTGTGCTGTTTTCCTATTCCAGGCTTTTATCTGTGCTTACACAGGTCCTGGACGTCCAGAATACCAGCGCAGGTGAAGTGTGTTATCAATGGAGGAGGCTGATGGACGTGTCTCATTACATACCACTCCATCTGCAGTCATTTTCAAGATGAGAGCACCGTGTGGTTGGGACAAAGAAAGGCCTTTGCTTTTAACCATCAGAAAACCGCACAAAACGTCTAATATACAGGGTGGGTCATTTATATGGATACACCTAAATAAAATGGGAATGGTTGGTGATATTAACTTCCTGTTTGTGGCACATTAGTATATGGGAGGGGGGAAACTTTTCAAGCTGGGTGTTGACCATGGCGGCCATTTTGAAGTCTGACATTTTGTATCCAACTTTAGTTTTTTCAATGGGAAGAGGGTCATGTGACACATCAAACTTATTGAGAATTTCACAAGAAAAACAATGGTGTGCTTGGTTTTAACGTTACTTTATTCTTTCATGAGTTATTTACAAGTTTCTGACCACTTATAAAATGTGTTCAAAGTGCTGCCCATTGTGTTGGATTGTCAATGCAACCCTCTTCTCCCACTCTTCACACACTGATAGCAACACCGCAGAAGAAATGACTGCCGATCTAACCCCCTTAGACTTTTATCTTTGGGGTCATCTGAAGGCAATTGTCTATGCTGTGAAGATACGAGATGTGCAGCAACTGAAACTACGGATACTGGAAGCCTGTGCTAGCATTTCTTCGGCGGTGTTGCTATCAGTGTGTGAAGAGTGGGAGAAGAGGGTTGCATTGACAATCCAACACAATGGGCAGCACTTTGAACACATTTTATAAGTGGTCAGAAACTTGTAAATAACTCATGAAAGAATAAAGTAACGTTAAAACCAAGCACACCATTGTTTTTCTTGTGAAATTCTCGATAAGTTTGATGTTTCACATGAACCTCTTCCCATTGAAAAAACTACAGTTGGATACAAAATGTCCGACTTCAAAATGGCCACCATGGTCAACACCCAGCTTGAAAAGTTTCCCCCCTCCCATATACTAATGTGCCACAAACAGGAAGCTAATATCACCAACCATTCCCATTTTATTTAGGTGTATCCATATAAATGGCCCACCCTGTGTGTGCGTGTGCGTGTGCGTGTGCGTGTGCGTGTGTGTGTGTGTGTGTGCGTGTGTACGTAAGCTATGTATGTGTCCCACGCATTTGTTAAAATTAAACCTAAAGAGACCATCCATTAACATAAAGTGACCAAAATAGAACATTCTGACTACATGCAGCCACCACTAGAGGGAGCATACTGCAAAATTTGAATGATAACACTGTATATGTAGTAAGCTCCTAAAAAACTCTGTGCCACTGTATGATTTTTATAGGTGTTATTATTGATCTGTACAACATAGATCATGTACGTGAGCCCATAAAATAAAGATCTGGTTGGTTTGGAGCCGCATGAATAATCAGCCAACGTACTGTTCTGGTTACTTTTCTGCTGTTGTCTGAATACAGGCGTGATCTGTGAATGAACGGCCCACAAAGGCTCTTGCCATTCCTGTCAACACATTACGACAGCCCCTACAAGTAGTCCAATTATTTACCAGTATCTGATTTCTACGGACACACTCACAATGTAGCGCTATATCTGTATAATTTCTAAAAAAAAATTGTTCCCCCTTTTTGCAACCTCTGATTTCATGTGTTGGATATAACCAATGTTCAGGTTTAGGACTGTTGTTGTTTTATTATTAATCTTTGCACATCGACTTTCTGAGCGTTCTTCCTCTGTGGTTTTGCCGTTAGGATTATTCGAGGTGCGGTTCACTTCCATGAAAATAATGCTTGCAGTCAACCCAACTTTGTGTCTGGTTCCTAAATATAACTCATGTTTTCGTTCTTTCTGCAGTGTTTGTCTTTTGTCTGAAGATTACAATCAATTTTTCAAATAAAATAAAGTCCTGCTGATCATAATTGTAGGAAATGCCTGCGAGAGCGTTCATTGCCAACTGCATCCTGTTCCAAACACATGGAAGATGCACGAAGTTCCTTTTAGGTTATTTTATACTGAACGCTATTAATACGTGACCCGTTTTAGGCAGTAGATGTCTATGTGACCGGAGTGGAGACGGGAGTCAGATGTTAGATCCCTGTGATGTGTCCGAGAATAGAAGACTGTAAAACCGCCAACTACAGAATACACTTTATCATGACTTTTTTTTTTTTCTGTCTCCATAGCAAAGACCAGAGTGTGGAAAGGTTGCCCGCTTTCAAACAACCAAATGTTAAAGCTCTTGAAAGGAGCGTTTCTTTAAAGGGGTAAACCCTGCTCAGGACTTCATCTCCCCTGACAACTATATTTTAGTTAATACTTCCATTCATCATGAAATAACAATTCAGGATCATTTCTTAGAGCTTTGTAGTGTACTGTTCCTCTATTATTCCTCCTGGGAATGTACAAATCGGTAAATAGGGTGTGTTCCTACACACTCTGACATTGGCCAGTCTGTGCTGACAGTGTGAAGGTGTGTAGGGGCACACCGTATTAACAAGGGCAATCGTAACGCCCAGTTGTCCAATTTTTTTTTTGACTGGTTTAGGAATACGGAATGCAAGTATTTACTGAAATAGCCTACCAGGAGAGCTGCAGGGAAAAATAGCATTTGTTGTCATTTGGGATATATATATTTAGCTTGGATAGACTTCTTTTTTTTTTTTTAAATTACAAATTATGTAACCCAGTGCTTCTCAAACTGTGAGGCGCCCCCTAGCTGTTGAGGCAGTGATCATAAGCTGCACAGTCCTTTCCACAACATACAACCTGGTGGGCCTGATAGATGCCAAATGAGTGACGTTTGGCATTTCCCGGGTCAGGTATATGTTGGTATGCCTTTTTTTTATTTTTATTTTTTTTTTTTCTTCTAGATTTAGGAAAGTACAGCCTGCAGCACTTATACAGTTGGCCACAGCAAAAAAAACTAAACCATGTGTTATACTTTGTGTTTTTTTTTTTTTGTATGAATGCACTATAGAGACTGATCCTAAAGAAAGGGCAGCCAGTGGCAGGTCTGAATCACTGACTGAAGTAGTAATTTTAATTGACTGCCCCTCTTGGCACTCATTTTCTGGCATAAATAAGTTGAAATATTTTTATGAAGGCACATTTTCCAACACATGCGAAGATGCTCTAAAAAGTGAGTGTAGCGTAAGAGTCCTGCTGAGCGCCACCCATTCATCCAGCGTTTTCCACCATATCCGACCGCACGTCCTGTCTATGAATCTGTCACATGCTGCACTAGGAAAGTTGCATCAATTGTATGGAGCGTCTGTATTGATAAATCTTCCCAATTATGTTCTGTAGGAGCTTCACTTCTAAGAAGATCAAGTCACAATGATCTTCTTATTTGGGACGTCTAGGATCTTGGACCTCATCTAATTTCTAGGGCTCTCTAGGAGGTTATAACCTTATTGACACTGCTCAGAAATTCCTCTTCTTGGAAATTGGGTGCAGCATTTTAAGCAAAGGGTCATATTCAGGTCAATGACCATTTTAACAGTAACGAATCTCTGGGTTCATGTTTTCCAGAAATCAGTGGTGGACCAAGGTCAGACACACGGACCCTGCACCAATCAGCTGCGCCGGATGTTATAAAGGCTATGCAGGATTCGGAGCCGGAAGCCGATGTCTCCAGCCACTGCATAGCGGCCGTGCTGCCGAACAGCAACTCTGCTCCTATTGACTTGAATAGGAACAAGAGCGGCGGTACAGCAGCACGGCCGCTATTCTGTGACCGGAGACATCTGTTTCCGGCATGGGTGCCCAGAGGCAGCTGATTGGTGCGGGGTCAGTGTTTTGGATCCCTACCGATCATATACTGATGACCGATCCTGTGGATAGGTCATCAGTTGTCCGTGCCTGGACAACCCCTTTTAATCTCCTCAAATAGATCTATGACCTATCGGAAGATAATTTTGACTGGATTTCATATGATTCCAATATCAAATATCTGTTGTGTTTCTGTAATGCAGGTCACCCGGCCACAAGATGTGTCTCTGACTATAAATCTCTCTCTATCTTTCCCAGTCACATTAGCTACGGTCTCTAGCCAGATCCAGACAAGCAATGCTTCTTGTAAATTGTGACTATTGATTGTTTGTGTGATGTCTGTAATGCTGGACTCTGGTTCTTTTTAGGATGTCTGGGATGGCCGGTCTATTTCACTTATCAGGATGGATCCGGGTAAGATTTTCTGTTGTAATGTCAGGTGTACGTGGCTATTAAAGAAAAAAAAAAAGGTAAAAATATGCGATGGTTCTGAATGTTTTTCATTCTCATTCATATTTGTTGTGGGAAGGCTTTGGAAAATGACTTTTGGGGATTTCCTTATATTCGGCTACTAAGGACTGACTGTCCGCATTCCTGTGGTATTCAGAGGTTTAGAATAGGATTCGCACATAAAATAGCAATTTCAGGCTTGCAAAGTTAACAGTAGGCAAGTATGTTTGACGTATCTGATTCAGTCCACAAAGCTGAGTGCGTCCTGATATTATTATTATTATATTTATTTTTTATTATCACATTGTGATAACATGGAAAAATGTCAGTATTCTACTATACTCTTGCAGAAGGACTCTTTAAAGAAGCACTCCGGCCATTATTGTTTCCGTCCCCTCGTTGTGTAATGTGGACATGTGTAGCGAATTACCTGGTTCTGTATTTGACAGGCTGCCGCGCTGTTCCGGGCCACCGTGGGGCACATTATCTTCATTAGGACTCCGTGTATCCTACAGTGTCTGCTGTAGGGTCCGGATGTCAGGCTCTCAATGCAAGTCTATGAGAGCCAAGATGTGAGTCTCCACGGACATCTGGTTTCTACAGTAGAAGTTGTACGATTTGGGTGGTCAGAGTACAAATCACAAGACCCCGCAGAGGCCACCAGATAAGTTACTACACGCGTCCACATTACACTACCTTAAGACAAAGTCTTCTTTAAAAGTTTCCATACAAAGGGAGAATGGTCACTATTGAAGAAACCTGCTCCACGAGGTTCCTTCCAAAATACAGACGCTTCTCCCGCACTGATGGAGTGGTATGCGCTACATTTCATGATTTCGGATTCATGATTTTTTTTTTTTTTCTGATACACCGTAGCCTTCTAGTCCAACGCCCCTTGTAAAAATCGAGTGGTCTGAGGACCTTGGGGACGTTCCACTGATATAGAGCACTGCATTTAACTCCTTCCTTGCTGAGCTCAGAAGATGCTGGCCCCTGCAAATGTCCAACATAAAACATGATTGTCAAACACGCAATATACATTGGAAGCCAAGTTTCCATGTGCGTCCTGAGAATCATGGCTTCCACTGATCAGATCGCCTCAGAACTGCATGGAGGCTGGTGCTGTGCATCCACTGGTACACCAAGGCCCTACTATTCCCTATGTATGGAGACTTTTGAATGTCCCAGTATAGCCGGATAGATCTGCTGCGCTTATGTAATTTGCTGATTCACAGAAAATAAGCGCAAACACGGGTAGAAAATAATGAATCAAATTCCATTTACTATAATACAGCCATCAGCCTGTGTTCACAGATAAGCTAGCAGCAGTATGTACACGTATCGGCCGAGGGTTCGCTTCCAGTATAACGTGCTGTCTATATTGCTCTCCTCTTGTCTTCTACATCTGGCTACATTTACTCTTATTACTGTGATGTTTCAGCCCCCCCACCCCAGTGTATAATGTTTCCATATGTAAATCTCATTTTCTGCTTTTGCAAATTGGCGCCACCTACTGTTCTTACCTGATAATTAGCGGTGCTGCAGATAGAAAATAAATATTAATAAGCCACTTAACTCTTTAGGGACTTGGACAGTTTTAGTCTCCTGGACTGAAAGGCATTTTTCATTTTCGCCTCCCCATATTCTGACCGAGATTTTTTTATTCTGAGACCGCTGTATGAGAGCTTGTCTTTGGCTTTTTTTTTTTTTTTATCTTTTCTGTTGATTTCGCTTACTTTCCTTCATGCACACGGCTCTCTCCATTCTGTTCTATGGGAGTTAGACACAGGCGAGCAAGCGCTGCTCAGCTGTTTCCGTAACTCCCATAGAACAGAATGGAGAGATGAAAATCGACAGCGTATGAGCCACGTGTGAACATAACCTACAGACTCAATGACTCGAAAGTTTAGCACATTAACCTATTAAGAACACTGCCATTTTTTAGTTTTTTCATTCTTATTCCCAGGGCCCATACCCTCCGTTTTTTATTTTTTTTCTGTTGGTGTAGCTGTATGAGGGCTTATGTTTTTGCAGGATACATTTCACTTTTAATAGCACCATTCTGGGGAGCATATACTTTATAGTATTGAAAAACTTCAATATGGTTTTTTTTTGGGATGATGTAATAAAACAACTAATTCCACCTTTTTATTTTTGGGGTTTTGTTTTTACAGTGTTCACTATGTGGTATAAATTACATGTTAACTATTTTGTGGGTCAATAGGATTATACCAAATTTATATAGTTTTGCACAATAATAAAAAAAAATTGCTAGTCTTTTTGTTTGTGTTTTACTATTCATGGAGTTTTAGGAGTGTTTCACTTCTGTATTGCGGTGTACTATGCCTGTCGGTGTAAAACTGGCTGACAGCCTCCCTCCATCTGAACACTCCGATCATACAGTCGCTATTAACCGCTACATTTGAGGGGTTAAAACGGCCAGTAACGGATTTATCTCTGATGCCGGCCGTTGCAGCAGAGTTTCAGTTGTCCTAAACATCCCTGTGCTGTTAGTTTACGACAATTTCCACTAACCAAATAGTGTAAATGTACAGCATTTTGCATTAAGGGGTTAACATAGGCATCCCTCGGCTCTCTTCCTAATTAGTTGTAGAATTTGCAGAGTAGCAGCAAATAAAATCTAACGTAACCTTTATCGGTATGTGCTGCTAAAAATGGTACATGTCCGCTGAAATACTGGCAAAAGCTAAGGGGGCATCACTGACACCATCTTCATTCCAGGGAATTTCTATTTTTGCCATTCACTAAGGTTGTATTTAAAGGAGCTTTGATGTCGGGCTCCGCATTATAATAAAGCCGTTATTTAGCTTGGGTTTGACAGCACAGTTTGCCATGTCGCGCTGTAATGTGGTTCCAGTCTTATTGAGCGGTTTATCACTTTTTTAGACACATGGTGACCTGGAGGGATAACAGATTGAGTAATTATTTACACACTTCTATAGCAGACAGGAGATCCACACAGACTATTGAGTACTATTTAATGCTTTGGAGGGTAATCTAGAGCAGGAATAGCGTGCATCAGTGCTGTCGATAATTCAATATCAGCCGCGCTCCCTCCTGCAAGCTATTATTATTATTCTCATTATGCATTATATTACAGAATCTGAAGGAACATATAAAAAAAAGAGCATGAGCTATAGAAATATAACTTCATCCAGTATGTTTTTTTTAATGTTGTGTTTAGTTGTTTCTGATTTTACCTGCGTCTCATATCCGTTAATATGCTGGGTGACCGCCACTAATGGCCCACATGTGGGCCGTCATTTAGCTTTCAACACATCCTGAAGGGCATATTAAAGGGAATCCTTCACCAGATCAGTTTATAAGGTGCCATTACACTTGCTGAACAGCATCCCGAACTCCAGTTGAGCGCGCGCTGCTAAAAATGTGTTCACATCGAGATCACGCTAGGCTGTCATTTACAGTGTAATCTCGCAAGATTATGCTTGCTGTGCTGTAAATCACACGCAAACGTTACTGAAGTATCCGGATTCTGAATAGACATCACGTCCTGGCTGGTAGTGATGGCTATTAACTCTCAGGACACTTGAGTAACGTTAGTGTGTGTATGTGGCTGCACATTAGGGATGCACGGTGCATCGAAACTTCGATACTGTTTCGATACTGTGCATCCCTAAACGGTTCGATACCGCTATTTCCTGTATTTCGATACTGAGCTGCGCAGCCGCACAGCTCAGTATAGTAATACATGAATGTATGGGAGCGCGGCTGCGGCTGTGTAATTCAGCCACAGCCCCGCTCCTGAGTCATGACATGTGCGCGCGGGGTCAGGATGATGCGATACGGCCAGCGCTGCACTAATGAGCGGCGGCACTGAAGACAGAACATGGCGGGCGCACTACAAAACTCCCCCATGTTCTGTCCTCAATGCCTGAACCGCCGCTCATTAGTGCAGCTCGGCCGCATCACCTCATGCTGACCGCGCGCGCACTTCCTGTCAGGAGCGGGGCAATGGCTGTATTACACAGCCGCAGCCCCGCTCTATAACGGCGGAGATCAGAGAAACCTCTCATCTCTGCCGTTATTACCCTGAATGTTATGATCACAGCTGACTGCAGCATTCAGGGGAAAGTGAGAAGGGGGGATGCCCCTGGATCGCGTCACAGGGAATTCCTGTGACGCGATCGAGGGTCATACCATATATGGGCAGACAGCCCAGGGTCTATTGACGGACCCCAGGGCTGTCTTACCATATTTCATGTTGTTAGGACATACCCAAGTATGTCCTAACAACTGCCTGTGTATTATCCGTCCACAGGCTAATGTACTGGCACATATCTGATATATGTCAGTACATTAAAGTTTAAAAATAAAGTAAAAACAAAGTATTGTTAAAATTTAAAAAAAAATACACATTCACCTTTTTTACAATAAACATTAAAATAAGTCTCAATACATAAAATATACACATTCAGTAATGGCGCACACAACAATTTTTTTGCATCATTTATGATGTGTGCGCTGTAAAAAAATGAAATAAACACGGCTTTCATTCACTTATTAATGTGAGGCGCGAGGTGCGATGAATTTAGCCTCCATGTTCCTCACATTAATAGTAATTAACCCCATCATGTACCTCGCACATTAACCCAATATGACAGAGAAACATGATGGGATTAATTACTATTAATGTGAGGCGCGTTCAAAATTCATCACACGCTGCGCCTCACATCAGAAAACGGAAGAATTTTTTTTTTTTATTACTGTTGGCAAAAGTATCGAAATTGGTATCGAAATCGCAATACTAAACGAAGTATCGGTATCGAAGTCCAAATTCTGGTATCGTGACATCCCTACTGCACATAGTGATCTAGTAAGATTACTAATGCTGACTAAATGAATGGAGAAAAGTGTATGACACTGATTGGTCAGCATCATACACTTCTCTCCACAACGCCCACTTGGTCATATAGTAAAACACGCCCAGTTGTCTGTTAAGAAACTCATTAGCATAAAGCTAAAATAGGTCGTAACTCGATCACAAATGATCGTTTTTCTAAATAAAAAACACTGCTGTAATCTACATTACAGCGCCGATCACATCATGTACAAGATAGGGCACTTATAATGTGGTGACAGAGCCTCTTTAAAGTGTACCTAACTTTTCAGGTGACTCTTCAGAATAAGCTGCCATATGTGTACATGAGGAATAACACAATTTATGGCAATTATATGACTTGTATTTTATACCAGTTTTCCCCTCTGCATGCTCTACCGCTATTTCTCAGTTGTCTCTAAGCTTGTGAACAGAGCCTAACTGCTATCATGTCTTCTATACACTGCACACGGAAGAAGAGAATCCTGCTCTCCTATCTCGATCTATCACATATATAGAAGCTGCAGCAGCATGGAACACATTATACAACAGTAATGAGCAGTGTAGCTGAGAATCCAGCACTGGGATGAAATATAGATCTTACCTGTAGCTGCTGCACATCTGTCTGTATCTTTCTCACTCTGCTCCTGCACCCTCCTCCTGCTTCCCCTCTCCATAGAGTTCCATTGGCAGTCCGTGAAGAGACGCACCCACTGTAGTCCATCTCCTCTGCTCTGTAACTAGGGACAAATTTTGCTTGACAACAGGGGTGGGCAGCAGATTACAGGAAGGGAGACACCTAGTAGCAGTAATTTCACACTGAATTTGCAAGGATAAAATAACTAAATTTACACAGCAAGTAAATCACAAAGTTGATCTATATAAGGTGTACGATTGGATTAGCATAAGTTGTTTAAAAGGTTAGTGTCCATTGAATTGTCAATATGCATTTAGGAAGCAATGAACAATCAAATCAAAATTCGGCACAAAGATCTCCATAGCCTCTCAAGCTAGTTTCCCTCAGCATATGTGTTGCAAGTACCTGATCATTTTCTTTTTCTCACTGGTGGTTTAGCAATCTTTACTTTATAATTAATCAGAGTGCACTGACTTTCTGGTGATCATGTGATGGGCTTGTGTTTATACACAGCAGCCAATCTGAAGAGGCAGAGCTGCAGTAAGGAGGGAGGGGGCAACAACCTAAACTAATGATGAGACGGGGGGGGGGGGGTGCGTGCGTGCGTTCCTATCTCTGACTCCATTTAGACTCTGCAGATCGATTGTAGTCTCAGATCACAGCACTGCCCTAATAAAGCTGAGCCGAAAAGCAGTCAAGCTGCAAGCGCTAAAGAAAATAAATATCAGGTGACATCACTTGACATCACAACAAATTTTTTTTTTTAAGCTCACAACTACATTGTCCAGATAAGGATAAAAATTATTATTGAATGAAAGTTTTTAGTTAGAAATGCTGCAATCTGTGAGGCGCTCCTGGAAAAGCTCTTCAGGCTCAATGCACACAATGCCTATCATGTGCGGTTTTACTGTGGCAAATCCGCAGCGTAATACAGTACCAACATAGTCTGAGATTCCAAGAAACTTCATGTACATGCTGCAGTATTTTTCGGGACGGAAATTGACCTGCAGTGTATTTTTTAGAATCCGCATCATGTCCATCTATCTTCCGTTTCCGCTTGCAAATTCTATCTGCCTAGTGCAGAGGACAATCGCATCAAAATCCGCAGCATGAAAAACCGCACTGAAAAATGCATAAAAAATGCACCATTAGGTGCGTTTTTTTTTTTTTTTGTTTTTTTTTTACCTGCGTATTGCTGCAATTTTGGTGTGGATTTTTCGCAGCGAAATATGCAACATGTGCATGTTGCCTCAGGGAAAGATCATGATGATAGCAGTCAAAGAGCCAGAGTATTTCAGTGTGAGCTTGAAAATCAAATAATCTACAGGAATAACCATAAAACCGCTACAATAGCAGCAGGGCAGTCTATGCGGTCACATCCGTCAATTTCCACCGGCTACTGATCGCATAGACTTTGTGAATTCTAACATATTGGTTTCCTAATTGTATGAGCGAAGTCCAGAAGCTGCGCCAATTGCTCGCTTCATGTCGATGTCACAAACATGAAAAAGATAACAAAATAGAAAAATAAATAAAATTGCCATCACCGCCTATTGTCCTCAGGGTAAATGAAGAATCGATCGTTTATCTGTGAGCGTGACCTTCCTAGACATTGCATATCCTCTGTATTATAGCAATGACACGGTCACCGGAGCTCTTGAAAATCGCTCGGCTTTCCTCAAGGTTTTCAAAATTGCCCTTTCACAGAGTATTTCTTGTGCGCGCGCGCTGATACTCCTCACGCTAGTGTCTTTTTCTTTTATTGGTTCTGACAGACTGTGAAGATGTGAAATCTTGTCTGGGCTGCACTTTCAGGGAAATAATTTGCAGAATGTTCTCGTACTAGTCTCCCTGTAGTGACAGGTTTTAGTCTGAAAGCCATTTCATTTACAGGTCTAAAACCCTCTCTAGGCAATAATCGGATTAAGCAAGTGACTGTAGTTTATAAAATTTTAAATGAGATTAATGCTGCTGAAAAGTTGGGTTATGTTTACACATTGCATTCAAAGGGTTGTCTCGTTTGGAAAACCCACGTACAAATGCCCTATCGGGGAATTCTGATTTCATAGAGGGGGTTCTTCATTCTAGAGTAGCTACAAAGAGTGTCTCTTGCTTTCGTAGGACCCAGCATGTCCATGCATTACACAGTAAGCCTGTTGATTTTGAATTAAACTGTGTAATGCTTTATTTTCTCCTGTGGTGGCGCTGCAGGGAAATTAAAAACCCACTGCTAAATTCCCTGACTGTTTACAGCTGATCACTGGATGTCCCAACAGCATGACCCCTTGAAATCCCTTATTGTCTGGGGACCTTGCAAACAGAAATGTTCCTGCCCTGTGTTGTTTTTTTTGTGCAGTATTTTCCTTTTTTTTTTTTTTTTTTTACTGTATTTTAACCAGTTAAGTTCTAGGCTGTTTTACAGCTAAATGACCAGAGCAAATTTCACAATTTTGCTATGCGCTTCTTTAGATGACTGCAGGTGAATAAAGTTCATCTTTGAATTTTACACTCTTTTTAAAGGACAGATAGGGCTTTGTTTTAGTGGCATTTGTCAGTATATATCTTTTTTTTTTTTTCTCTAAAGCGGGTAAAATTGGAAAAAAATTCAAGAATTTAGCCATTGCGTCCATTTATGATAGCATTTTTCACATACCGTATAGACCACAGACAAAGTTCATCTCCTTTTACATTCTTCCACTTCTCCCGTGCATGGGGATACCAATATGTGTGCCTTATTCACTGTGCGGGCATGTGCCAGGGCTTGGCATAAAAGGAGGCTTTTTGGCCTTTTCGGTCCAGAAATTCTGCATTTGATTTTATAGCAGCATACGGTTTTCTGGGGGGCCTAATGCTGCTGAAACATTAGAATCACCCCATAAATGACTTCATTCACACAAGTAGACCCCACAAGGTTTTCTTCAAGGGGTTTATCATATTTTTTAGACCGCCCAGTTTTCTTCTGAAAGTTTCTTGAATAAGATGGAACAAAATTAAATTAAAAAAAATAAAATTAGCAATTTTTTAGCAAATGCGTCAGTTTATACCAGCATTTTTCACGCACAGTATAGACCACGATCAAAATTAATCTCCTTTCACATTCTGCCACTTCTCCCGTGCACGGGGATACCAAATATGTGGGCCTTATTATCACATAGAGATGTAGGAGGGCTGACGATAGAAGAAGCTTATTTCACAAATCACCTTTTTTCAAAGCTGGTTTGACAAAACTCCACAGAGTTTCTATAACACTTCCAAAATATCTGCTCTTGAAGCAGAAATCCCAAAATATTCATCTAGGGGTATAATGGGAATTAATTTTTTGGGGTTTTCTAAAATAAGAAATTGCAGGTTTATGCAAATGGAGCTCTCCAGCAGATGAACTTTAGAAAACATGCAAACGTGACTCTCACCCTCACCCTTGGAGTAAAATCAGGGGAAAAATGTAATATAGGGCAAATATATTTTCAACTGATTAACTAAAATCTAATAATTCAGAACAGTGTGGTATTTTTTTAAAACATGGCTCAATGCACAGGCCTGGTTGCGAGGGACATGATGGACAGAAATATCGGGAATCTTTGCAGTGCCCGTCTTTTCTGCAGATGCGGCACCTTTTCTGGGGGTTGCTTCTGATTGGTGTTGGGGGAATGCGAGTGATGAAATGTCTTTCAGTCACTAGTGGTACCCAACCTGACGAAGGGGCCGGTACGGCCTTGAAACACATTGTTGTTATTGTACAAAAATAAAAGCAATTTTCAGTACGGCTGCGCCCTCGGATATTCCATTTTTTACCTCCTTCTCTCCTGGATCCTCCTGTGATAGGTTTTCACAGCGATCACATGTTCAGTGACAATCAGGTTGGTCCCTGATACTCTGCCCAGTGCCCAGAGCTGTTGGTAACCGCGTGGGCACAGGGCTTTGTGCACGCGATTGCGAGCACACCATATTTACACAGAAATGCATGTGATCGCTGTGATTGGTTGTCACAGCGATCACATGTTCAGGGACCAAAAGATTGGCCCCTGACACTCTGCCCAATGCCCATGGCTGTTAGCAACAGCCAGGGCACAGGGCTGTGGGCACGCGATCGGGTGTACAGTCTCTGAAGTGCTGCCGTAATTCGTCTATACGGCGGACTTCAGAGACCCTGACCGCTGGCCGTAAAAACACAGCCAGCGGTCGGGAACCTGTTAAGCCAAAGTCCTTCCTGTGAATATGACTTTTTTTTTTGTTGTTGCAGTTTTCACTATTCAAGTGACTAGGAAGCGGCAAAAGCATGTCTTGTGTGTTTTTGTTTTTTTTTTTGTTTTTTTTTTTATGCATCAAAAGCAAAAATTTAAGGCCTCATGCACACGACCGTAGCCATGTGCACGTGGCCGCGGCCATTATTTTCAATGAGCCCAGACCGCAGAACACGGCCGTAATAAGGCTTGCCCATTCTTTCTGCGGTCCGGGCTCCGGGGCCATGCACACACCATGAAAACCACGGTTGTGTGCATGGCCCCATAGGCATGAATGGGGCCGCAATTCTCCCGTGGATTTTCGGGGGAATTGCAGCCGCAAAAGCACGTTCGTGTGCATGGGGCCTTTTACAACGTCATTAAGTAAAAATGCATTACGTGGATTTTTTTTTTTTTTACATTTAGTAGCATGTAGCAGTATTGTAGTCTTTTTTTTTATCACTAGCTGGTACAATGTTACATAATTTTAAGGTTTGTGAGTGTGTTCAGGAGCTATCCGAGCACTCCATTTACCGTACTGCACCTTCTTGGTTTATCTCGGGACCTTGCTTGGTATTGGTGCAGTTGTTGCAGTGTTTGTATCAGTAAAAGAGATCCTCCCCAACTTTGTAATCAAGTCTGCCTAAGAATTCAGACCCCCAAATCTGATCTTCAGAACTGCGGCTGCAGGTTTTTAGCTTCGTCTTCTATGGACCGGAATTCTATCTAGAAATCTATGCATACAGTATGTGATTTTATCATTTGTGTCATGAAACCATGTTTAGCTTGGGCTGTAACGTTGGGATAGTGTGCCTGCATGCGGTAGGACCCCTCCTGTTATAGGTAACATTTGATTACAAGTGCCACAAGGCTGCCGCATGTGTTTGCTTAATAGTGACCTTGTCAGACGGATGACTTTGCAGTGTGTAAGATGTTGCTTCTCAGTATGTGTCAGATCGTCACCCTAATGACTCTGAACATGAGCTGACCTCCCTGCATCCGTTAGATGGCAATGCTGGAGGACTAAGATTATTTCTGTAGTTGTCAGTGGACTCACTAGTTAGATATTGACTATTAGGGTATGTGCACACGCTTACTAAAACAACTTCTGAAAATACGGAGCTAAAACGGCTCCTGATTTTCTGCCGTTTTTTTAATCAAACTCGTGTTTTTCGTGGCGTATTTTACGGACGTCTTTGGTTCTGTTTTTCTATAGAGTAATTGAAAAACTGCTCCAAAAAACGGCTCAAGAAGTGACATACACTTCTTTTATTGCGGGCGTTTTTTAACGTGGCAGTCTTTCAAAACGGCCGCGTAAAAAAACGCCACGTCGGAACAGAACGTCGTTTTTCCCGTTGAATTCAATGGGCAGATGTTTGGAGGCGTTCTGCTTCCGACTTTTCGGCTGTTTACAGCCCGAAAAACGGCCGAAAATAAGCCGTGTGAGCATACCCTTATGCTCACTAATGCAAACGACCGTAGTTATTTGTCTGTGTGCTATTCACAATTTTGCGGATAGCACATGAGCCCATTGATTTTATATGGCTCCATGCACACTACCATGGCGTTTTTGGATCCATGTGTGGGCTGCAAAGACTCAGGACATGTCATTTTATTGTCTGTATTTGCATCACGGACTTACTCATAGAAGTCTATGGGACTGTGAAAATTGCGCACCGCATACAGGTTGCCGTCCGTGTGTCGTCTGCAATTGCGGATGCGTTGCCAACCAACGCTAGGGAATTCATGAGATTCAGCGATCATGTGACCTACTCGGGGAGTTTGGACAAACTGGTGACCAACTCCAGACTTTTTTTTTTTTTTCCCGGATCCGTGAATACTGAGGACACACAGATACACTAATGGAAGGATTTTTGTGGACAAATGGATCACAAATAGACAACAGATCCATGGTTTTGCGGATCGCAAAATCAACATGGTTGTGTGCATTAGACCGAAGACTTCATGCACATGACCGTGTATCTCTTCATTCGTTTCTATGGGGCCATATACGCGTCAGTGTTTTTTGGGGGTCTGTTCCATTACGCAAATCCTACAATGTCTACTATACCTGTGTTTTTTTTTTTTGCGACCTGTGCTGCCCATTTAAGTCTATGGCTCCACAAAAATAACGGACAGCACATGGAAGCCATCCAGGAAATATCTGTAAAATTCTCTCATGTGACCTTCCCATGGGTGTTTCCAAGGGTGGTGGGACAAGATGGTGACCATTTCCTCCTGTGTTTTTTTTTATTTGCGGACCCCAAAATGTAACACGGTCGTAATATACGGAGGTACAGAACGGTTGCGGAAGCCACTCTGAGGAATTATGGACACTAGGATCCATAGTTTGCGGCCCGATCAACGGCAACAGTGTATGGGTGGATGTAAAGACTCTCGTTACTTTTTAAATAAACTTGGGATTTCACTTTTTTGTTTTGATTTCATTAGACCAGGGGTCTCAAACCCGTGTCCCGCGGGGACCCGCAGCTCCCTTGGGAGGGGAGAGTGCAGGCCGAAGGAGGAGTGTGCCGGCGAATGACTAAGCCCCTGATGTCACTTTCTATATATAGAACGTAATGTCGGGGGCTTTCCCAGAGCAGAGCTTATACTAGCACTCTGCTCTGGGACTCCTCCTCTGAGGAATCCTCTGACATCACTGTCCATATATGGACAGTGATGTCAGGAGCAGAGCTGGAGTCCCAGGCAGAGTGCTGGAAGCGGCTCTGCTCTGGGACTCTGGCGTTGCCCCTGACATCACTATCCATATATGGACAGTAATGTCAGGGGCTTCCACAGAGTTGTGGAGCAGAGCCTATTCTAGTGCTCTGCTCTGGGGTTGCCCCTGACCTCACATTCTGGTCCAGGAGGATCCCTTGACGTCACTATTTATGGACAGTGTCATCAGGGTCTCCTCCAGCAGAGGAATCCCCGGCCTAAACGTTGACAACGCTCTGGCTGGGGATTCCAATCCTAGAGGGAGCCCCAATGGAGATATCTACAGGGAGGTGTGACTATCTACAGAGGGCACTGTGGCAATTTCTACAGGTGGGTGTGTGGCAGTATCTACAGAGGGCACTGTGGCACTATCTACAAAGGGGCTGCCCAATCTTCATATTCTTGTCTGCCAAACGCTGCCAGCAGAGCCGCCAGACTGCATTTACCGACATTTAAACTAGAAACTCGCAAACTTCCGTTAAGCTTAAACCTAGCGCTATTGTTATAGTAATGTAGTATTGTTTATAGTAATGTAGTGTTGTTATTATTAATGTAATGTAGTATTGTTATAGTAATGTAGTGTTATAGTAGTGTTATTATAGTAATGTAGTGTTATAGTAGTGTTATTATAGTAATGTAGTGTTATAGTAGTATTATTATAGTAATATAGTGTTATAGTAGTTCAAATAACTAATTGATTAACAATAATTTTGTATTGTATCAAATTTGAAAGTAATGCGGCCCGTCATCTTCACAATTTTTCTATGTGTGGCCCATTTACCTGGCTGAGTTTGAGACGCCTGCATTAGACTGTCTTCATTGTCGGGAAACATATCGGACTTTAAAAACTTGTAAATTCATATTTCGCATATGCCCTGTTCCTCTTCATTTACATTTTAGATTCAGTCCGTATTTTACATCAGTATTTTGAAGCCAAAGTTAGTAGTGGCCGCACAGAACAGAAGTTGAAATCTTTCCATTATATTTCCCCTGTATTTAGGATGCACTTCAGGTTGTTGCCCATAAATTGCATATATTGCACCAAATTTATGTTAAACTTTTTGACATTTGCCTTCTCACTCCAAAAAAGAAAACTGGCAAGAAAAGTGGGTGTAGTTAAGTTGTAAATGTCCTTGTTAGACTCCTTTATCAAAGTCAAAGGTTAAAATCTCTTACGGCTGGTAATTGGCATAAAAAGAAATCCAAACAGTCAGGCAATTCCAAATTCGCCTAATATGCACCATTGTTAAAAATAGATTCCTCACTTTTTCAAGATCTCTTCTTGCTTGTCAGTAACTGAAAACACTCGTTGCACACAATCGGAGACTGAAAACCCATCTTTGTTACAAGTGCGCGCTCTGATGCGTGTACCTGTATTGTTTAGGCCATATTCATATGCAGTGATCTTGCCCTCGTATTTTATTGCTGTGGCCATGTGTTACACTGTAGTCGGTGAGATTTTATAAAACCTCATACACCTGCAGTTTTCATGGCATGCTGCATATTTTATTTTTAAACTTCTGCACGCCTATTAGTGAAGTTTTTTTACATTGACTATGTTGAGGGATTGCTATACAAAGTGTATTAGAAACATTTTAATTACGCAATCATTTGCATAAAAATGAAAAACCTGCTTCAGATTGGATGACTACTTCAAAACAGGAAAATGTAACTATTAACCTAGTAGGCAACTGTTGTGCCTTTTTCGGCTGCATTCACATCTGTGTCAGGGCTCCGTTCCGACATTCCGTAGAAATTTTCTGTAGACAAGAACCATTGATTTTAATGGTGACCGATCTGGTGCAAATGGTTTTCGTTTGTCTCTGTTGTGCAAGGGTTCCGTCATTTTGACTGAATCAATACCGTAGTCTACTGCGCTATTCATTCCGTCAAAATGACGGAACCCCTGCACAATGGAGACAAGCGGAAACCATTGGCACCGATCCGGATCCTTCATCATTGAAACCTCTGGTTTCCATTTGTGTCAGTCTGGGCTCTGTTCCAGCTGAAAATTTCGTCGGAGCGGAGCCCTGACTCAGACGTGAACGCAGCCCAAACCAGACTGAAAAGTAGCTCATGATGTCATTTGCACATGTGGGGGGATGCATGTGTTTTGGGGATATTTATTTGCTGGTGTCTTTTTCGCTTAAATGCTCCATTTCTATTTCAGCAAACACACAACTACTTCACAGGACCTCTTGGAATTCCAGCCTGGGGATCGTACATCGTCTTTATTGTGTTGACCCTGGTGATTGGATTAATACTAGGCTTGGTAAGGCTGGTCTTTTTTAATATATTATTTATATTTTTATATAAACTTATTATTTTTATTTTTTTTCATAAATGTAGCTCATAACTGAGTGCTGAATGTGGACTAGCTAAGTGATTGCTCTCTGACACATCTAGCCTACGTTCAGTTCTCAGGTATAAGAGCTGCATTTATGAAAGTGTAGGACCCCTTTAAATTATTTACGCAGCTTCTATTTCTTACACGGTCATAGAAATCTCCGTATTTTTTTTTTACTTCTGTCAATTTATTTAATGCCTTTCTGCCCATCCCTCGTAAACTAAGCCTCTAATGGCTCTGTCCTTGCATCAGAAGCCCGTTAAACTATGTACTCTATTTGATGGCACTGCGCCCTCCTGCACACAGTACTGTCGACAGGATCGAGCTGTGACATACAAATTCTGATTCTGTATTGTGAAAGGCAATTAGGGCTGGGCAATTAAACGAAAAACAAACTAAATCAAAATTCACTTAAATTAACCGACATCTTGCGCATTTTTGTATTTATTTCTTTTTTCTTTTTTTTCCCGGTTTCAACTGTATCTGCATCTTCAGGACGCAGATACAGTTGAATCCAGTGGTAGAGCAGGGGGCCGTAAGGTCCCTGCTCTACCAATCACTATGTATCGCCGGCCACTAATGGCTCGGCGCAGGCGTGAGTGACGTCATTGCCCCTCTCTGCGCCGAACCACTCAGACCGGAGAAACAGAGGGATCTCCTCTACTCGTCATTGGAATGGGGTTAGGTGAGTATGTATTTTATTATTTTTATTGGGGCTGTGGGGGGCATTATACAGCATGGAGGCAATATACTGTGTGAGGGAAGCTATAGGGGCATTATCGTGTGTGGAGGGCAGTTATGGGGCATTCTACTGTGTGGAAGGCAGTTATGGGGGCTTTATCCTGTGTGGAGGGCAGTTATGGGGCATTATCCTGTGTGGAGGGCAGTTATAGGGCTTTATACTGTGGAGGGCAGTTATAGGGGCATTATACTGTGTTGCCATTTTATGGGGCATTATACTGTGTGGAGGGTAGTTATGAAGGCATTATACTGTGTGGAGGGCAGTTAGGGGGAATTATACTGTGTGGATGGCAGTTATGGAGACTATACTGTGTGGAGGTAAGTTATGGGGCATTATACTGTATTGGGGCATTATACTGTGTGGATGGCAGTTATAGGGGCATTATACTGCATGGAGGTCCGTTATGGGAGCTTTATACTTTGTGGGGGCAGCTGTGGGGCAATATACTGTGTGGGGGCAGTGTATCCCTGGCCAGTTGGATTCCGCTCCTACAGGGAGTTAGTGGTGCCGATTACGGGGGGGGGGGGGATGATGATGATGATGATAAGTACAATTGGAGTGGTGCTGTCTACAGGGGGAGCTATATACTGGGCTTGTGGCACTATTTACATGGGTACTGTTGCATTACAGGGGACACTGTGGTGCTATCTACAACTGGCACTATGTGGGCACTGTGGCACTATTTATGGTGGGCACTGGCACGATCTACAGTGGGCAATGTGGCACCATCTACAGTGGTATTGCGTCACTATCTACATGGGCACTGTGGTGTTTTCAGGTCGCTGCGACAAATAAAAAAAACCCTAACGAATAAAATTCATCCGTTTTTAACGTCCATGAAAAATGGATGGCAAGTGTCGGTGAAAAACGGTCAGACGGTCGGGAAATGGATTCAAATTTTGAGACACATTGATGCAAAACAGCCATAAAAAACGGATCCGTTGTTAACTAAAGCCCTCTTATCCGCTCACAGTGATCCAGGGTGACTGTGTATGTATATGTGAGTGTGTGTGTGTGTGTGTGTGTGTGTGTGTATATGTATATATATATATATATATATATATATATATATTAGATTATTTCTAGAGAAATATTCGATAAATTCTAGTGAAATTGTAGAGAGATTGTCATTAAAGGGTTAATATTTTATTCACAACATATAGGTTTTAACACCTAGCGGATTTATCAATGTTTGATGATCCCCATACCAACTCTTACCAGATTGTCATCTCTGCGAGAAAAGAACATGGTTGGTTACACAAGGCCGAGATTTCGCAACCTATTTATTCAAGTCTGCTCATAAGTATTTGGTTTGTTTTTTTACTGCAAAACTTGCCATTTTCAGCGGGATCTACTGACAATCTGCAGGGATGCCGGCGGAGCTTGCAGGCTGTTGCTTCCCATGTGGATAAGATGGTCAGCTTGGATGTTTTCCTCGAACATGAGAAATTCCTCTCTTGATGATCATCAAGCTGAAATGACACATTTATGGGATAGAGGAATGTGGGTGATGACAGCGTTCTTGTATATTTGAGCTGGCTCGGTGTGCTGCAGGTTTCTATTATTGTAGATTT
This sequence comes from Rhinoderma darwinii, assembly GCF_050947455.1. NCBI lineage: Eukaryota > Metazoa > Chordata > Amphibia > Anura > Rhinodermatidae > Rhinoderma > Rhinoderma darwinii. Next base: position 363,237,009 of record NC_134690.1, on the reverse strand, counting down.
GACGTCTTTCTTGATCTATTTCCTTTGCAGATACTGGTCCTACTAGCAGACTGCTTTTGTCCTGCTAAACCGAAGTATCAAGGGGTAAGATCTGGTAAGTACGGTAAGGCATCAAGGTTAAAATGAATAGAATTTATCAATTAACTAGACCTTTTGCTTAGAAGTTTTAAGGCTGGTGACAACCACTCGTTGAGCTGACATGGAGGCCATACTGGATATTATCTAATCTTCCGCAAAACCGATATAGTTAAATGGACATTTTAACACACTCTGATAGAGGACGATGTAAGAGTTACGGATCTATTGCATGACCATGCTCTAAATAGGATTTCTGACAAATATCTAACATCGCTTCGAAAACGTATTGATTGTTCGCGGTCCAACCGCTGGGTCCGGCCTTCACTAGATTTGAAGGGCATTGTCACTACTTTCAGTAAATAAGAAAATGTAAAAAAAAAAACAATCCTCTGACTCATTATTGTGGGCAGAACGTGGATGGCATAGAATAGACCGATGCACGGTCTCATGCTACGGATGGGTTAGTTTCGTTGCACAAGTAGAGCGGTGTTGCTGGTAGAGAATAACATGCTAGGATTGTGAAAAAGGTGGCACTTTGGCACCATAAATTGTGAATGTGTAATGGTAGGCTGGCACCACTGCTTAGTATACCCTAAAGGACAAAGTGGGATCTACAGATTTACTGGGAGCGCATTTCTTCCTGATGAATGAGTGGACAACTTGTAAGTCATATGTGTATTGCACTGTTCATTTGACAGAATTTAGAGCTATTAGAGCTTGCTCCAGACAGTGCTCCTTGAGGGTGTTAACATGAAGAAAAAGTTTCTGTATCATCCCCTGGGGTCACTGGGGGAAAGACTAATCATTATTCCTGCTGTCACCCTCCCACCCCTCCCCTACTGTGCACACACATAACCAGGAACTAAAACGTTTCATCCTGCTCCCAGAATTCAAAGGAGTGCTGGTCCCCGAATATTGAACCCAGATTATTGATCTTGATATAATTTTGAAAACTAAGATTCTGGCCATGATTCTGATGCTAAGCTCCAGTCCTAAAGTAATGATCTATTACGTACATCCTTAGCAGGCGTAAAGCATAGTGTGAAGTTAAAGGAACAGCAAGCAGAAAATATACAAATAATGAAAGAGAAAATTCTAGCAATTCCTCCCATAATCTCCTCTTCCTGTGTTGGAGACTACTGGCTGCAGTAGGAGCTTTGCCCCACAGAGAATTTTAACCCAAACCCCTTGCCAAAAATTGAATGACTAGATCAGGAGCAAGTTTTCAGTAGCATGGAGAAAATCCTGAAGACCAGCCAATACTTTGGGCAAGTTTATCTCCTGTCTTTGCTGTCATCATTCATTTCTAAGTTCAGTGTTCCTTTAAATACCCCTAATAAAGGACTGCTGCTTTTCACTACAAACTTGTCTTGAGCCTTTTTATTGTATTTTCCTGATATGAATATATAATTTTGACTATAATTCCCTGCCAGCATCTCAAAGCTTTTTATTTTTCTGTTTTACTAAACATGTTTTAGAATTAGGTATTTTTTATTTAAGTAATCATAATGGGGAAGATTTATGAAACCTATCTAAGGCTATGTTCACACCTGCGTTATCATTCCAGTGTTGCTGCTCCGTCAGAGGAGCAGAACAAGGGAATAATGGAAGCAACGGTTCCTTTGTAACACGGGGACAACACCGGCGTCTGATGGAACCCATTGACTTTAACGGGTGCCAAATGATTTTCATCAGGGTGTCCGTGGTTTTATCGGAGACAGTAGTGCAGCATGGTGCGCTATGGTCTCCAGTAATCTCAGCCAGATCTGCAACGGAGGCTCCAACGTAGATGTGGACGAGTCCGAACAGAAAAAAAATATTTTTCCATAGCAACCAATCACAGCACAGTTTTAAAAAAAAAAAATGTATAACCCTTTTAAAAAAGAAAAAACTGTGCTGTGATTGGTTACTATGTTTTTCTGAAAGACTGTTTCTTTAATATTATTCGTCGGATAACCTCTTTAAGGAAGACATCTAACCAGTCTAAATAACTACATTAGTAACCAGTCTTTCAAAGAGGTAAATGCTTTATATTGTCCCATCTGCCAAACACATGGAACTACTTCATCTCCTCAGCCATTAAACACGTCCCCTTTAAATCATTTTAGTTACTATTTTTCTTCATATTTAACCTTCTCACTTGCTTTGTACATTATCTATTTTAAAGCCCAGTTTTTAGAAATAGACTGTCGTCCTGGTCAAATTGGTTTCTCTCTAAAGCCACATTTGTTTGGTGATTCCATAATGCTCATCTGATCATTATCTGGTTCTGCTTTGTATAGATGATCTTCTTTTAGAGTCCTTACAAAAAAGTATATCTTTTACATCCAAGTGCTGTTCATCATCGCGAGACAGCTGGAGGAGAACATTGATCCTTATCCACATGTTTGTAGATAATGAATGACAATTCAACTGAGATTGTATGTTCTTCATAAGTATTCTATTTGAGGTAGAATAATGATCTGTTTCTTCGACTTCTACAGATACCACATGTTGATATAAACATCAAAGGCCTTCATTAAATGTCAGGGGTTTCATATGTGTATTACTATAGAGGTGATTTGCATTTGTGGTTGAGATCTCATATGTCCACCAGCTACAGTCAGACTAGAGATAGATCCTCCAGTTCATGTATATGTCTATTGGATGCCTTACTGAGGTCCTGTTATTTTACTCCGAGGAGGCCTTCAGGACAATTGTCATTAACCTTTGTTGCCCTCGTATAGCGTTGTCTGGGACATTTAATAGCATAGCCCTTTCATTATTTTGTCCAGGCACAGCGCCGTACCTGTACTGCAGCTCAGCCATGTTGGTGGACCACCTCCCCCGTCGATCACACATTGATCTATTTGCGCCTACATGCAATTTTGCTTCAAAGCATAACAGGTTTTTTTTTTTTTGGGGGGGGGGGTCATTCCATAAAAATAGCCCATTATAGAAAATGTAATATATCTGCAAAGCTGATTGATTTTAGATATAGAGGATAATGAGCCATTGTTTAGATCTTTGGTAATACCCCTTTAAGATGGCTCATGAATAAAGTAAGAAACCTGTTTTTACCATCCTTTCGACTGACCGCTGAAGAGGTCGATGTCTTATACCGCTGGTCGTATGTTTAATCGCTGCTGAATCCTGTATTCTATTTTGCTTCCACTGCAGAGATAAACCAGGATGATGTGGAGATTCCAGATAAAGATCAGAGGGATTCTTCTGATGGACTGAAGGATACAATTGACAATGAGGATGCCACTGAAGAGGACAATGAAGGTGACCAGGAAGATGACCAAGCAGAGGACAGTGACGTGGCTAATTCTAATAGTGATGTGAAGGATTCTGAGGAGGACTCGGCAGTGGAGAAATCTGACCCAGAAGAAGAACATAATAGTCATCCACAACAGCCAAGTACGCCAGAGACTGAGAGTGCCTTGCGGCATCGCAGAACTGAAGCGGTGGCCGGTGGACAGTAGACCTCCGCGTATCTGTAGGTTTATCTTCATGGACCAAAGATATGTCTCCAATATTTTTGCTGCAGTTTTTTGGTGTGATTAGTATTTTGAATGGAAACTTCTTTTATTACAGTAATCTTGTAAGAGAGAACGTTTTAGAAGTTGTCTCCAGGTGTTTAGGTTCGTAACACAAGACATTTGTTGATCGTTTTCTTATCTTGGTTTCCGGCATTGACGTGTTACGACTGAAGAACTCCCCTTTTATGTCTAGTTTACTTCAGTTTATGCCAAATTCTGTTTCTAATGGAAAATGATTTTTTTTATGCTATTTTTGCCGTCACAAATTTGTAACTGTTTACATTTTTTTTAATAGTTGTACCAATCCTTGGCTTCAGTGCTTAATGAACTGTTCAACTGTTCGGGCACTGTATATACAGATATTGTTAGCTAACTGTGATACAAGTCAATGTTCACATTTATTTCTGTGCTCTGCTCATAGAAGTAAAACAACGAAAATGATGGCGCTGACCGGTTTCATTACGGATACCAATCCTGCCCATGGTTTCCATTATTTTCCCAGGTAAAATGTTGCTGCGTGCTGCCCTATTTTGTCCAAGATTTTTGCCGTAATCTGCGATGGAGGCTTCTAACAGATCCTCCAACGCAGATGTCAACTTGTCCATAAAGAAATATTTTGGTGAGGCATAACTTTATTAAGTACCCCTCCTCCTCCTCTACCACCTTCTGATGTAAATGACTGACAAATTTTAAAATATTGTGTCAGAAGAAAAGCTGTAAAATGACAGACCCTTGGGTGACATGTTAGCTACTGAAATCAGGGCTGCCATAACCAGATGGATGGCTCAACAAACCACCGAGAGATCAGCCTGTTCACTATCGACACGTCTGCGCCATCACAATCATCCCCATAATCGGCCTTATTCACACCACGCTATCTGGGATACTATAGTTAATAACTGGAAACCAGTAATGATCATTTTGAAGCATTATAAAGCAGGTGGGTAAGTCCCCCACTATGAGACTGCCATTCATCTGAACGTTTTGTGTTGGCATTTGTTCTCTGACCTTAAAGGGTTCTATAGGTTTTTATTAACTAGGGCATTAAAGAGACTCTGTCACCACATTATAAGTGCCCTGTCTCCTACATAAGGAGATCAGCGCTATAATGTAGGTGACAGCAGTGCTTTTTATTTGAAAAAAACGATCTATTTTCACCACTTTATTAGCGATTTTAGATTTATGCTAATGAGTTGCTTAATGCCCAAGTGGGCGTGTTTTTACTTTAGACCAAGTGGGCGTTGTACAGAGGAGTATAACACTGACCAATCAGCATCATGCACTCCTCTCCATTCATTTACTCAGCGCATAGGGACCCTGTTAAATCCTTGTGTGCTGTCTTAGGGTATGTTCACACGATGAGAGGCTTTTACGTGTGAAAAGACAGACTGTTTACAGCTGCCTCGTTTCACACGTAAATGCTCCTCGTAATTTACGAGGCGTCTGAGACGCTCGTAAATCTTGAGCTGTGCTTCATTGAGTTCAATGAAGAACAGCTCAAATTACGTGGCAAAGAAGTGTCCTGCACTTCTTTGACGAGGCTGTATTTTTACGCGTCGTCGTTTGACAGCTGTCAAACGACGACGTGTAAATTACAGGTCGTCTGCACAGTACGTCGGCAAACCCATTCAAATGAATGGGCAGATGTTTGCCGACGTATTGTAGCCCTATTTTCAGGCGTAAAACGAGGCATACGCCTCGTTTACGCCTGAAAATAGGTCGTGTGAACCCAGCCTTATATACAGGGTCCCAGCCTAATACTAACACATTAACAATACTGAAGTGTTTAGACAGTGAATAGATATTCCACGGGATGTCTATTCACAAACTCTGCACTTCGTTACTCTGTCTGTGGTAGTTACAGCAGAGGAAGCGTGATCTCGTTGTAACCTGTCATTTACAGTGAGATCTCTCGAGATCACGCTTCCTCTGCTGTAACTACCACAGACAGAGTAACGAAGTGCAGAGATTGTGAATAGACATCCCGTGGAATATCTATTCACTGTCTAAACACTTCAGTATTGTTAATGTGTTAGATCACTATGTGCTGTCTTATACTAACAGGATCCCTATGCGCTGTGTAAATGAATGGAGAGGAGTGCATGATGCTGATTGGTCAGCGTCCTACACTCCCCTGTACAACGCCTGCTTGGTCTAAAGTAAAAACACGGTTCTTGGGCATTAAGCAACTCATTAGCATAAATCTAAAATCGCTAATAAAGTGGTGATAACAGATAGTTTTTTAAAATAATAAGCATTACTGTCACCTACATTACAGCGCCGATCTCCTTATGTAGAAGACAGGACACTTATAATGTGGTGACAGAGCCTCTTTAAATAACTGAACACAGCATTTTCATTTTCTATAACAGTAAGTGATATTAAGCTGGTGTCACTGACTGCTGCATGCTGGGAGATGTTGCTTAAAGAAGCTTCATGTATACCCATCCATATAGCGTGTCGGCAACTATGGGACACATATACATTAGAGTTACATAAAGTCATATTATCCTCACAGACCATGTTCAGGGTGTGTTTGCTCTGTGTTCACATAGTATATTGGGAAATAGAAGCGCTACCAGTGCCGTGTCTGATTTAGACTTTCCCTTGTTGTATGGCCTAGTACGGGATGCAGATCTAATAGAGCTGTCCCTAATCAGGATCTCCTCTGTCACATCTAGCACAGACATAATGGTCCCCCCACAAACGGAGATAGGATTCAATTAAACTTAGAAGACCCCCTTTAAACATTTACATATACGCCTATACACTGAGTATTAGTAGATCCTACAGCTGGAAACGTGGAAGATATTTGGTGCACTCGTCCATTACAGATGACCGCTCGCGGGTGGATTCCAGTTTCAGCAGATAAAGGTTACGCAAGTTATAAAGATTTTTTTTAAATATTTTCTGTTATCAATTCCTCATGTTCAAGATCTCTGCTTGCAGGCATTCAATAGGAACCTCATGAATACAAATATATCCTGGCAATGTGATAGACACAGGTTCACAGCTTGTTACAGGACACCGCTCTGATGACTACTGTAACGAGCCGTGCACCTGTGTGATCATCACATGACCAGAACACATTCTTATCCACCAAAAGTAAGCAATAAGGTTCCTATTGAAGACCGCAAGCAGAGATCTTGAGAACCGAGGAATTGATATATTGGAAAATGTTAGAACTTGTCATTACACAATGAATAACCTTTTATTTGCTGGAAACTGGAGTTTCTGTAACGTTGAGTTAAAAAGTTAGAAGAATTCAGGAAATGGATTGTAGACGTTTACGGTGTACTTGACATTTGTTATAATTGAGAGCTTTTTCTTTTTGTAATTTTTTTTTATTGAAGGTTAAACTGGGGATATGAAGGGATGAAGTTTTAATTTTTGTATTGTTATGGTTTTGTTTTTAACCTGTAAAATATGGAAATAATCCTGTTTTTATAGATCTATGGATCTTTCTTCAACAAGATTATTTTTTATCGATATTTGAAAGCTTTGATGTCTTGCTATAGCTGCTTGAACAACATGTAAGATTATTGGTTCAAGTTGGAGCCTTTTGTATTTGATTTCAGGAGAAAAGATGTTTACATTGGCTTTATAGTCACGTTTGGGTCCTTTTTAAGGTAATTGTACAGATTCCTAATCCATTTGTGTGTCCGGCGCAGTACAATATTCTGACCTTCCATAGGCTCTTGATGTAAGACACTGCACACACCATACATAGGTTTTCATATAGCTTTGGAGTTGTCTTTTTAGGATTATTACTCCAGCCTTCCCTTTAGTGTTGGGGAATAGTACTGAAGTGAGACAGAACCAGACCGCACTGTAGATCATTAGCACGCTATTAATTAGCTCTGTTTGTAGCTTCCTCTCTATGCAATATTTATCACATTGCTTGTGGGATTTTGCACTGCGCCATCTTGTGGTAGAGAACAAGAATTACAATGGATATCGAATTGCAATAAAGCTGTAATAGCAAACACTTCTTGCTTGTTTGTTGTATTTATTAAAACCGTAACCCAAGATATAATATAACAAACCTATAATGCATGCAAAGCTTGTGTATCAGAACTGCACACACCGGCTGCCATTACAGCTGCAACACTGTTTCTCATCCAGCTTTTCCTTATTCCGTAATGTGATGTTTTATTTCATATTGCCTTAAAACGAATTTCCACCTTTAGGGCTAGTCCACACGTGGCATAAATACTGCAGATTTTCTGCAATGTATTTCATTGTGGAAAATCCGCAGCATAATACAGTAGCAGAGGAGTGGATGAGATTTCAAGAAATGTTATCCACACACTGCGTACGTGATATGTGGAGATTCTGCACGCTTTTTTGTTGCGGTTTTTCCCCGTTGTATTCAATGGGGTTCTAAACCCCACAACAATCATTCAAGTGTTGCGACTTTGAAAAAATAAAAAAAAAAGCCTCTGATGTTCTGCAGGCCGGCCTCCTGGGATGATGCTTCATCCCATGTGACCGCTGCAGCCAATCACAGGCTGTATCGGCGGTCACTTGGGATGAAACGTCATCCCAGGAGGCTGGCCTTGATTGTCAGGGGCTGGCCTTCCGGGATGACATTGCCTGTGATTCGCTGCAGCGGTCTCCCAGGAGGCCGGCTTGCCAGTAGGCCGGCTAAATGCTGCAGTTTTCTGCAGTGGACAGTCCAGGCGAAAAATTGCACCACAATTTTTGTGCGGTTTTTCGGCTGGAATTTCCTGTGACCACCTGGGCAGATGCACTCTGCCTTTTACGCAGCGTATGCGTCCCATGTGAACTGAGCCTTAAACTCCATGTAGTTTTTAGAAACAAAAATTCTGTGCCGTTAATTTCTTAATATATCTTTAAATGATCCGAGCTTTCGGATACGGAGCTCCAATTCTCCTACATAGATACAGATTTAAAACAGAACACTCTTGCTGCCGGCAGCACACACTAAGGAGAGCATGGAAGTTACTGCATACTGAAAAATGGTGTTCAAGGGTGAGAACTCACTTTAATCTGAACAGAACTAAAGAAAATAATGCCATAATAAATATATATATATATATATATATATATATATATATATATATATATATATACACACACAGTAGTGTTAAAAAAAAAAATATACGTACAACATCGTTAACCTGATAAATCAATGTTTTTGGTAGAAGTAAAAGTAAATTTGCGATGTAGAAATTTCAAGTGTAGTAGAAAAAAATACAGAGACAACAATTAGGACATGCATGCCGCTCATTCTGAGTAATTGAATCATTAAAGGGGTTGTTCCACAAAACACATATATCCCCTATCCACGGGTGTCGGACCGCTGGGACCCCCAGCAACAAGGAGAATGGGGGACCAAAAGTGCTCCATGAGAGCACATGCACGACCGGCGGTCCCTTCATTTCTATGGAGCTGCCGGATACACAAGCCGGGCACACCCCAGATGTCCCAAGCTTCTCATGGAGCACTTCGGGGGACTTTTGGTCCCCCCATTCTCCCAGCGGTCAGACCCCCAGCGATCACACATGTATCCCCTATCCTGTGGAACAACCCCTTTAATTGAAAGTGGCTTGTTCAAAATAAGAGTTAAATTGGTGGTCATTTATTCTGTGGAAGAACAGGTGTTGCTTTTGGCCCTTATTTAAGGTAAGAGGGTGGCAAATGTTGCACATGTTGGTTATAGTGTGTTTCCTTCTGAAATACTGGGGAAAACCGGTCGTCTAGACCTTTTTCTTATGAAAAACATACCTTGATTGGAGAGGGAAACGCATATAGAGAAGTGCAGCAAATTATAGGCTGCTGAGCTAAAATGATCTCAAATGCCTTGAAGTAACAACCAAAACCTGAAAGACGCGGAAGGTAGCGGGGAACTACGGTTCGAATGGATCGAAGAATAGCCAAAATGGCAAAGGCTCAGCTAATGATCTCCTCCAGAAAGATCAAAGAAGATGTGAAGTTACCAGTGAGTAACTTTATCAGAAGACGATTAAGAGAAGCCAGCAAGAACTCCACGCAAAGTCCCATTGTTGAAAAAAAAGACGTGTCCTGAATAGGTTAAAAGTTGCCAAGGAACACATTGACTGGCCCAAAGACAAATGGCACAACATTTTGTGTCTGGTGGCTGCAGACATTATGTCAGACGACCCCCCGAGCACAGCATTCAAGCCACAGTACACTGTGAAGACAGTAAAGCATGGTGCTGCAAAAATCATGATATGGGGATGTTTCTCATTTCATGGTGTTGGGCCTATTTATCACATGCAAGCGATCATGGATCAGTTTGAATCTATAAAAATACTAGAGGAGGTCATGAAATGGGTGTTTCAACACGACAATGACCCAAAACACACCAGTAAGTGAACAACATCTTGGTTACAGACAAACAGGATTGAGGTAATGGAGTGGCCGGCCCAATCCCGTGACCTCAATCCCATAGAGAACTTGTGGGGTGACCAAAAACTGCGGTTTATGAGGCAAAACCCAAAAATGCAGAGGAACTGTGGAATGTCGTCCAATCTTCCTGGACTGGAATACCTGTTCAGAGGTGGCAGAAGTTGGTCGACTCCACGCAACACAGATGTCAAGCAGTTCTCAGAAACAATAGTTATACCACTAAATATTAGTTCAGCAAAGTGGAATCTGAAACATTTTTTCAGTTTATACATAAAATGTTTACGTTTTTAAAGAAAAATGCCGGCACTGCTATTTTTTAGAGCAGCCTAATATTCCTTGTAGTATTTCCAGTGCATTTGTAATTCGGCAAAAAAAAGTTATGATTTTGCGCTTTTTTTGCTTTTTAAACTCACAGCTATTTTTTTTGAACACTACTGTTTATATTTTGTTATAAACTTAACCAAAACTTAAATTTTAAAAACACAAATTCTGAGTAAAGTCTATCCATAGTTGAAAATACTAATATGAATACAGCAGTGAGTTGTAAAATAATGATATTTACAGTCACAATCTGAACAAGTAGCGGGCTGTCAGAGAATTTACGGACGATTGAGTTCTGAAGGTTGCGCAACTCAGTACCTTAAAGTGTAACTCTAACTTTGAACATTATTCGATTTTAGGTCTAAAGATCTGTGATAATTTAATATATATATTTTTTTTTTTATAGGGGTTTGAGCTTCAATTTCCTAAAACAGAGTTCCAAAGCCCCTGTGTAGACAGAGTAAAAGGTAGGACAGGTCATCAATATATGATCAGTGGGGGGGGTCGGGGGTCTGACTTACGGCACACCCACCAATCTGCGGATTAAAGAGTCCACGGTGCTCTGGTTAGCGCTGTGCCCTCAGCTTTGCTTGCCAGGTACAGCGCCGTACATCCAGTAGTGGCTGTGTCTTGTACTGCAGCTCAGTCCTATTCTCTTGAATTGTACTGCGCTGCAAAAAGCTCTAGTATTCGGCATAGTCACTTCTGAATGTAATGACTAGGCCATAACACTCATCGGAGCGCTGCAGCCCCTTCATCCAGCTGATTGATGGGAGTCAGACCACTACCGATCTGGTATTGGTGAACTATCCTAAGCATAGTTCCTCAATATCCACACCCTGGAAAACCGTTATAAATGATTAGAATGTTTTCCTGAAGCCACCACCAGGGGGAGCGTTCTGAAGATGGGTTTATTATTGAGTTTAATGGTTGTTGTATAAATCCGTCTTCACTAAGCTTTCACTTGTGACTGCAGGCAGACCGTTACATGATAAAATTCTAATGCCCGAGCGTATCCGTTTTGCGTTTGCAAAAATGTGGCATCAGCTTTTCACATCCGTGTTTACGCACTTCCTGTTTTTTGTTCTCATGGACATATATAAAAAAAAAAAATGGAGCTTTGACCCCAATAAAGAAATATGACATAAGTAAACACCAAACTTTGGACCTAAAAACAATATGATGAGGTTATACTTTGAAAAATGGTATCACACTTGCCCAATGTGAGTGAATTTCCCCATCTTAGTCGCTCTGTGAGCACCTTTCAGTAAGCAGGCAGTCTTCTAGTTCTTATTAAAAAATCTGACATCACAAGCTTCAGTTGTAATGGCATTCGAGATTGAGTCAGAATATATCCCAAGTAGTATAAATAATTGTGGAATTATTCTGAAATCCTTAAACCACATTCATTAATAGCACAAAGAGACATCTTGAAGAGTCAAACATTCATGATCTGCATCCAACATCCTCTGTGCTTGCTTAAACCCCATGGATGTTCGCACAATACAACGCTTGTACACGACCTCTACCTGGTTTATTTAAAATTCTGCAAGGAAATGTGAAGTGAGGGATTCAAGTTCTTTAGATTAAGGTTTTAGACTTTGCAGACAGAAAATATATTCAAATCAAACTATTTTTCTAAAAAAAAAAAAAAGTCAAGCGAGCAGGATAAGTGAGCGGTTTCAGAGGTTATATTATTACTGTTTAATATGAGCCTCATCTGGCATGCATTACCACGGAGCACAAACTGGCATGGGAAAACAGTTGACTCTGACCACAGCTGTTGGGATAGGAAGTTAATAGTTAGGGAGTTAAAAAGAGTTTGAGAAAACTAAATGTGCCCTCTGTTTACAGGCACAGATGCACGCTGACATTAACCAGTGGCACAAACAATAAGCTCTTGCAAACTAGAAATACTTCTTGCCCAACATGAAATATGTCTTGCAGGGCTCTAAAGATTCAGCATGGATTTTTGTAATAAACAAAACATTTTGCGAGCTACATTAGTCTGTATAAAAGAGTCACACTACAGGACAAGGGAGGTTTATGGCGTGTTATATTAGATGATGTGACCTGGCTAATACATAACAGCCATCCCACATCCCCTGCTCCGATTTATTTCATGTTGTGAAGCCCACAGGAACACTGTGGTTTTGTGAGTCTGTGGGACAAAGTACAAAAATAGCGTGTTGGCAGCTGAATAAAAACAACTATGTTCTCCGTTTGTACTCACTGCCGGTGTTGGGTTTATCTTGGGGCCATATATTGTTCTCCTGGTTTCGCCTACTTTTTCTCATTAATGTCCCTGATGAGAAACTTTATATGTTTATTATGGCTTGTGCTAGTAGATGGCCTCGCTTAGAGGGGCTCTGATAGGTGTTTAAAAATATCTGTACATACAATGGCCTGGAAATGGCACAAAAAAATGGCATCGATGCACCAATTCTTTTTAGCATATTTTAGGCGCTGGCACATATGAACCACTGCCCTGATCTGGGATATACGTGATCCATGGAAAGAAATAGATGCAGGCTGTAGTTTCTTTTAGCATGAGCTTTAGGTCCTATTTTGCCCCCACACATAACAAAGTTGCATAATTCTCATGCACATGGAGTAGTACAGCGCTGTACAGTTGTGGTGGATTCACATGGCAGATTTTGTTGCGTAAATGATGCGACTAAAAATCTGTTCCATTTATCTGAATGGAACTTGTAGAAATCCATGAATATGAATGGAACTGTTTTTTAATTGCAGACATTTCTGCAACCTAATCTGCCACGTGTGACCCCCCCCCCCCCCTTATACAGCACCCATAATAATAATATAATAATCTTTATTTATGTAGCGCCAACATGTTATGCAGCACTTTACAATTTAGGGTATGTGCACACACACACTAATTACGTCCGTAATTGACGGACGTATTTCGGCCGCAAGTCCCGGACCGAACACAGTGCAGGGAGCCGGGCTCCTAGCATCATACTTATGTACGATGCTAGGAGTCCCTGCCTCCCTGCAGGACAACTGTCCCGTACTGTAATCATGTTTTCAGTACGGGACAGTTGTCCTGCAGCGAGGCAGGGACTCCTAGCATCGTACATAAGTATGATGCTAGGAGCCCGGCTCCCTGCACTGTGTTCGGTCCGGTACTTGCGGCCAAAATACGTCCGTCAATTACAGACTTATTGAATTACTTACTGAATTAGTGTGTGTGCACATACCCTTAGAGGGAACATAAACAGACAATATCAGACATTACATAGTGACAAAGCTAATTTACGATTCAGACAGGAGCATTCAGGACCCTGCTCGCAAGAGCTTACAATTTATGAGGAAATAAGGGAGACACAAAGTGTAACAGTGTTTGTTCAGTACAATAGTCCGGCAATTTTTATACACATGGGTGGTACACATAAAGCTGCATGAGCCGGTCACCAGCCAGTATCCGTGTATGACGGACATGAAATGCAAGGAGTGTGAGGGAATCTTATTCTGATGACTAATGGGGCCAAGGAAAGGAATCAGATTAGGGAATGTTATAGGCCCGTCTAAAAAGATGAGTTTTCAGGGCACGTCTAAAACTGTGGATGTTGGGAATTAATCTGATTGTCTAGGGTAGCGCATTCCAGGGGACATTTGCAGCACGAGAAAACCTTGGAGATGGGTGTAGGAGGTTCGGATTATGGAGGATTTTAATCTAAGTTCGTTGGCAGAACGTAGAGCCCGAGTAGGGTGGTAGACAGAGATGAGGGAGGAGATGTAAGGAGGTGCAGCACTGTGGAGAGCTTTGTGGGTGAGAGTAATAAGTTAGAATTTAATTCTGAAGGGGATGGGCAACCAGTGTAATGACTGGCACCGGGTATAGGCGTTGGTGTAGCGGTTGGTCAGAAAGTTGAGCCTGGCTGCTGCATTGAGGATAGATTGGAGAGGGGAGAGTTTAGTGAGGGGAAGACCGATTACTAATGAGTTACAGTAGTCAAGATGAGAGTGAATAAGAGCAACAATGAGAGTTTTGGCTGTTTCCTCGGTAAGAAAAGGTCAGATTCTGGAGATGTTTTAGAAGCATAGAGGGGCCTTACTGCACCTCCGTATGCCCACGATTTAATATGGAGACATACGTGGGTTTTCAACAGACAAAAAAATTGTGATATGTTCCAATGGACGCAGCATTGCGAAGATAATCCGCCCTAGAAACATTGCTATTAGGGGAGAATCTCTCCGAAATGAAATAACATATGGACATGCAGTTTCAACCGCTTCATACTACGGAGCTACAGGGATTCCATGTGCCGCCATGCGGCCTCCTGCACTAGGCTCTGCATGAGGCCTAAGCTACAAGACTACCAACTATTATAAAATTGTCTCAAGCCTATAACATAGCAACACCACCCAATTTGCATGGATGATACTTTTCTACATACGTGCTTCACTGGTTTTATTTTATTTTTAATAAAGTATTATGGGTGAAAGTAACTGTGGAGATTTCTTTTGTACTGTAAGCGAGTGATTTTCTGGAAATTTTGCAGATTGAATATTTTAGCATCACAGACCTAGCAGACCCCTGTGCTCTTAAGATGGATCTTGGCTTATTTGGGTTTTCATCAGAAGATATACCCCTTCATTACTCTTCCCCATCCAACCATTCCTAGACCGGGATCACACACACAGTCTTGATGCAGTTTTTATGTCAGCTCTTGACTCAGAAGTGGATCCAAAAGGAAGAAGAGGTATAAAGTTTTAAAAGACTAAGGCATCTCCTGTCTTTTTTTTTTTACTTCTGTATTTTTGTCAAAAATCGGAGCCAAAAACTCTGCGTGTGATCCTGGATTAAAGAGTTAGGGTATGTTCACACGCAGTGAGCAAAAACATCTGAAAATACGGAGCTGTTTTCAGGCGAAAACGGCTCCTGATTATCAGACGTTTTTGTAGTAACTCGCATTTTTCACGGCCGATTTTGGAGCTGTTTTTCAATTGAGTCAATGAAAAACCCCTCCAAAAACGTCCAAAGAAGTGTCCTGCACTTCTTTTGACAAGCCGTCATTTTACGCGCCGTATTTTGACAGCGACGCGTAAAATAAAGGCTCGTGGGAACAGCACATCGTAATTCCCATTGAAAGCAATGGGCAGATGTTTGTAGGCGAATTAGGGGCGTTTTCTCCGGCGTAATTCGGCGTAAAACGCCAGAATTACGCCTGAAACCACTGCATGTGAACACCTTACACTTGCAGTTTTTGGTGCAGATTTGTATGTTGTTTTTCTTTATACAAAAACAAAAGTTGGATACAAAAGAAACAAAAACTATTAGGGTAAGTCCTCACATAGCATAATTACTGTGGATTTTCCACAACAGATTTTGTTGCAGAAAATCCGCAGCATAATACAGTAACACCGAAAAAGGCCATACTTACAAATGGACACAGACAGGTCAGAAATGCTGATGAAGGAGAGTGAGCAGATGCTTTAAATAATAATAGCCACTCCCACTAGTCTTGAGGGTAGTGGTGTGTGGTGCATGGGATATAGTAGCAGCAGAGTGGATGAGATTTAAATAAATCTCATCACACGCTGCGTAAAAAACCAGAAATCGATGGTTTTCTGTTGCGTGATTTCCCCATTGAATTTAATTGGGAAGTAAAACCAGCAACAAATAGTGGATGTTGCCATATTTGCGGCAGAAAAGCTGCAATTCCGCCACAATAATCGCAACTTCCCCAGATCTCTCGATTTCTGGTTTGCAGCCCAGCCCTCAGGGATGGCGTTTTATCCCATGTGACTGCTGAAGCCAATCACAGGCTGCAGCGGTCACATGAAATATCATCCCAGGAGGCTGGGCTGCAGAGGGACGCACCGCCATTACGACGGGCAAGTATAGGCTTTTTTTTTTTTTCACCGCTGTTTTCTGCAGCGGACCTTCCGGCCGAAAAATTGCAGAAAAAATCCAGAATTCCCTGAAGTAACCAGAGCAGATACGCTGTGTACTTTTACGCAGCGTATCCACCCTGTGTAAACATAGCCTTATACTTCTCTCTTTCCACAGAAAACTGCATCAAAAACTCAATAGGTGAATGTAGTTTGGCACCAGCAGACAGAGACAGCCGGACACACAAAAGGCGGTTTACCACTTTTGTACTCTCTGTTTTTATCTTCTATTGGCCCCTGTGATCTTGTGATTGATGGTTGGGACACTGTAGGGAGCTACTAGGTCAAACTAAACCCAGCACAACCATAATAGTGATAAATATCACCATAAGGGTAGGTGCACACTTGGCGGAAAAATTGCCACGAGTCCACGATTAATCAACAGCAAAAGTTAAAATATTGTGTAACATGTAGATGAGATTTCAAATGTCATCTACATAACTGGTACCGTAATCCGCACAGAAAAAACAGGGTTGGTGGGGCAGTTTGTTACAACAGAAATCCATATTGTAAAAAAAAATAAAAATAATAATATGTATCAGAAGTTCTTTTATGACCTTTTTGGTACACACTGTGTACAGAATAAAAGGGAAAAATAAAATCGGGACAGAAAATACGGCTGCCATCCCAACTCTAGCTGAACCCCCATCACCCAAAACTATGTGTTCTATATCAAAATGACAGAAAGGGTATGTGCACACGATAGCAGGCATTTACGTCTGAAAAGACAGACTGTTTTCAGGAGAAAACAGCTGCCTCGTTTCAGTCGTAAATGCTCCTCGCATTTTGCGAGGCTTCTCTGACAGCCGTAAATTTTGAGCTGCTCTTCATTGAGTTCAATGAAGAACGGCTCAAATTACGTCTGAAAGAAGTGCCCTGCACTTCTTTTGACGAGGCTGTATTTTTACGCGTCGTCGTTTGACAGCTGTCAAACGACGCGTAAATGACAGGTTGTCTGCACAGTACGTCGGCAAACCCATTCAAATGAATGGGCAGATGTTTGCCGACGTATTGTAGCCCTATTTTCAGACGTAAAACGAGGCATAATACGCCTCGTTTACGTCTGAAAATAGGTTGTGTGAACCCAGCCTAACAGAAAAACTGCCTGTGATGAAGATGAAAATAGCCTGCAAATAAAGTTATAGCATTGTACTAAACATTGCTAAATTTTTTACTAATCTTTATAGTCATTAACCCCTGGTCCTTCGGGACTTTATATTACTCATTTGGATTCATTGTAAGGCCTCATGCACGCAAACATGGGGGAATTTATTAAGACTGATGCTTCATAGGCCAGGTTTAATATAAAGAAAGTTGAAGTAAAATGCGCCTAATTCATTATAAATTAGGTGCATCCATGGCCGTCCATGTGCCAGAAAGTGAAATCTACGCTATTTATTCAAGCTTCTGGCGAAATTTATAAAAATGTGTGTCAGGCTGCGGATGATGCCGTCTTCTTTTGCTAAGCTTCACCTACTTTTTAGAAAATTGTTATGAGCGGTGGAAATGGCACAAAAGTCACAATTTTTTCCACAAATTGAGACTTTTGCCACTTGTGATTTTTCTACACCAGAAAACTGGCGTAAAAAAGTTAATAAATTCCTCCCAAAGAGTCTGTACGTTGGAATACAGTCACTCTTGTGCAGTACTATGAAGCCTAGGCACTCTGTGTGCTGCGGTATGGTGCCTGCAATGCTTCTAGGGGAGAATACCGCCATAATACGGCATCTGATTAAGCATGCCATGAAAACAGTCATACAATATGGCCAATAGACTTCTATTGGTGTCACATTAAAGGGACACTCCGGTCAAAACTGAACTTTCCCATGTACCATGATGGTATTCCATGTGTTAGTCTCTCACCCGTTATTTTTCTTGCTGCTTCTATCTCTATATATCAGACTGGGTTGGTTGCTTAGCAGAAATATGAATCCGGCTCGGTGACACGCTTTCTCTACATGAATCTATGGAGATCTATGTGTCACCCATCACAGGCTTCAGCAGTTCCTGTTACTACACTAGTTATACACAGGGGGGACAGTAATTTCTATCATCAGCTGCCACTGATACTTAGACAGGTTCCTGTCACACAGGTATAATGTAGAAGAATATAGTGCAGCCTCCCTGTCTGTATACTTAGGACGGGTTCCCATGTAGCATAAACGCTGCGTAACTTCCGCAACGGAATTGTGTGCGTAAATTCCGCAGCATTTACAGTAGCAGCGAAGTGGATGAGACTCAGGAAATCTCATGCCCACACTGCGGGGAAAAAAACCGCAGCGCAAATGTTAATAATTTGACCTGGTGTGCAGAATTTATTTCCGCAGCGTGTCAATTTATGCTGTGTTTTTGTTGGTTTTCCATTGCAGATTTTCCCCGTTGAATTCAATGGGCATGCAAAACCCGCAACAGAAAGCCAAGTGTTGTGACGGTTGCAGCGTATTCACATTGATTGCGCCGCAAAAATCTCAACTACGGGGGGGGGGGGCGTAGCCGGACGCAGATAGGAGAGGACGTGTATTTCGGAGCTCAGGCTATAACAAAACCATTGAGCCGAATCCTTCCTCCACATTGCATAAAAGTGCTAAATAATTGGAGATCCAGTGTCAGCAGCAAGTCCAGAACATTTTAATACCAATATTGAGCTGTTTCAAGCATTTTCATATTTGCGGCCTAGCGCCGCATGTGAAGCCGCGGCCTTGATTTTAAAGCTGTGCCGCCCGCGGATCCTCTTCATGGCGAAAACTCCACCAGACCACACAAAAGGTGAGCACCACTACCAACACGACCCTAGACAGTGGAAACATGGAGGTGCCAGATCTGGGCAGCGGGATTAATCTGAAAAGTGGCGGGACATAATAGATCTATCCTCAAATAAAGCTGCTATAGAAATAAGGTCTGCGGCCTTTAAAGACAGGGACTCACTATATCCTTGAGAAGAAAGGATAAACCCATACCTGAGACACAGATCTCCATCGCTCCCTTTCTAGGCTCTGCAGCACCAGCCTACATTTTTGGAGCGGTGCCATTTCAGTAAATTCCGCATCCCCTTTCTGTGATCCGGGACTATCACAGGTTATTGGATAGGTTCCTAAACAAAAGTAATCACCTATCTGACAGATGGGGCCTGATACGCAGAATGCGGCCTTGTTACACGTCAGAAGCCAGGACCTAAAGTAATCCCTTCACACAAAGAGCCGTGTCCACCATCTTGGGAAGCGCTGCACATGGGGAGAGAAGGTCCCACACTCCTCGCTCCTGCATCGTAGCTTACATAGCCTCTTTTAGAGGGAAATTCAAAGCTGGACTTCTCTCTATTTCTATCACCAGGCACAGGCAGGTGACAATCACCTTTATTATTGCGGACATTGTCTAACTTTAGACAGCCGATCTAACTGCATTTGGGAAACATCCTCTAAACACCATAAAGGTGAATGATATCCTCATATTTTGAATGTGAATGGTCACTTCTGACATTTTTTTTTTTTTTTAAACTCGGTTTATTGTAAAAGTACATACAAGAATCATCAGCAATTGAAAACAAAATAGTAACATTAACATTAACGTTCCTGCATACCATGAATACACATTAGAAACAAGAGTTTGCAATTAACATTTATACATGAAGGTGAGTCACAGGAGACTCCAAATATTCACTGCACGCAGGCAGGTCAGTGTCCCACTTATGTGTGATTCTGCAGACATACAGGTCGCAGTTATTTACCAGATCCATGCTCCATTCTCACACCTAGGGTATTTAATACCTGTTCAAGTAGATCTCAAATCCTTCCTACGTGGAGTGGTAAGGATTCTCTAAGGTCGCCCACGCTGAAGGAGGCAAGAGGTGAGGAGCACCACTCTCCCCAGATTTTCAAGAATTTATACTGACATCCTCTATGTTTATATACTATATTTTCATATGGGAAAATAGCATTGACCAGGCTTTTCCATTGTGAAGTATCCGGAAAAGTGTCCCCCATCCATCGAATGGCTATCGCTTTCCTGGCTAAGAACAGGGCTTCTCGCAGGAAGATACCCTCGTAGTGTGTCCGTGTCCTCTCTCCCAACAGCCCCAATAAGCAGAGACCTGGTTCACATGGAATTGGGTTGGTCATAATTGAGGACAGTATTTGCGTCACTTCTTTCCAGAAGTTGGCTATGACTGGGCATAACCACATCATGTGATCAAAGCCAGCCTGATCTTGAGAACATCTAGGGCATCGTGCGCTAGGCACCCTTCCCATCCGATATAATCTGATAGGGGTGATATAACATCTGTGTATGATGTACAGTTGCGTCAATTTATTCTTCGCTGCAGGCGAGACCAAGAGATGTGACCCCATGGCCTCCCCCCAGTCCTCACTGGATAGTGTGGGAATAAGACCCCTCCATCCAACCTCAACCGACATCTCAGCGTGAGAGACCCTCTGCGACAGAAGGTAAGTATAAAGGGCAGATACCATCCCCCTTGGGCCCTGTGTTCTCAGAATACCAATGAGTGGAAGTGAAGAAATGGATCTCTGATCTTCCCTGAACTGGGATTGTAAAGCATGCCTAATCTGTACACAACGGAATGCATCTCTCTCAGGGACCCGGAATGTATCCTGTATCTCTCTGGCGGATATCATATGTCCCCCGTCATCTATCAGGTTTTGCACCTGCGTTATACCTACTTCAATCCAAAAATCAGAATCCTGCATCCCCCTAAAATGAGACAGACCCTGATGAGACCAAACTGGCAGCTCTGCAACTATGTCCTCCCATTCCAGAACTTTCTTAACATGTGACCAGACCTGCCTGGCTAGTTTAAGTATTGGCAAGGAATGCCTAGGGTTATATCCATGTGGCTCAAGTATGGGCCACAAAGAGGGGATCCTAAGAAAGTGGGCCAAGTGGAATTCTGCATTAGGCATTGGTTCCTCAGCCACCCATGCCTTAATATATCTTAATTGGCCTGCCAAGTAGTACAAGAACACGTCAGGTAGAGCGGCCCCCGCCTGTTCCTTGGGGCGTTGGAGTGTGCTAAGTTTAAGCTTGGGGCGACTCTCCCCCCATACAAATGAGGAAAATAAAGAGCTTACCAGGTTGAAAAATCGTTTAGGGACCAGGGTGTCCGCGTGTTCTAGGAGGTATAACATTTTGGGCAGCACTATCATGTTAATTAAATTTATTCTTCCTGCTGTCGATATAGGGAGCGCCTTCCAGACAGCAAATTTATCTCTCAGATATGTCAACAGGGGATATATATTAAGATCATATGAAGCGCCACTGTCCCTGACTATATGGACCCCTAAGTATTTAAAACAGGAGACCACCTGCAGGCCCTGGAAGTCCGTATCCCATCCACAGTTTTCAGGTCTAAGGGGCATAAGAAATGACTTACTCCAATTGATATATAGGCCTGAGAACCGAACAAACTCTTCCAGTATTGTCATTGCTCTTGGTAAGGAGGCGTTTGGATTAGCCATATACAAAATCATGTCATCGGCATAAAGACCGATCCGATCCTCCCGTGGTCCTATGCGGATACCCTGAAAAGCCGCATCCAGACGGATGCGGATAGCCAGGGGCTCGATGGCCACTGCAAACAGAAGAGGGGACAGGGGGCATCCCTGCCTCGTGCCTCTATGGAGACAAAAGGAGGGAGACAAAATCCCATTGACCAACACCGATGCTCTCGGATCTTTGTATAGGATTTTAATCCATTTAAGGAAGCTCTCGCCAAAACCAAATCTGCGAAGGACCTCAAACAAATAAGGCCACTCTACTGAATCAAAGGCCTTAGCCGCGTCCAAGGAGGCCAATGCCCAGTCCTGCTGCTCCCACCACCCTATCTGGGTCACCACCTGAGCTCTGCGGATATTATCCGATGTTGATTTGCCTGGGATAAAACCGGATTGGTCCGGATGAATAATATCTGTGATAGCGCCACTGAGTCTATTAGCTAAAAGTTTGGTTAGGATTTTATAATCCACATTAAGTAGGGATATCGGGCGGTACGACTCACATTCCTCTGAACTTTTCCCTGGTTTCAAAATGACAACTATAGTGGCATCTTTCATCGAGACTGGTAACTCACCCTTCTGAAAGGCGTCCTCAAATACAGTTAATAACTGGGGATTTAGAGTATCTGCATATTTAATATACACCTCTAGAGGGAGACCATCCGGACCTGACGCCTTGCCTTTTGTCATGGAGGATAAGCATTCTTCAATCTCCTGTACCGAGAAAGGGGCCTCTAACTTTATTCTATTCTCCTCTGACAACCCTGGGAAGTTTGCCCCATCTAAATAGGAGTTCAATTCCTCCATCGAATACTGTGCCTGCGAAATGTAGAGCTCCCCATAGAAATCTGCGAATCTATTCAGTATGTTTAGTGGCGTAGTAGCCGTTCCCTGGTTTGGTTGG
Source organism: Rhinoderma darwinii (assembly GCF_050947455.1). Taxonomy (NCBI): domain Eukaryota; kingdom Metazoa; phylum Chordata; class Amphibia; order Anura; family Rhinodermatidae; genus Rhinoderma; species Rhinoderma darwinii. The sequence goes on along the minus strand of NC_134690.1, from coordinate 363,214,363 downwards.
GATATACGTAGCACTGGGGGGGACATGGTATTCTGTTTCGCTATTTGTGCAAGCAGCTTACTCGACTGATTACCGTGCTCAAAAAAGGATTGTTTAGTGAAGAATATCCTTCTTGCTGCCTTTTCCTTGACTAGAAGCAAATATTGTCTGCCCGCTGGCAGCCACGCTTCTCTGTTAACCTGGGTAGGGTCCCGTACAAAAGTATCCTCTAAATCCCTGCATTGTTGTGCTAAATCCATTTCTTGTCTGGCTGAGGAGCGTTTAACATAGGAAATAGAGGATCTCAAGCACCCTCTCAGATACGCCTTCAATGTATCCCACACCAGTGCACTATTTTGTTCTTGTGAATGAGCTCCTAAAAAGACATCTAGTTGGTCAGGTATTCTGTCACTTCCCGTAAACAATTGCAACCAAAATGGGTGTATCTTAAGAGCTCCCCTCCTTCCCTCTGCCCGTTGATGTAACTGTAAAAGAATCGGGCTATGATCCGACACCCCTCTGGGCAGGTGCTCTATAGAGTCCATACTTGAGAAAATGGCGGGAGATCCCATCACGTAATCAATGCGAGACAGAGCGTTAAACTGCGGAGTATGACACGTGTATTCCCTTATTCCCGGGTGGCTCACTCTCCATAGATCCAACCATCCTATCTCATCTATCATAGATGCTAGCGGCGTGGGACTCATGGGGTCCCGGGGGCCCGTCCTAACAGTAAAGCGATCTAACAGAGGATCTATGGTGAGGTTCAGGTCCCCCATTAGTATAACTCTCGCCTCCTGATAAGTGGATGCGAATGTGATGGCCTCTCTGATTATACTCATTGAGCCCTGTGGCGGGTTGTAGATACCAATTATGACATAAGGGACAGAGTTTACATTAGCATGAACCAGCACATATCTACCATCGGTATCTATTCTTGTATGTAACGCCTCCCAGCGTAAATTTCTATGTACTAGCAGTGATACTCCCCTTGATGCTGAGCATCTCGTAGCATGCCGCCCCCATTGAATCCAAGATTTACTCAGCATATGCACCTTATCTGCCGTAAGATGCGTTTCCTGAAGGCATATAATATGAGGCATGTACCTCCGTAGTACAGAAAAGATCACATTTCTTTTACCCGGCGTTCCCATTCCCCTCACATTCCAGGACATAAATTTAAGTGTCACCATATTCCTTTCTATACCATATCTCTATGTGAAGACACCATCCCCCCACAATCAGCGAGCAGTGATATTGGGACCCTGTTCCCATGTCATCATGTAGCAGGCATGCAAAACCGTATTGAACCTTAAACCAGTAACTTTGAACAATTAAGCTCATCAGGAGCTGCTTAAGCCTACGAGGCATAAAAAATGCAAAGTGCATAAAAACGGGGGAAGTTTCCACTGCTTAGGTTAGTAACACAGAGGAATCAAGATAAGCAATAGTACCTTTTCAATGGCTTCACCCTTTGTTAAGCTGTATTTCAGCCATATAAGATTCCATGTTCCTTTCCTTTTAACTTACATAAACGTGAGGGTAATTAATCCAGTTATTTAAACAATAACATTTTTACTCCTATGCCGCCTCAATATATTTGCCCCTCTCCCCTTATCTTCTTCAAGGTTTAGTACATACATATACTCAGTACATCAGTGATACTTCCAAGTATATAACCCATGTGTGTGCGAGATCAAATATCAACTGCATAGGGACCCCTCATAAAATGCATATTGCAATCATGTAAACTCACTGTCCCCTGCATATAAAACATGGTCCTCAAGTCAGCGTCGAGGAGATCGTCCATGTCTGGTGAGCCACTCATCTGCCGCCTCAGGGGTAGTGAAAAACACGGATCTCTCTCCATCCACTACTCTCAGTCGCGCGGGGTACGCCATAGAATATGGGATCTGACGCTCCCGAAGTCGTCTCTTGACGTGCATATATGAGGCCCTCTGTCGTTGTAGCTCCGGGGAAAAATCCGTTGTGTTCTCCACTCTGATCTCTCCTTTGCGCCTCGCCGCCTGCAGCACCATATCTCGGTCCTTGCAATTTAGCAATCTCGCCAGCAATGGTCTGGGATTCGCCCCGGGTGGTGGTGGTTTCGCTGGCCCTCTGTGCGCCCTTTCCACTGCAAAGGCCATTGAAAAAACTGTATCCGGGAATAGGTCTTTCAGCCACTTCTCCACAAATTCATCTGGTCTGGGTCCCTCCGACCTTTCAGGGAGGCCTATTATCCTCAGATTATTTCTTCTCAGTCGATTCTCGAGATCATCTGCTTTTTGGCGCCACAGCTCCACTTTCCCCGACAGGTCCCTCAGCGTGCGCGGTACTGCTGCCGTTACATCTTCCAGGTCCGAGACCCTTGTCTCAACCTGAGTTACCCGGTCTCTCAGATTATGGAGGTCCTGCCGCATCAGACCGACATCCACCTTCACCTCCTCCACTTTCGTTGTTACCGAGGTACGTGTCTCCAAAATCGCCGCCAGGAGCGTCTCCGTCACCTGCTTCAGCGTTAACTCGGGGGGCCCCGCTTCCCCTGCCTCGACGAGTGCAGCAGGCCGTCTCTCCTGAACATGTGCCGACGAGGACTGCTCCCCCCGGGCGCCATCTTGTCCCGAGTTCCTGGTGAACTCTTTCAGTTTTTCCACTGCTCCCGAAGTCTTGGAGGGTCCCATATTGTGCCGAGTGGGTTTCCTACCCTTCTTTCTCAACAGGTAAGGAATTTTGGCTGAAATACTTTCTCCACAGGATGAAATACAGGGTTCAGCACATGGAGCTAAGGTTCAGTGCGATCGCTCACATCCGTGCCTGGCCACGCCCCCCCCACCTCTGACATTTAAGAGATTTGTATCAACCAGGAGCAATGCTCCAATTTTTCTAGTCGATCTTGTGATGAAACTCAACAAAGATTGACAATAAAACATGTTACATGTAACCAAAAACGGACACTCATGTTTTCTCCTCAAAGATTCCATATGGAATAAAGTTCTTAATCGATTGAATGTTATAACCGCTTACACAATGCTGAACAAGTTATACAAAGAAACAGACCAAAATGGGTAAAATGTAAAAAGGCTCAAATGAAGACCAAATCAAAAATAGTAAAACTCCTAAAAGAAAACCTGGAAGCAGATAGGCCTTTGATGGGCCACACAGTTCCAGTTTAACAGATAATACTAAAATGGACAAACTGAGCGATAATTTTCCCTCTGGCACATGGCCAGAAAGCGATGAAGAAGAACCACCAGCTCGATTGCATAAGGAATATGTTCAAAGAATTCACTCAATCGATGAAAGAGGAAATTTCCGAGATGAGAAATGATGTCAAACAAGCTTTCCCAAGAATCCAATCTTTAGAAGATACCTGTTCACAAGTGATATCACATTCCGAAAAAGTCTCTGAGATCCTATTAGATAAACCGAAAGAACTGTATTTACAAAAACTCCACATTGATGATCTTGAAAACAGATCTAGGAGAAATAAACTAAGGATCAGAGGCATCGTGGAATCGGTTACAGATAAGAAAATTCCAATTGTACTGTTTTCAATGAACTTTTGGGTAAAGATCGAGATAATGATGTAGGCATCGAGAGAGCACACCCGGGTGTTCAGGCCTAAGTTAGTGAGTCCTGATAAACCAAGAGACATTTTATGCTGCTGTCGTGGAAATCCATCGCTCAAAATATATTAGACTGAAATTTATACGAGTCCAAACAGACTCTCAAGGCCAGACTCCATTAGTCAGAATCCTAATTAGGATATTTCACCGATATATATCGAGAGACGAGAAGAAAACACACAGACGCGCTGAAATGTTCAAAATTCTCATCTGAAGGATTTATTACCAAACTCAAACTGTTAAACTGAAATTCAGAAGGGGTGTCGGCTTGAGGTTAACCAATCAGAGACAATGTAACAATATTTGTTATTCAGTAAAAAGCATACAATAAAATACATCATTATAATTCTTCACACATTATGTTTACAGGTTTCTTATCTCTCTTTTGGACAGAATGTCCTCGTGGAGATGGGGGGAGACCTTCCCTCACGCATACTTGCCATCCCCCCATCTCACTCCCATCTCACTCCCTGTCCATCTTCGCATGGGAACCAAGGTCAAAGATAAAACATACGAAATCAACATTACTTGTATTAAAGGAACAATGACTTTCCTATTCACTACAATAAAACCAAGATGGGAACTCCAGACAAGATGGCTGCTGCACGAAACTAAATCATTTAAACATTATCATCACTTTCACATAATACATATCTTAGTAATTCGGCCTCCTGCTTGATAATTCACAATGTAATTTCATACAGAGAATATAAGCAAATAAATCATCCTTCACAAACCTCCCTTTTTCTCATATTAAATTACAGAAATTATATATTATGATTATGAAACTCAAACAATATATCAATAGGGCCACAACTAATATGATGCCATCACCAATGTCCGGTTAGGGTATGGGGTCCCACCAGTGTATTGACCAGTCATGTACATCATCGTCCTCTTCTTCTCCTGTCTTCTGCACTTGATACTGCTGACGGATTCACTCAGGTCTTTGGTCTTTACTTGGAACTTTGCTGATGTCATCAGGACTTGATTTGGTCCTTTTCATCTGTCAGACACCGTCTCTTTTAGTTTACGTCACCGGGCTATACACAACACCTCATGCTGTGAGCCTGGTGTGAGATCCCACGTAGGCGGATTAGTGGGGTGTTATTGTGACCCCACAAACCCTCCGCTCATCTGTCTTATCTTGTCTGGGCGGCTGCTTGGAATTGTGACACTGCCGTCAGTTCATGACAAACGCGTTGTACTGGCTCCGGCTGCGCCTGCCGCACCTCAGTAATGGAGTTCATCGTATTAAAAATCTTTTAGTTCATGTTTACTGGCACTTTCTGGGGAACCCCAACCCTTGTCAATTGTTACTAATCTGGTGATAACATCTACGTACTATAAAAGTTGTTCTAAGTACATACAATAACAATGTCAGGCCCTTAAACTAAATCAAACAAACAAACACCTTTTATATAAGAAAAACTTCTCTGTTCCAATGGACAGGGCACCTAGAAGATGTGTAATTATTGGGTACATTTCATATGCACTTGGTGTCACGCTTTCCAGCAGGATTTGTACCTTGATCTGAGCTGATTGCCTGGAACATTTCCAGCTCACCAAAATATACACAGATTCCACATGTTTATCTGACAAATGTCACAAACCAATTTTCCTTACTCTAATTTGTATTGCATGGGAAGGCCTCTCAAGGTCTGTTCTCTTTGTGGGAGGCGGGTATGATAAGGTTGGCACCGGTCTGCCAGGACTGTTCTGTAGGCAAATCAAACAGCTCTAACAGAATTTAGCAGCAACAGCTGTAAAGCCTGGGACATACCAATTAGATCTTACCAAATCGATCCTTGCAGTCTTGGGGCATATGTGAGGTCATACACCATCAATGCAAAAGCCATCAAGAGTGCCTTGGGTCTTACCGGTTCACGTTCCCTTATCCGTCCACATTCTGTTAGAATCTGGTTCTCACGCCTTCCGCTCCCAGTTGGACTCTTCCTGTGGAGAACAAGCTTTTTCATTGGATAAACATTAATTGATCTTAATCGAATAATTAATTTGAAGAAAAACATTAACAAATAACATCTTTACATCAAACGTTCACATTGAGCAATAACTAGAAGTGATACATGCAAACTCATTTTTCTTATTTTATATATATATATATATATATATATATATATATATATATATACACACACACACACACACAAACACTGCACAGAATTTTCCTTTCACAATAACAACGACAAAAAACAAATAACTAAAAATGTTTTCTAATGGGAATATTCCACTTCTGTACCTTTTATCTGACGCATGACTCTAATACTCCAATGCTAAGGCTGGTCCAGAACTTTACATAAAACTTAACCTCAGTATTTAATATTCCCACAACACTTCTTAAATACAATTGTTAAACAAACTAACTTTGGAATAACATCTGGAGAACTGCTGACATCTTATTGTACAAACATCAGGTCAATACTTGGGAGAACACTGTTCCCCTGTCACTTACACACAACGTCTGCAGTGGGGAAAATACAGGCCGGGCTTCAGCCCCCCCTGAGAACAGGTCTACACACACGAGCACCGCGTCATACACTTCTACCTCGGGTAGTTGTATGTTCTGCAGTCGCTGGGACTGTTAATCTGGCCGGGCTGCACTTTTCACAGGTACCTTTGCTGTTTTACCTATGTCATGCCGTGCGCACATCATGCCGGCTGCTACAAACCTAGTGGTGGCATTATTGTATCCAGGGACAAGCCAATTTACTGACACCTGGCTGCACATATCCTTGTTGTCAGTTCTGTTTTCTCTTGCTCTCTCAATTGGCTTACCCAATGATCCAATAAAGTTCCTACTACCAATGGGCCCATAATTGTGGGCGATGCCAAAAGCGTACCTAGAGTCAGTGTAAATGTCGGCCGTCTTACCTTCTGCCAGGTTACAGCCTCAGCGAGCACCTCCAGCTCCGCTCCTTGAGATGAACAAGAAGGTGAGAGCGGTTTCTGGGTAATTTACCTGGTGCCTCGTATCCTGTTCTACACATGCTGTATATGATAAAGTATGTCTACATTACAAATTTACATTGGAAACCCATGTCACATATAGATAGAACATCTCAAAAGGGTGGAGTTTTATTGTTCCACATTCATCTGATGATCCAGAACACTTGTAAATCCCACCCACCAGGTCCTGTAAATACCTGATTAATACAAAAACAAACAAAATGTTACTGAAATCTGGCATAAAATAAACAATATTCAAACAATTTTTTTTTTTGTTTTGCCTTCTCCCCATCTAAATCTGTAAAGACTCATCTGTGAGTGACGTCACCTCACCTCCTGTGTAAATTGGCTGGAGGGGGATCTGGAACCATCTACACAGAAAAACCTCAAAATATAAGTTACTGTCATACACATTTAATCTGGGTTACTCCTTGAAACTCATACACATTTTGTAGATCTCCTAGAACCAAATTCATTAATTCAAAACAAAATAAAACACAAAACAAAACTACCTGATCAGTCCCTTCACCATTGGGAAATCTTCAACCCTTTCTCAGCCACTGGGATAGGGCAGTGCTTGGCATAGCTCCCTCTGGCTGTGAAGGGGTCATAAAATTGCCTGTAAAAAGGAGAACAAAAAACAAAAACTAAAACTACCTGATCAGTCCCTTCAACATTCCCTCCTATTTGGACTCTGCGAAAATAATGTAGCAGGGTTCAAAACTACATATCAACATAATGAAATTAGACACTCTATCGGGGGGGCGGGGGCGCACTAGTTTAACCCCCTGTAATACACAACAGCCTGGAACAAAAAAGATTACTTTCTCCTGACAAAAATACATTTTATCTTTAAAATGACCTGCAACCATTTACCTGTAAAACATCTCACATTTTCAAAAATAACATTTAGGCAGCCCCATAGCACGTGCCTCATGTGTGAAAACAACAAAAAAAAAAAACAAGACAAATGTAATTAGTTATTCAATAACACAGAAAATAATATATCTGGTAATATTAATTACTGCAAACCAATAAACTGTACATAAGAATAGGGAACAGAGGGGGCACATACATTTTCAAGACCCCGTGTCTCACAATATCTGTATTTTAATTAATTTGAATCAACATCAAAACATTCCAACATTAAATCTTATCACATTATAACACATTAATCTGCAGTGTAGCTTTTATCTTTCTACAAACAGATCCAGCCGGCTGTAATATTTTTCTCGCTTGGTGTAGTTACAGACGACTGCGCTGCGCGAAAATAAAACACGTTCCATAAAAAAATGAAAAAAAAAGTAGAACTGATTTTAACCCCATACACAAAACACTAACATTTTTAGACATTACTGCTGTTAAAAATAGGAAACATACAATATAGTTCTGCTTTATACTGTGGCCATTAGTTTCAAACTTCACACATGTTACATTACACACATCACACAGATGTCTCATCACATCACACATGTTACATTGCACTCCCCCCCGTTCTGACCCACGTTAGTCACTGCAATGTACCTGGCTGCTCCATTTTCTTCACTCTTCCAATGAAAATTTACACCTGTATTTAAATTGTTCTTTCTCACATGCAAACATCCTTCTTACGCTGCCAGCCTTTTCAACAATTTTTTTCAGTGTGTTATTTTGCCTTCACATACTTTATAATTAAAGCCCCAGCTCCTTTTGCTCATTCTAATGTTGGCCGGGACCAGTGCCCCAAAGCATCTTTGTCCAACTTCCTCCTGACCCCATGGTCGGAGAGCAGTAGGGTGATTTCCGGTAAATCCCCCACCTCCAGGCAAACAGGCCACGTTTGCCGACAGATATCTCAGACCAGTCTATCTCCTAGACTGTCTTACCAATACGATATCAAAAGTCGTTCCTCCAGACATTCTAGCAGTGGGATCCTCTGATCCCTCACTGGATTGAACATCAAGAACAGACAAAATGCTGCCAATCAACAATTACAAGAGCAAATTCTTCAACACAATCGACATTCATGAACCTCCATTGATTCAAGCAGGAGTTGGTCACTTCACTTATGCAGAACACTTGCTGCCGGGGGGTGTCTTTCGGTTCATACAGCCTGTGATGTAGCATATATATCCCAAACTCTTTCCTCTAGCACTTTGCAATAGTTTCACATGCAAATTATATTTGGTAACATATATATATTATCCTCCCCGCTCAGCCGTTCACTCTGTGGGTTGTAGTTTAGGGGGTTGTTATCTATGTTGGTGATAATTTCTTTACGGGCTATGGGTCTGAGCCAATACCAATGTCCTTCACTGTAATTACTACTCCGACACAGGTGGCACCTGGGGTAAGTGTCAGGGTCATTCAATGAATACAGGATGTTATATTACAACGGTATTCAATCCAGCGGTCTGATGTTATACTACTACAGACTTAATTACTTGGATGTTATTTTACATCAAAGTGTATATGCCGGATTATCATGTGCTAGAAATCAGTCTGTACTGATTCCCACCTTATGCCAGTCTGGCAATGCATACAACTGGTTTATGGACCCTTACACACAATATCACTGGCTGGCAATGCGTTAGGAAAATATAAATGATTTTCTAATAGAGTATTCAAAGTTTTTCCCTATTGTACTGGGTAATGGTATTGAGTACAAATTCAATATAGACACAATTGCTTCTCCTTGCACTGGATTCTACATTATCAGGACTTAACCATTGAAGCCCCTGTGGTACTACATGATATTACTCACAACTATCTCACCTACAAACAGTCAGTACCTCCCAACTATAATCCCAGACAAACGGGTAACAGAACAACTATTAATCCTCAACAATTTTACACAACTAAATAACAAATGACGCTACAACAAAGCAGCAAGCACAAGTTTTGTTTTTTCCTCACAGTCCAGCCCAAACTCTTTGCATTTCAAATACTTCACATGTGAGTTACGACTTCTCTCTGCCATGCGCTACGTCACTGCATTCCAAACACTTCTCACAATTTTTCCTGGTTAACTATGTATTTGCTGGCAAAAATTCTCTCATGTCTTTCATATCAACAGTTTAAGATCACGTACACACCTGCAATCCTTCATCACACAAAAAGCTTCAACATACCTTTTTGGATCCATCTTTCAACCCACTGACTAAGGAGTCTCGTCCATAGAAGTGACGTTCTGACAGCTGGATTCCAAGGCTTACGCAATACATGTGTGAATGGTGTAAGAATAAGCTCCTTACCTACCGCGGTTTTTTGTAATTCACAGATGCAAAGGCAGACCTCTCCAGTGACAGCTTATCAGACGTGCAATCTTCCCGGGTTTCGGCACCATTACTGTCGTGGAAATCCATCGCTCAAAATTTATTAGACTGAAATTTATACGAGTCCAAACAGACTCTCAAGGCCAGACTCCATTAGTCAGAATCCTAATTAGGATATTTCACCGATATATATCGAGAGACGAGAAGAAAACACACAGACGCGCTGAAATGTTCAAAATTCTCATCTGAAGGATTTATTACCAAACTCAAACTGTTAAACTGAAATTCAGAAGGGGTGTCGGCTTGAGGTTAACCAATCAGAGACAATGTAACAATATTTGTTATTCAGTAAAAAGCATACAATAAAATACATCATTATAATTCTTCACACATTATGTTTACAGGTTTCTTATCTCTCTTTTGGACAGAATGTCCTCGTGGAGATGGGGGGAGACCTTCCCTCACGCATACTTGCCATCCCCCCATCTCACTCCCATCTCACTCCGTGTCCATCTTCGCATGGGAACCAAGGTCAAAGATAAAACATACGAAATCAACATTACTTGTATTAAAGGAACAATGACTTTCCTATTCACTACAATAAAACCAAGATGGGAACTCCAGACAAGATGGCTGCTGCACGAAACTAAATCATTTAAACATTATCATCACTTTCACATAATACATATCTTAGTAATTCGGCCTCCTGCTTGATAATTCACAATGTAATTTCATACAGAGAATATAAGCAAATAAATCATCCTTCACACTGCTTACTAAGTTTTAGAGTGAAAGAAGAAATACTTCATATATCAAGATCTACCGAGATTAACTCTGGAACTGAGACGTCAACTTCAATCACTTCACCACAAGAATTCTTAGAGACAAGAATATACCATATAGATGTATGTTTCCATTCGGATTAGTAATAACCTTTAACAACAAACCACTGACAATAAAAACCCCAGAGGACTTAGAATTTATTCTAAAAAACTGGACTTGAACAATCGACAAATTCCAGATTGGACTAATTCGGAAGAGCAACATGAGCTACCTCCACTCCCAAGACCTGAGAACTGGGAAACGACTTCACCGAACAGAATAAAAATAATAAAAATAATGGAACTAGAAATGGGGAAAACACCGAAAAGAAAAGAAAGATGGCTTCAGAACTGGAAGTTGGGTAGATGCATTTATCTCTATCTTTTTTTTTTTTTTTATCTACAACCATTTTCCACACCTAGTTTGAAGTTTACAGGTTTTGGATATCTGGTAACTAATTGAAATATTATTAATCACCTTCTGTGTTTATAGAATGAAGCAAACTTAAAAGAGAAAAAAAAATGCTCCTATATACGGGCGCTCAAGTGTGAATATATTATTTCTTCCACGAAATCATCAGTTGTGAAGCAACGGTTTTATTGAGAATACAGATAAAACAATAAAATAGGCTGTGCTGCAAAGAAAAGATCCCAAATTCGTAGTTTCCTGTTAAAAGAAAAAATTGATGTTGCGTTTATCTAGGAAACCCACTTTAAAAAGAGTTATACACCTCTTACAAAGAGTAAAATATACACAAATTTGTACAATTCCTGTTCTATTTTGAAGAGATCAAAAGGAGTGGCCATAATTATTAATAAAAACACTCCCTTTATCTTTAAGGACGTCCAAACAGATACAGAAGTTAGATTTATTTTCCTGAAAGGAACAGTATATGGTAGATTATTTACATTCGCAAATCTTTATGCTCCTAATGTATCACAAGAGGGTTTCTTTAACCAAATCTTTCTAAAATTGGGAAATTTTAAAGGAGAGTTAATATTGGGGGGTGACTTCAATACACCCCTTCAACCATCGCTAGATACATCAAATGACTCATCAACAATCTCTTACAAGAAACTCAAACCGATTAAAAAAACTACTTGCAGAAGCCCATTTAGTTGATGCATGGAGAATTCGTAACCCGTCAACTAGAGATTATTCGTTTTATTCAGCAGTACATAAAAAATATTCTAGGATAGACTATTTATTCATCCCTCTTTCGTTAATTAGCGCCATAGATAGAGTAACATATGGGTCTATCACTATTTCTGATCACGCCCCACTTATACTTACCCGAGCACTTTCAAACATTCAAGGTAAACAACAATTCAATTGGAAACGTAACGATAGTCTCCTCACAAACAAGGAGGATAAAGCACATTCTCTTTCTTATATCCAAAATTATTTCCAGGACAATTGCCCTGATGATAATTGTACTGCAAACATTTGGGAAGCACAGAAAGCAGCAATGAGGGGACATTTGATTGAATTAAGCTCTAGGAAAAAAAAGGAGAGAAACAAAGCAATAACAATTCTACTAGAACAAATTAAGAAACTAGAACTTCAGCGCAAAAAAATTGGTATGCATGACATTAGAGAATGAACTGTTCAATCTTAGACTTGAACTAAAGAACCTTTTGAATTACAACACAGAAAAAGTTTTCTATTTTGCTAAATTCAAATCATTCTTACAAGCTGACAAATGCGGGAAAAAGTTAGCATCTCTCATAAAGAAAACACACTCACTTATATACCCAAAATAAAGGACACTAAAGGTAGATATAAACTTGAAAATAAGGAAATCACAGTTGTCTTCTGCTCATTTTATACAGAGCTATACAATTTAAAATACACATCCTATACTGAGGGTGAAAAACATATTACTCAGAGAGTTTTAGAGAGACTAGATCTTCCCTGCATCAATGAAGAACAGAGCCTAACCTTACTTTTACCCTTCTCTGGTAAAGAGGTTGAAGACGCCATTATCTCCAGCCTAAAAGGCAAGAGCGCTGGACCTGACAGATTCTCAATGGCCTACTATAAATCTTTTAGGGAAACATTAACACCGTTTTTGACTCAATACTTCAATACCATTGACTCATCCAATTTAGAAAAGAATCATTAACACACACATATAACCTTAATCCTGAAAGAAGGGAAAGACCCAACCATTTGTGGAAACTATAGACCTATCCCCCTTATCAACACAGATATTAAATTATACCCAAAAATGATCGCCAACAGAATTAAAAAATGTATGCCGGATCTAATTAATTTAGAACAAGTAGGCTTCACTCCTGGGAGAGAAGCAAAAGACAATACAATAAGGGTATTAAGTGCCATACATTATGCAAAAAATAAAAATATTCCTTTAGCTTTACTAACAACTGACGCGTCAAAAGCGTTCGATAGGGTGGATTGGCTGTTCCTTAAGTTGAATTTACAAAAATGTGGTATACCTCTGTTATTCATTGACAACATAATGGCTCTTTATAATAATCCAACAGCTAAAATAAAAATAAATAGTGATTTCTCAGCCCCTTTTGAGATTCAAAATGGAACTAGACAGGGATGTCCCTTATCTCCCATTTTATTTGTCTTGACCATGGAAGTTCTTGCTCAGATCATAAGGGAAAATAACTTAATAAAAGGTTTAAATTGTAACGGGATGGAACACAAAACAGCCTCCTTCGCTGATAACATGCTAATCTTTCTCTCGGATCCTAAAAACTCTCTGGAAGCTCTACTACAGGATATTAGTTTATTTGGTATAATGTCTAATTTAAAAATTAATCTGACGAAATTGGAATTATTAAATACAAATATAAACACAAAAAATTGGACAGTTATATCTAGAATCTCTCCATTTAAAAATGACTGCTCTAACATCACCTACCTAGGGACAAAAATTAATAACTCATATAATAACCTATTCGACTTAAATTACAAAACATTATTGAAAAAAGTAGAATCTGATTTAGAAAAGTGGGATAAATTACAGATATTTTGGTTTGGAAGAAACAACTTAATAAAAATGGTATTGTTACCAAAACTCTTATTCATGCTTCAGGTTTTACTAATCGATATCCCTAACAACTTCTTCACAAACCTTAAAAAATTAATAGCGAAATTCATATGGAAATCCAAAGGCTATAGAATTAAATACACTACACTTATAAGGCATAAAAGATCGAGAGGCATTGGATTACCAGATTTTGAAAATTATAGAAACGCGACACATATATGCAGACTCCTAGAATGGCAGCATACCCCTAGAAGGAAACTTTGGGTGGATATTGAGTCTGTTAATCGATCAAATTGAGAAATTTATATGGATGACCCCGCATAATAGGTTTAAATACTCTGACAATGCAAACCCGCTATCTAACTTATCTATTAGAATTTGGCATAAATTAAATAAAAAAAACATTATTCCGTATATTTGAAAATATACCCCATTTTATCTCTTAATTCCTAACAAATTCAGGACACTTAAAATTTTTGGGCTACACAGGAACCTAAATACTTACACATACAGGTTAAAAATTTGTACCACAAAGAGGTATTGATCCAACTCCATAAGGCAAAAGATTTATTTCCTAATACCAACATTGATGAGCAGAAATTCGCTTTGAACCAGACATTTTAGGTACTCTCCCCAACAACTTTATTGGGGAATCAATATCTTCTAAAAAAGTACATTAGAAATCTCTCTCAAAAATATATCAATTTTTGATGGCCAACTCTGAAACGCCATCATATATAGGGAAATGGGAAAAATAATTAAACGTACAATTTCCTAAGGAAACAATTAACACTATTCTTGAGAATGCTCAATCGGACTCTTGTTCAATACGAATACAAGAACTAAATTACAAAATAATATCTAGCTGGTACAAGACACCAGACCTACTAAATACACTAGATCCCAATTACTCTCCCAAATTCTGGCCTTTAAAAAAGAGATAGGAACCCCTTCACACATTTGGTTCACATGTAATCCCATTGAACCCTTCGGGACTAAAATCCAGAAAATATTATGTACATTTTTAGAAAGTGAAATTACTCTATCCTTAGAATTGGTACTTCTGAATGTTCTCAATAAAAACTCTTCTGTCTCATTCCTCATGAATGCTGCAAAAACAATTATCACAAGGAACTGGAGAGAGTCGGACACCCCTTGAATATTGGAATGGAGAAAGGAAATTTGTTTAAAACAAACATTAGAAAAATTCAATAGACCACAATTTAGAAAAATATCACAAAATCTGGGATCCGTGGGTGAATTTACATGCCTCACAATATTTAGACTCCCTTTAAAGGGAATTTTTTTAAAAAAAAAGATTCGGGGTTGCCGACTCCTTCCAAGATTCACATTTAATCTATCATGTGTCATTTGTTTTGTAGTGATTTAAGATAAGGCGATTATTGAAGTCTAAATAACCTTGTTCAGCTTTATAATATTGTATTGGATGTAATAGCAGACACAACGGTTCATTTTCTTGTTTATTCCCTTGTTTGCACTCCCCAAATCAACCTCTTCCCTAACCCAACCTTCCTTATTTTTTGTACCCTACGCTCTCCCCTATTTCCCTCTAAAAATCTGCAAATAAAAATGTTAAAAAAATAAATAAATCTCAACTACGAAAAAAAAATACTCATATTTACCCAGAACGCCCTCCTTCATCCTGCAGTCCGGCCTCCTGGGATGACATTAAATCCCCTGTGACGACTGCAGCCAATCACAGGCTGTAGTGGTGGTCACATGGGAAGATACGTCATCCCAGGAGCCCGGCCTGGATGACGTCAGAGGGCCTGCCTCCTGGGATAACGTTACATCCCATCTGTCAGCTACTGCAGCCAATCACAGGCTGCAGCGGCCACACGAGCTGCAGCGTCATCCAAGGAGGACGGACCAGACTGGACAGAAGGGAGACGTCGCCATAACAACGGGTTACGTAAGTATGAGCGTTTTTTACTGCTGCTATCCACAGCGGAAATTCTGTCCGGAAAAAACGCACCACAATGTGGTGCGGTTTTCGGACGGAATGTACTGCGGGTTCCAGGTCGGATATGCTGCGTGGTTTTTACGCAGCGTATCTGTCCCGCGGGAACCCGACCTTATGGTTTCTCAGCTTATTTAGGAGAATATATAGAGAATTATAATCGCAGTGTCACCCAGCATTCAGAAATGGTATGGTCTGTAGCTGGTCATGTGATGCTGTGCTGAAGCATCATGGGATTGATTGCAAAAGCAGAGCGGAAGAGAAAGCTGGGGAAATCTAAGAATCAAGATGGAGGCCTTTTTAAAGCTCAGACAAGGCAGCAGATATAAAAGTAAGTACAGTATACATAAAAGAAGTGTAGAATGTGGTATACAGTCAGATACGGGATGCAGACGTGGAAGTTGTGTTTCCACTGGAGGTCTTCTGTACGGCTTGGTCCAACTCAGAGCATGTACAGAGCCGTAATATGGCTGTGTACATGAGCCCTAATATCTTAAACCTAGAGGATCAATTCTCCCTAATAACATAGGCAAACAAGTATTGAATATAGAAATTTTCTTTTACATTCATTTTCCCCAACACCAATTAGACCAATTCTAGACGTCCAGGGCCTTGCAGATCGATTCATCTCTATATCATCTACTATTATCTTTAAAATGTAAATGCAGAATCTTTGTGTCTAGTCACTGATGATTTCTCTTCATGTTTTCACTACTGACTCATCCGTCTTCTTCTACTTTATTACTTGTTCCCGCGCATTATACATTATGATAATCGCACAGTAACCTTAATAAAGTGACGGTGCATGTTAATAAGCGAATTACAGCTAGTGAAAACTTTCCGTTAAGGAAACTTCTTAAAGACACAGGAGGAACTATGTTCTGAGGAGGAAATAAAGCAGGAAATGTGTGTGTGGAGTCTTTTTTTCTACTGTGGGAAACCTAAGGAAGAATTTTTTTTCCCTGCTAAAATGTAGATTTAATTCACCGGGATGATGTCACATCCTAATAGTAATATCCACACAATACCTTTACTATATTTTTGTGCACCTCAGTTGATTCGTTAATTTTGTTATTGTACATATAAATTATTCAGGAAAAAATAGATGTATCTAAATCTGTTCATTTTGATAGAAACTGGGAACGAATTACATAAAAAAAGGTGACTCAAATCTTTAAATTACAATACCCTCTCCTCTTCCCAAGACAAATAGTGGTACACGGATTGCAATATAGGTGAACAGTACTAACCCATATTGCAGCCCGTCAAGTACCTCCCTGTGCCACAGTATTTTCACAAATTCAATGCTTCTAGGGAATGCTCTCCCTAATACTTCATGTGTTGTACCATTCCACAATTTTTTTTCTTATGAGTTGCTATGAAATCTGTGGGAAAAGACCCCTGTGTGCCTCTATGTAAAAGTCAATGCCACATGGAGGTTCATCAAAAGCAAATAGAATATTATGAGCAGTGCATTAAAGTAATGTACATCATGTTTCAATGGAAATCGGTAGATCCCCCGACCCTCCTAGATTGGTATGTGGAAAAAACCTTAACACAAAAGATAGAGGAACTCATCATTCACCCCTGAGGAGTCCACCCAATATTTTAATACCTGGTACCATTGGATCTCCTTCCAAGCTTCCCCCACCTATCGCACTCTTGTAAGTTGATCTGGCCCCCTTATTTTGTACTTTTGTTCTTGAGTGTACTTCATTGGCACTACCTACAGCAGCGCCTGTGTTACCCTTGACTCAGGGAGATTACACCCGCTCTGATTGGTCTCCCCCATGGCATACACTCCTGTCTTTCCCCTTCCCTTCTCCTCCTTTTCTTCTCTCTTCTCATCCTCTGCAGGTAATGCCTTTAAAATAATATTTATATTAGTAGCTCTTAGAAGATGTCCACCCGACAAGCCAAATCGGCCTGGTTCATCAAAAGCAAATAGAATATTATGAGCAGTCCATTAAAAAAATGTACAACACAGATCTTGAATGTGTTTGTCTGCATTAACTCTTAGTCCTAGTTCACACAGAGTATTTTGCAGGCAGATTTTGACCTACCTGCACATTCTTGCCGCGGTTTTTGTGGCGTTTTTCGCCCGCTTTTTCTGTCTCCCATTGATTTCAATGGGAGGTCAGAGGCGGAGCCGTGGCAAGAAAAGAGATGCCGATTTTTTTACCCCTCGAGCAGCTAGAAGCCGCCCGGGAATAATAAAGCCACCGCCTCCTATTGAAATCAATAGGAGGCAGTTTTGGAAGTTTTTTGGCGCAAATTCCAATGCGGTTTCCACGTCAAAATCAGTGCCAAAATACTCAGTGTGGACTGGGCCTTAGGCTTCAGTCCTGGATTTGGCCAAATAATAAACCTCATCAAATTGTGAACTATTTGGCTGTAAGCATTTTTATTTACAATTGTTTTGTCAATTACTATGTTTAGTTATTTATTAAAGAGGCTCTGTCACCACATTATAAGTGACTTATATTGTACATGATGTGATCGGCGCTGTAATGTAGATTACAGCAGTTTTTTATTTAGAAAAAGGATAATTTTTGACGGAGTTATGACCTATATTAGCTTTATGCTAATGAGTTTCTTAATGAACAACTGGGCGTGTTTTACTATATGGCCAAGTGGGCATTGTACAGAGGAGTGTATGACGCTGACCAATCAGTGACGAATCAGCGTCATGCACTTCTCTCCATTCATTTACACAGCACATAGCGATATAGCTATATCGCTATGTGCAGCCACATAAACACACTGTAACGTTACTGCAGTGTCATGACAATGAATATACATTACCTCCAGCCAGGACAGGATGTGTATTCAGAATCCTGACCACTTCTCTGCACTTCTCTGTGATTTACAGCATAGCAGGCGTAGTCTCGCGAGATTACGCTGTAAGCTGTCATTTACAGCGAGATCTCGCTGTGCTGTGCTGTAAATCACAGAGAAGTGCAGAGAAGTGGTCAGGATTCTGAATACACATCCCGTCCTGGCTGGAGGTAATGTATATTCATTGTCAGGACACTGCAGTAATGTTAGTGTATGTGGCTGCACATAGCGATATAGCTATATCGCTAGCTGCAGAGTAAATGAATGGAGAGAAGTATATGACGCTGATAGGTCACTGATTGGTCAGCGTCATACACTTCTCTTCACAATGCCCACTTGGCCATATAGTAAAACACGCCCAGTTGTCCATTGAGAAACACATTAGCATAAATCTTTTTTTTATATTTCAAATTGTTATTTTCAACAAACAAAGTAAGGATACAGAAGAAAGAAAGGGTGACATGGGTACAAATATTCCGACCATATCGTAACAAAACAGCAATTAATTCAACAATTTTGTGTAGGTACTCCATTAACGTCATAACAGCGAAACTCCTCGTATACCTATCTAGTATCAGTATGGAGAGATTTGCATATTAACCCAAAAGCCTCTAGCCGGCAATTCCCAAACCCACATCTCCAACCATCAGACATTAGCATAAATCTAATATAGGTCATAACTCCGTCAAAAATTATAGTTTTTCTAAATAAAAAACACTGCTGTAATCTATATTACAGTGCTGATCACATTATGTAGAAGATAGGCCACTTATAATGTGGTGACAGAGCCTCTTTAAATAGTAAAACTGACACTGAAAAGGGATTTGGGAATATTGTTGTACAGGTAAGTTAACTTTAGAAACCAGTGCCAGGCAGCTGCTGCCAAGTAAAATCACCTCTACCAAATGTTTCCTGTAGCTGCAAAAAAGATTTGCATTGGGGGGAAAAGCGCGCTCCAAACATCACCCCCCCCCCCCACCCCCCGAACCCGGACATAATAGCACATCTGGGTGCGCGAAGGGGTTAATTTCACTTACTTTTTCTCCCTGCATTGTTGATGTTTACTCAATATGCTCCATAAAATACATGAACAGTACAACTGTTTGTGTGTAATTAGTTTATCTACATTGTGTTTTTATATAATTGTGACTTAGACCACATTTTATTAGTAATCAATTCAGAAATCCAGGTAATACTAATTTTCTTGCAACTATATACATCCATCTCTACCAGTGGGTTAAAAAAATGTCTTAGTCTTTAAAAGTCCTTCCGCTTCAAAAGTCATTAAATCTAAAATGAAATCTACTGTATTCACATGAAAATGGTATAGTCTAATTATCATTTAACTTAGTGAAAATACTTTGGAGTTCTATGTAACTATCCCTTCAAATCAAAAAGGCAATCGTCTATATAATGTTTCCATATTAAAATACCTCATTTGTCAGGGTTGACTAGTGTAGAGGTAGTAAAAAAAAAACTGTTCCCAGAGAGCCCAAATTTTTTTTTTGCATAATTGGGGGCATATTTTGCCCCCATCGCTGTCTTATTATGCTGTATATAGTTTCATTATACTTAAAATATTCATGGCTCAAAGCTCATTTTAAAAGTCACAGGACAAAACCTTTTTTGTCGGTAATCATTTTTCCCACAAACACTAAAAATTATTTCTCATCTATTTAAATTTTTTTTAATTCACTGATAACATCCCTTGAATCCCTTAAAGAAGTTCTCCGGTTTCAGCAAATTAATGTTATTTTTGTATAATTAAATTGATACAATTTTCTCATATACATTCTGTATTAATTCCTCACCGTTTTCAAGATCTCTTCTTGTTGTTATTTAGTAGGAACATTTCTTGTTTACTTCCATTGGATAACATTCTGTCCATGATCATGTGATGGACACACAGGTGCTGGATCATTAGAAGACACAGCTCTGATACACATACAGGGTTTGGACAACAGGGTTAGCCGGGAGACCTGCGTGGACACCTCTTGCCTGTTGTGTTTTGTTTTTGGACGTTTTATTTGCCTTCCAGTTGTGCATATGTACAGTTTTCCATGTTAAATGTTATTTTGAAAAACTCATAAAATTCTTGAATTTGAAAAAAAAAGGTGCATTTAAAAAAATGTAAAAAAAACACAACACTTTGCACTTTTCAGCCGATTTTACAATTATTTCAGAATTACACTTCAATTCATTCAAAGCCTGATTCTCTTTCTGGGACATATTCCATGAACCAGACATTTTTATATCAGTCCATTCTAAATCTCATTGCTCGTGTGTATGAGGCGATGAAATAAACTCCTTCACAATAGGTTTGATGAAACGATGTAGCGACAGAGCTGATAAAATCATGACTTATTATTTCACCAGTAGTATTATGTAGTAAGATATGTATGCCATTTTTGGCAGTATCAGAACTTAAAATTATTATCATTGGTTTATTTAGGTCACATGGTCTGTGGTCTCTTATGATGAACCCTTGTTTTGGCCATCCATTGGTCTCATGATTTAACTCCAGTTAAGAAGCCACGGAGTAACAAATACTGTACTAAAAACTAGAAATTTAGGTTATTGTTATTGGTGTTTTCAGGCCACGTCGTAGGTAACATTTTTATTAATGGGTTTTGCTTTTGGCCGTTTATTGGTCCTTCCAAGTAGCTTGAGGACGCCTCTCTCAAAATAAATCTTTATTTCTTTTTCCTTTTTCTTGCTAGTAGCTATTCCACTGAATCTTTGGGGGCGTCCATAGGATTTTTGTTTGTTTTTTAATATGTGAGGCGTGATTTATACATATTTTGTGACTGTGATCCACATATTTGTTGACATGTATAATGTTTTTTTCAGACCAAAAGATTTAACTAGTTTATAATTAATTATATGTGTAGTACGTTTTATTCATTTTTTCCCATTGTTTTACTTACTGAAAACAAGCTAGCAATACAAGTACAGTAAAACCTCTTTTGAGCTGACCACCCTAAATTGCACGAGTGGTCTTCTCAAAGGAAAAAGTACACAGAATACAGGTCAAAGGTGTGTAATGCAGTCTGCAAACATCTACAGCACACAAATAATGCAAACAGCCCTCTCATTCTTGGTCCCAACCATAACTCTTTCTCTCATTCCTAATCCCGGGCATAGTTACCTCTCTCATTCCTAGTCCCCAGCATGATTCTCCTTTAATTTCTGTCCCCAGCATGGCCCTCCTCTCATTCCTGGTCGCCAGTATGGCACTCTCTCATTCTTAGTTCCCAGCATGGCACGCTCTAATTCTGGGTTCCCAGCACGGCACCTTTCTAAAACTTGTTTCTTAACATGGTTCCTCTCTTGGTCAACAGCATGTCCCAGTTCTCTTTTGTTGTCCTGATTAGGACTCTATTATCATTTCTAGTCCCCAGCATGGCTCCCCCTATTATTCTTATTTAGTACAGTAAACCAGCATGGCTCCCCTCATTCCTTACTGCTAACCTTGACACCTCAGTGGCATTCTGCAGGCTCCTTTCCTTAGAAATCGTGTGGGCTGATCAGTGCAGCATGGCATCTTCTGTACCCTTCCCTTTTCTGACAGCCTTTCTCCTCCTCCTCCTCCTCCTCCATGATATTTGCCATATTGCGAGTGTGAACGGATTATTTGGTATTATATTACATGTAATACAGTGTTGCATTTTCCCCAACTTTATAAATGGTGGCTTACCTCTAGAATGTGTTATCACTTGAAGGTCAATGGGGGTCCAACAGCTCACCAATCATGAAAAAGAATGGGCATTTTCTCTAAATATCTCTACTCCAGACCAGGAGCAGATCAAGTGGTTAAGGCTGTGCTGTAATACCAAAAAATGCCCGGAAGGAATGGCGCTGTGTCTGGTAAAAATCAGAGCCAGAGGCCCCTTTACTCCTGGTGGGTCCCAGCTGTTGGACCCCATAGTCAGCAAGTGATGGAAAACTCTAGCGATATTCCACTTGCTGTGTTAGGAAAACTCTCTTTAAAAAACGTCAAACATTTTACAGTTGTGCAGAGCTGTAATAGGGCACTGAAGTGCACCATCATACCATCATATGCAACCGATTTCATACTGAAACACACAGGTTTTTTTTTTCCTGTCCTACACAGTACTTAGGGGCAGTGAAATTTGCCACCAAGCCAACAGGGTGCACTGAAACTGAGTTTACATGTTACAGGGCGTTATAACAAATATATCTTATATATAAGACACGGTCTGTGAGTCTGTGTAGGAACACACCCTATTGATAATACAATACATGGTCTGAACTTTACATAAAATGATTCGAACATACAGAAATAATAGCATACATCCTATTGGGATCCAGCGTCCACTATATTGAAGATGGCTGATGATGCTTTCAACTGTAGAAAAGGGGAGATGGCCACCAGATGTCAAAGTTGGAGCGATTTGTGATTTTTTTTTTGGTTTTTTATTTACTACTATTTTTTTTGTTATGTGTTAGTTTCTTTTGTTTGTTTCTTGGGGTGCGGTTGGGGCGGTACTGTGTCAAAGGACTTTTTGTCTCAATGATGGAGTTCTTCTTACTCAACTTTCTGCTGTTTTTCCAGCTGAATGTCATATATTATAAGAAGGGTTTGTATAACCCAAACGTTTAATTTCCCAGCAGAGACTATAACTCAAAGGGAAAAGTAGTTTAATGTAAAGGAAAGTATTTCCCTTATTTACTCTTAAGAATTAGTCTTCTGCGGTCTTTTACTGGAAATACCTGTAGTAAGTCGTGTGTGATTAATGTTACGAGTTATAACCTAACTTAAAAGTACTGTAGACTAAGACACAGGTACTGTAGATATATAGTTTATCCATCAGATGGCGCTATGGTACTTGGAAAAACATTAACATGAGATCAGGGGATTACTGCATGCATTTTATTTGTCATTTGTTAATATTATAATCTTTTACTTATATAGTGCTAACATTTTATATTGCGAAGGACTTAAAATTAGAATCAAGTGCACCAAATCAGAAGAAAATTACTAAAACAGGGCCCCACAGGATTTAAACGTGCACAAATATCGGCAAATATCGCATGCCGTGTTAAGCCTATGTGATTGCATGATATGCCATTTGCACTTGCGAAGTCATGCATCCAAAGTGTTGGATTTTTTGTGATTACCGAAGAAATCCAATTGAGGTCAATTAAGTGTCAACAAACGTAGATATTGTATCACATGCAATATATCACCACGCCCAAGCCTTATAGAGGATCTTCGAGGAACCTGTCTTAGGTCTCATGTCCGATGCATTTTACAGAGCCATAATACCTATACAAGTGGGCCCTTACTGTACCTCTGTATACCTCAGATTTTATATAGAGGAAAAAAAATTCTGCCATGCCTCATCAGATTCTGTACGGACAGATGTGTCCTTCATTACCTTTCCTCTTATCTCAACATATCCCTAGATGTTTCCCGCAAGATGACCAGCTTTAAAAAGAACAACATGATTTCACGATACTCTTTTCCAAGATGTCTATGCTATATGTGCCTATGTGTGGACAGCCAGTGGTTGTGATGTGAATTGCAGCCTGACAAGGGTTTTGCTAGCATGTCGTGATATTGTTTTGAAATGATTTCATGAGAAATTGGAGTCCCAAATTCAAGCAATGGTAAGGGTGAACACATCTGTGCATAAGTATTCTCCGTTGAAACATTGCTTCTAGGGTAGAATATCTCCATACGTATAGCACCCGATAGAACAGGGGTCTCAAGCACGTGGCCCGCGGGCCGCATGCGGTCCCTGGGGCTGTCATCTGCGGCCCGCGGGACACAGAGCCGCTAGTATCGGCTCTGCTCCGAGACTCTGGAATTCCCTGACATCGCTGTCCACATATGAACAGCGATGTCTGGGGCTTCCCCAGAGACGGAGTCCCGAGCAGAGCGCTGGTCTGCTCCGGGACTCTGTGGAATTCCCTGACATCGCTGCCTATATGTGGACAGTGTGTCAGGGTCTTCCCCAGAGCGGAGCAGAGCGCTGGTGTCGGCTCTGCTCCTGGACTCTGTGGAATTCCCTAACATCGCTGTCCACATATGAACAGCGATGTCTGGGGCTTCCCCAGAGCCGGAGTCCCGAGCAGAGCGCTGGTGTCGGCTCTGCTCCGGGACTCTGTGGAATTCCCTGACATCGCTGCCCATATGTGGACAGTGTGTCAGGGTCTTCCCCAGAGCGGAGCACAGCGCTGGTGTCGGCTCTGCTCCTGGACTCTGTGGAATTCCCTAACATCGCTGTCCACATATGAACAGCGATGTCTGGGGCTTCCCCAGAGCCGGAGTCCCGAGCAGAGCGCTGGTGTCGGCTCTGCTCCGGGACTCTGTGGAATTCCCTGACATCGCTGCCCATATGTGGACAGTGTGTCAGGGTCTTCCCCAGAGTAGGATTCCCAGTGATGTCAGGAGCCCAGCTAGAGTCCCAGGAAGAGCCTACTAGCGCTCTGCCCGGGACTCCAGCTCTGGGGTTGCCCCTGACATCTCTGTCTATATATGGACAGTGATGTCAGGAGCAGAGCTGGAATCCCAGGCAGAGTGCCAGCATCAACGGAGGGCACACTGCGGCAGCATCAACGGAGGGCACACTGCGGCAGCATCAACGGAGGGCACACTGCGGCAGCATCTACGGAGGGCACACTGCGGCAGCATCTACGGAGGGCACACTGCGGCAGCATCTACGGAGGGCACACTGCGGCAGCATGTGCGGAGGGCACACTGCGGCAGCATCTACGGAGGGCACACTGCGGCAGCATCTACTGAGGACTCTGCGGCAGCATCTGCGGAGGACTCTGCGGCAGCATCTGCGGAGGACTCTGCGGCAGCATCTACGGAGGACTCTGCGGCAGCATCTACGGAGGACTCTGCGGCAGCATCTACGGAGGACTCTGCGGCAGCATCTGCATTTAGCGACACTTAAACTGGAAAGCTGGATTGTTGAAATAAGCACGTGGAGAAATATCTCAAATTTTAAACCTAGCGGTATTATTATAGTAATATAGTGTTATAGTAGTTCAAATAACTAATTGATTAACAATAATTTTGTATTGTATCAAATTTGAAAGTAATGCGGCCCGTCAACTTCCCATTTTTTCTATATGCGGCCCACTTACCCGGCCGAGTTTGAGACCCCTGCGATAGAACCTGGATGGCAGCACATACTAAGGAGCCATATGACCTGTATGTACTGTTATGCAGATTCTGTGCACATAGCTCTGCACTCAGAGATTAAGGGTGAGGCCACGCATAGCGGTTGATGTGCTGCCGCAATGCGGTAAAAAAAAGGACCTACATGCTGTTTTACAGGTAAAATATGTAAAAAAAATTAAAACCACATGTTCAAAAGCAGCATTGCAAAACCACAACATTTTGCAGTAAAATCGCATGAGATCGTGTTATTTGTCTGCATTGCAGCTGCAACTGCTACATTTGCATACCTCCCAACCGTCCCAGATCCGGCGGGACAGTCCCAGTTTTTCTCACCGCTGTCCCGCCATCCTGGGCGGTCTGCAAAATGTCCCACTGGGCGCTGCAGCTGTATCAAAACAGCTGATCACTGCTGACAGGCGCCCTGCATGCCAGACGACTGCAGCAGCCATCAGCATCAGAAGAAGGCAGGAGTCTTGCGGCGGTGTTTTGACTGGGATCGATGCCTGCCCTGGAGTGGACCAGTCCAGTCACCTGACCTGTCATCTGACCTCACCAGTCAGGTGACTGGACTGGTCCACTCCTGGGCCGGCATCGACACCAGTGAGAACGCCGCTGCAAGACTCCTGCCTTCTTCTGACGGTGAGTGACATCAAAGCAGAGCGGAGAGTGGCAGCAGTAGGCTACGTCTACCGCTCTCCGCTCTGGCGTCATTGTGGGACAAAGTATAAGGGGATTGTGTGGCACTATGTATAAGGGGGAGGGGGGTTGTGTGGCACTATGTATAAGGGGAGGGTGGTTGTGTAGCACTATGTACAAGGGGGGAGGGGGGTTGTGTGGCACTATGTACAAGGGGGAGGGGGGTTGTGTGGCACAATGTACAAGGGGGAGGGGGTTGTGTGGCGCTATCTACAGGGGGGCTGTGTGTGGAGCAATCTACAGGGGGGCTATGTGTGGAGCTATCTACAGGGGGGCTGTGTGTGGAGCTCTCTACAGGGGGCTGTGTGTGGCACTATCTACAGGGGGGGCTGTGTGTGGCACTATTTACAGGGGGCTATGTGTGGCGCTATCTACAGGGGGGCTGTGTGTGGAGCTATCTACGCTGGGGCTGTATGTGGAGCTATCTACAGGGGGCTGTGTGTGGAGCTATCTACAGAGGGGCTGTGTGTGGAGCTATCTACAGGGGGGCTGTGTGTGGAGCTATCTACAGGGGGGCTGTGTGTGGAGCGATCTACAAGGGGGAGGGGGTTGTGTGGCGCTATGTACAAAAGTGGGCTGTGTGTGGCGCTATCTACAGGGGGGCTGTGTGTGGAGCAATCTACAGGGGGGCTATGTGTGGAGCTATCTACAGGGGGCTGTGTGTGGAGCTATCTACAGGGGGCTGTGTCTGGAGCTATCTACACGCGGGCTGTGCGTGGAGCTATCTACAGGGGGCTGTGTGTGGCGCTATCTACAGGGGGGGCTGTGTGTGGCGCTATCTACAGGGGTCTGTGTGTGGCGCTATCTACAGGGGGCTGTGTGTGGAGCTATCTACAGGGGGACTGTGTGTGGAACTATCTACAGGGGGACTGTGTGTGGAACTATCTACAGGGGGGCTGTGTGTGGAGCTATCTACACGGGGGCTGTGTGTGGAGCTATCTACAGAGGGGCTGTGTGTGGAGCTATCTACAGGGGGGCTGTGTGTGGAGCGATCTACAAGGGGGCTCATGTGGATGATTTTTCCATTGACCGGTAACAGTGGTACACAACTGGAAGAAAAAAATCCCCATCATGTAACTCTGCTACCTGTCAATTGAAAAGTCATCCACCACGGGGCCTCCCTCTTGACTTTCATTGTTCTCAGCCTTTTGGTTTTTCCTGCAGCTGCTGCCGTGACGAGCAAATGTTATACCCAAGATAGGAAAAGTAACACAAAGACGATATAACCTGAAATATAATATCTGTGATATCCAGACAGTCTAGAGATCCGCAGTGAGAATGTGCGCTTGTCATTTGAAGAAGGATCTGGCCGTGATTTGATGTGTTTATGCGGGATATTGGG
Organism: Rhinoderma darwinii; assembly: GCF_050947455.1. Classification (NCBI taxonomy): domain Eukaryota; kingdom Metazoa; phylum Chordata; class Amphibia; order Anura; family Rhinodermatidae; genus Rhinoderma; species Rhinoderma darwinii. Next base: position 363,186,674 of record NC_134690.1, on the reverse strand, counting down.
AGTGGTTACGGGGCGTGGCTTAAAATGTCCATCTTTACCGAATTCAAAAGTTGGGAGGTATGCATTTGACCTTCTCATAGGAGTGTGTAAACATGGTGGGTGGTAATTAACGGTGGTCATATGATGTGATGTCTTCCTGGACTACACGACACGGTACATGGGAGTAAACTTGAGAACCAGAGCCACATAATCAGGCAAGAATGGGGACAACTCCAGGAACTGCTCATCCATTGAGTAGAGACTGAAAGAATTGGATAGATTGTTACAATCACTCAACAAAGAACAAAAAAAACTCCTGCAGGAACTTGTGAAGTCTCCAAATGAGCAGAGAGCAGTATGTGTAATAAAAATATTTAATTAATAATTAAAATTAAATATCTTCTTAAAGGGATATTCTTATCTCGTTAATCCTATCTAAAATAGCAGCTAACCTAAATGTAAGAACTTTAGTGAATGCCTTTATTTAAAAAAAATATGGAATTCTCCCAATATTTGGCTTGCGAAACCCAAACTCTCTTTGTTGTGCGCTCTTAATCTAAAGTTAAGACCACCTCTGCAGTCCTGCAGTAGTGACGGTGCCTGCGCTATTGTAGAGAATGGCCGGGGTCTTAGGAGCGCGCATCCTGGAGTATGTGCATTTACTCATGCCCCCCCCCTCTTCTCAGCACCATAGACTTGTATAGACCGCTCCAGGGCATGCTCAGTAGCAGCCCTGGAGCCATTTAATAAAGCTGTACTACAGGATTTCACAGTGCGCAGCATCGGTCGCCTGCATGTCCAGGACAGCAGAGCGATGAATCATCACATTGATGAGTCCCCACCCAGGATACATAGCAGCAACCCAGTAAGTTGAGGGAAGCAGTAGCCATAAGACGGAGGTAAACTGGAATATGGGAAAACTCCTTTAATTTTACTTATTGTCTTCATGGTTAAAAAAAACACCATTCATCCTAGGTGGTACATGTCAACTTCTATTTCTCAGCTAAGACACAAGGAACAGGTGCACATACTGTTCTTTCTCAAAACTTTCACAATGCCGTTAAATATTAAACTAGATAATAATGTTCGTATAAGCAAAACCTGAAAAGCCAGGATACAAGCTGCAAGTGGTAAATGTCCCAATTCTGTGTGAAGGAGAAAGTCCATTCTAAAAGTAGTGTATATGTGAACTGGTGTTTATACATTTACAGGGAGCACTGTCATAGGTCATGTAAACATGGCACAGTAATAGTTATTTATTATCTTCCACCCTATATTGCATCAGCAAACACCAAATATCCCAGAGTAAAGGCTCGGTGACACTGCAGACACACCGACTCAAAATGTCTGCAAAACCAATTACTGTTCATGATTTTGAGCAACATGCAAAAAGTTCTCTGAAAAAATCTGTATTTGATTATTATCAATCGGGGGCAGAAAATCAACAAACCTTAGCCGATAATGTCGCTGCATTTTCAAGGTAAGGCGTAATATTAACTGATTTTCTTTCCTGTTGTTTTTGTTTTTAGAAATCATTGATATTCTCATAGTAGAGGTTTATGGTTTTATACAACTATGGCTGAATTATATACTACAGAATGTGTAGTGTTTGATACGTTTTATGTACTCAGTGTTGAAATTGTGGGTTGTGTCTGTTTTCATGTTCTTTTAGGTATTTACAGTATGCACTCGATGACCGGAGAATTTCCACACCTTAAAGTAGTAGTTCCCAACCTTTTTTACCCTGGAGAAACCATTGACAAAATTTTCTCCTCATGGGAAACCCCTAGAACTACATCATACCTACTGTAAATGTGACATAGCTGTCAGTCATGTTGGGAAACACTGCCTTAAACCCTTAAGAATTGGACGACTCTACAACAAAATGGTACACAGCAAAACTGAATCCAAATAGCATACAGTCTTTGATAAATGTCCAAATAATATATTAAAGCCAATTAAAATACGCAGGTGGAAAACGCACTTGCAAAAAGCACATCATTTTATTGGCCTGGTACAATACACAGTGTAGGGCACCAGCCAAAGAATATACTGTATACAGCTGTTAATACCAAAGCAGTAAAGTGGGTCTACCGGCCAACAAGAAAGTGATATTAAATAAAATAATTTTTCTGTAAGGGGTTATTTTATTTTAACATTTTTAACATTTTACACTTTAATTTTTTAATGAGTCCCATTAGGGGACTTTAAGTTGAGATTGCTTTAGAAATGCTTTGGCCTAATAGGAACTTAGCTATGGCAGACAGGTTAAAATCTGCAAAAGTAACCCCAATGGCACTTAGCGATCATATGACGGGGGCGCAGATGCGCCATGGTCGCTATCGCAAAAGCGTTAAACAGCCGGGATGTGAGTTAAATCCGATCCCAGCCCTTAGATGGCGTGGGCACACTTTCTGTGCCTGCACATCACTGTGCCATAATAGTATGGCAGCTCTCAGAAACGAAATGCGAGCTGCAACATACTATAACGGCGCTTGGTAGAAAGTTGTTAAAGGGAATGTCCACCCATGAATACATACCATTTTTTTTTCTAGATAGGTTTCACATTTTGTGCTGATTAATTCCATAATACATCTTTATAGTAGTTCAGAGCTCTGTTTTTTTTTTATATAGAATTCCAAATATCCTGCATAGACATAGATTAAACAAGGGGTCTCAAACACACGGCCCACGGGTCGTATGCGCCCTCTGAGACTGTCATCTGTGGCCACGGGGCACCGTGGCTCCCTCGGGAGAGGAGAGAGAAATCTGAAGGAGGAGCGCGCTATTAGCTAGCTAGTGCTAGTAGCGCTCTGCTCTGGAACTCCGGCTCTGGGGGAACCCCTGACATCACTGTCCATATATGGACAGTGATGTCAGGAGCAGAGATGGAATCCCAGGCAGAGAGCTAGTACCGCTCTGCCCGGGAGTTCGGCTCTGGGGTTGCCCTCACATCACTGACATCATATATGGAGAGTGATGTCAGGGGCTACCCCAGAGTTCCGGAGCAGAGCATATACTAGCACTCTGGGACTCTGGTTCTGGGGTTTCCCCTGACATCACTGTCCATATATGGACAGTGATGTCAGGAGCAGAGCTGGAGTTTCAGGCATATGTACACTGTATACTGTACACTTAAAAAAAACAGTCCTGTTATGCCTACATAAAAAAACATTCACAGACATAATACATTCATAACAGACTTGCTAAAGTTAACTTATTATTAATGAAAAGTAGATAGCAGTGAACATTTAAATGTAAGAGTTTTCATGAAGAGGTATTATAAGGGTGTATTCACACATACCGGTAGTGTGCCACATGATCAAAAAGTGCATGGGATTTTGCCACAAATTACCATGGCTCAATGGAGGCGGTTTTCGGCCAAATGCTTTTTACAGGTGAAACACGGTTTACCTGTAAAAACAGCATGGCCAAATATAGGATCCAAAAACTTGGAAATTTGTGGCAGAACTGCATGCACACTATTGATACATGTAATTCACTACAAAATCTGAAGAAATCACATATTTCGGTGAATAGGAGCAGAGCTGCAGTAACCCAGCAGGACTGCTATACAATATATGGAGCAGTCTGCTTCTGACACCGGCCACTGCATAGCCGGAACAGCTGATCGGTGCGGGGTCTGGGTGTCAGACCCCCACCGATCATATGCTGATGACCTATCCTGCAAATAGGTCACAAGTATAAACAAAACGTCCTGTACCCGGACAACCTCTTTAAAGGGTTGTATATTTTTGGACATGGACCAATATGTGTGTGTGGTGATTATGTTTGCAGCTCTTGATTTATGCATAGAAGAGAAGACATCACTTTAATAAACTTAGAAATAAAAAAAAGTCAGGTTCTATGTCAGGTTATTATGGATGGAATTCCAGTGCCATTATTTAGGCATTACATAATGGCTAGTGACTTATCTTTAGTGAGTGTGGGGAATTAGCTAAAATGTAAAGACGTCATAAAAATGACACTGAAATGGGTCTCTCTATTTTATGCTCACATAAAATTTGTAGAAGAAGGCAATTAGCTGTAATTGTGTTGTAAATGCATTCTAAAGAGTATAAAATAACAATTTATCTGCATAATGTGTAATTTAAACATACTGTACATTGAACTTCGCTGTTTCAATGCCAAAATATATTTCAGGTTTTGGAATCTGACATCTTGGGAGAATCAAAATGTAAAAATTATCCTTAATATATTATGTTTCAGAGTTTGGGAAGAAATCAAACTGATATTTTCAATCACTCACTTTCTGTCCATTTCTCCTTTATGGAATAATTTATAAACTTCCGAATTTGCAAGAAAGCGAGATTTCAGAATTTTGGAAAAAAGTGGGGACTGCTCTTTGTGTCTCCTTCCCTAAACACAATTGCCCTGGTGGTCTGACGATGTCTACGGGTCTAACTCCTGATCAACAGGCAAATCTCCAGCTGACCATACATTTTTCTTGCATCTGCCGGGGGTATGTAGTTTTACATGCTATCTATTCAGATGAATGGAAGACCATAAAATACATGGATGGTCTAGATCCATCAAAGCAGGAGCTCCTTCACTATCTGCTTTCCGCTCTGGATCATAGAAGGGGTCCTGAGCAGAAGACCCCCTATATGACGTTCATATAGCCTAATAGGGCATACTTTATGTAAAGGGAATATCTCGATAAGACAACTCCTTTAACCCCTTGAGGACACAACTTGTTTTGGCCTTATGGACCAGGCCAATTTTTTCAAATCTGACGTGTCACTTTATCTGGTAATAACTTTGGAATGCTTTTTCTGAGGGCGATTCTGAGATTGTTTTCTCGTGACACACTGTACTTTACGTAAGTGGTAAAGTTTGGTCGATACGTTCAGCGTTTATTTGTGAAAAACACCAAAATTTTGAGAAAATTAGCAAAATAGTTGTTTGTTAACATTTCCCATGTCTCCTTTAGATTGGCATCGTTTTTTGAACGTCCTTTTATTTTTCTAGGACGTTACAAGGCTTATAACATTAGCAGTAAGTTCTCACATTTGTATGAAAATTTCGAAAACCTATTTTTTTAGGGACCTGTTCAGTTCTGAAGCGACTTTGAGGGCCTAATATATTAGAAAACCCCCATAATTTGCGACATTTTAAAAACTGCACCCTCAAAGTATTCAAAGTAGCATTTAGTAAGTTTCTTAACCCTTTAGGCGTTTCACAAGGAATAAAGATGTTAAGGTGAAATTTACAAATTTCATTTTGTTTGCCAAAATTTTAATTGAATCAATTTTTTGTGTAGCAGAGAAGGATTTACCAGAGAAACACAACTCTATATTTATTGGCCAGATTCTGTAGTTTTTAGAAATATCCCACATGTGGCCCTAGACCTCAAACATAGGCCTCAGGAGCAGAGAAGCACCTACTGGATTTCGGTGCCTAATTTTTATTAGTATATATCTTAGACACCATATCAGGTTTGAAGACGTCTTGTGGTGCTAAAACAGAAGAAACACCGTCAAAAAGACACCATTTGGCAAACTACACTTCTCAAGGAATTTATTGACCCCACAGTTTTGTGCTGAATTTAGTGGAAATAGGGCGTGAAAATAAAAATCTAAATTTTTTCCAATAAAGCATAGAAGATTTCAATTTTTACAAGGAATAAAGGAGAAAGAGCACCCCAATGTTTGAAAAGCAATTTCTCCAGATTATGGCAATACCCCATATGTGGTAATAACCTGATGTTTGGACCCACGGCAATGCTTAGAAAGGAAGGCACACCATTTGACTTTTGGAGCTCAAATTGTTCTAGAATGGTTTTCAGTGTCATATCACATTTGCAAAGCCCCTGAGGGACCAAAACAGTGGAAACCTCCTAAAAGTGACCACATGTGGCAAACTACACCATTCAAGGAATTTATAGAGGGGTATAGTGAGCAAATTGACCCCACAGTTTTTTTAATGAATTTAGTGGAATTAGCCCGTGAAATTAAAAATCTACATTTTTTCATATAAAACTTAAACATTTTCAATTTTCACAAGAAATAAAAGAGAAAAAGCACCAAATCATTAAAAAGACAATTTCTTCCAATTACGGCAATACCGGATATGTGTCAATAAACTACTGTTTGAACACACGGCAGGGCTCAGAAGGGAAGGAGAGCTATTTGGCTTTTAGAGCTTACGTTTTGCTAGAATGGTTTTTGGATGCCATGTCGCATTTCGAAAGCCCCTGAGGGACCAAAACAGTTGAAACCCCCCAAAGTGACCCTATTTGGGAAACTACACCCCTCAAGGAATTTATCTAGGCATATAATGAGCATTTCGACCGCACAGGTTTTTTGCTGAATTTATTGGAATAAGGCCGGAACATGAAAATAAACATTTTTTTCTAATAAAATGTTGAATTTTTTCTTTTTTACAAGGTATAAAGGAAAAAAAGCACCCAAAGACTTGTAAAGCAATTTCTCCTCAGTACGGCAATACCCCATATGTCGTCATAAACTGCTGTTTGGACAAACGGCAGGGCTCAGAACGGAAGAAGCGCTATTTGGCATGCAGATTTTGCTGGATTCGTGTTCGGGCGCCATGTCACATTTGCAGATCTTCCTTAGGTACCGGAGTTCAGTGGAAGCACCCGAGAAGTAACCCAATTTTGGAAACTACACCCCTCAAGGCATTTATCATTTGCCTGGTCATATAACATGGCTTAGAAATTAAAAAGCACCAAGCGCATTTGAGGCCTATTTTGGTGATTTTGCCCCAAATTGCAGGGCTCTGAGGTCATATAGTAAAACAAACCCCAAAGAAGTCACCCCCATTTTGGAAACTACACCCCTTAAGGCATTTTAAAAGTTGTACTGAGCATTTTGACCCCACCGTTGATTTTTCATTAGAAATTAATGCGCAACTGATGGTGCAAAGTGAAAATTGCCATTTTAGTTTGTGCCACTGCAGACGAATACCTCATAAAGTGTTAAGCAGGTTTTACCGGGTATGGGAATTCCATATATGTAAACATAAACTGCTAATTGGGCACACTGTAAGGCTCAGAAGGGAGGTACCGCCATTTGGCGTGGAATTTGGCTTGGTAGTTGTTCTGTTTGGGGTTTTACTTCTATTTCAGTTTATAATGTCGGGCATATGTAAGCTGTGTGGAGTACATCAGGGCATAAAAAAAGGGTATAATGATGCTGTAAATAAATATTAATTCAGAGATGTGTGGCCAGTGTCGCACTGATAAATGGTGCCCAATCTTATCCCCCTTTTGGAACACACTGCGCATTTTGTGTCACCATATTCTGGGAGCCAGAACTTTTTTTCTATTATTTCGCCAATGGAGCTGTGTGAGGGCTTATTTTTTGCAGGACAATCTGTAGTTTTCATTAGTACCATGTTGGGGTACATACATGCAACTTTTTGATCACTTTTTATTTCTTTTTGTGGCAAGCAAGGTGGCCAAAAAACAGAAATCCTGATGTTTTTTTATTCTTTTTTTTAACAGTGCGCACAGCGGGCTACAAATGACCTTTTTACTTTATTCTGCAGGTCGATACAATTACGGTGATACCAAACGTATATAGTTTTTTTTATGTTTCACAGCGTTTGCACAATAAAATCACCTTTTTTTTGTGAGGGCTCATTTTTTGCGGGAGGGGCTGTAGTTTTTATTGGTACCATTTTGGGGCACGTGCGACTTTTTGTTCACTTTTTATTCTATGTTTTGGGAGGGGGTGACAAAAAACAGCGATTCTGGTATTGTTTTTTATTTTATTTTTTTACAGTGTTCACTCTGTGGGAAAAAAAATCACACAAGATAGTTTTATAGTTTGGGTCATTACGAACACAGTGATACCAAATATGTGTACTTTTTTTTAAAGTTTTCACTTTTTTCCTATAATAAAGCCTTTTTATGGGGAAAAAGGCGGTTATTGTTTTTTTAAACTTGAAACTTTTATTTTTATACTTTTGTAAAACATTTTAATTAACTTTTTTTTTGTCCCACTAGGTTATTTAAAGCTCCAACTGTCTGATTGCTCTTCTAATACATTGCACTACCTATGTAGTACAATGCATTAGAACTATCAGTTGTTCACTGACAGAAAGCCTATTAGGCACGGCCTCCGGGCAAGGCCTAATCGGCTTCCGTACTTGGCAGACCACGAGGCCATTGTTAGGCCTCCAGTTACCATAGCAGCCTTTGGCACCCCCACGATTGTGTTGCGGAGTTGCCGCTCCTGTCCTGGCCATACAGCAGGATGTCAGCTGTAATATACAGCTGACACCGGCTGGTGATGAGCTGATTTAGCTTCTGAGCCCATTCCGTCACTGACATGTACAGTTACGCGCTGTTGCGTTAGGTACCTAACTGCAAAGACGTAACTGTATGAAACACATGAAATAAAGTGCAGTGCAGTAACTGGCGTGTATTGCACTGCACTTTATTTCATGTGAGTAAGAGTTTAATCTTTTCTTTCCCTGGCAAGATTTCAGTACTATATGCATGCATATTTGATGCCAGAGGTTTTTCAAGGTGGTGATTCAATACACCTCTATTGTGATATGTACTGACCTTTACTTATAGACATATATCCGCAACGTATTTTCCTTGCCATGTTGCTTTTACCTAATGTAGCAAAATAATATCATATCTCACTCCATGGAAACCAATGTGGCGTTGTATATTTGGTGTTTGATATCATTCTTTTTTAAATCAATAAATTTTTATTGAAAAATTTTTACATCTTTTTTCAAACAATATAAACCATCCTTGGTCCCCGAACATGGACCTGCATACAATAATACATACAAGTGATATGTCATTGAAGGATATACATAATCATAACCAGAAAACAACCACAAAGAACTTAAGAACTTTACTATGCCATTTTCAAACCAATGATAATATTAATTATGTCATAGTACATTCTTTTATCTTTGTAATACATTATATATTTGTGGTTTTATCTTTGTTGTTGCTTAAATTAATAAATAAACATCTTTTTGATACAATATATATTCTAGTCTATATGCGCCTTTTTTTGATTTTGCTTTACATCATGTCTATTTGGGAGCCATAGGCTGTTCCCTTCTCATTTGAGACGGACTATTTATAGGAATAACTAAGAAGTCCTATAAGGCAGCAATATTGTAATATACCAGGTAGAGGACCCAAACATACAAAATGTCTCAAATGCTGAAAACTACTGAAGATTCACTGACAATGAGATAAGAGGATATAGGCGCCGATAGGAAGTAAGGGGAATAGCACAATTCATGTAGCCACTAAAATACCCACCAGTACCTACAATGGGCAGAGTACACATAGACAGCTAGACTTTAGTTTAGCAGTCTTGCCATGAGCAGGATGACCAATCTTCTGCAGAAATGTGACCCAAACAGTGTCGTATACTGTAGCAATAATATGATGTCTGCTGTATAATTGGATTCTGTCTCAGAACTGCTTCTTGTCATTAACACGTTGATTAAAGAATTGGCACAAATAGCTGCCATGAAAATGGATCCTTTTAGAACTGACTTGAAAACAGTTGCTTAATTGCAGAAAAATGTGAAAACAAACGCTAAACATGTGTTTGGTGTCTAAAGCTTGATTTACGTTTCATTGCTGTCAGATGGCGGTTGTATCCTCGTGTTCTCAGAGATGTTTCTGCCACTGATCTATCGACAACTATACTAGGACAGAAAGTGAGCATGCCAATATGTGTAGGAGCAACAGCAATGCAGAGAATGGCTCACCCTGATGGAGAAACCGCAACTGTACGAGGTAAACCTCCTCCCATTGTATTGTGTTGTACTGTAGATAAAATGCCTCATAAGACCTGGACTACAAGACTTATGTTATACCAAACACACGAGGGCCACAAGATTAGAGCCCATCACCTTCATGTGTCCAAGTTTGCTGGGCCTAAATAATATTTTTCTTGCAGTGAAGACTTTATCTTCTTACCTCAGTGCTTGTTTCACATCCCAACTGAACTCTTAAAAGTGGATATAATATTTCTATATCTCTTTACTTCAAATACCAAAAAGGAACATGACATGATGAAAGATAATGGTTTTATTGAGCAAATTCCACTTATTACTTTGCAAGTAAAGAGTCCATTGTTTCTCAAATTGTTTTCTACTGTGTATATAAACAGTACGTACTACTAAAGGGTACATAGCAGTTTATTTTTCTATGCTGCCTATTATTTTCTGCATCACATGTAGCACCCTTTTGCCAGAGCTGGTTTTAATTGGTGGAAAACCAGGAAATTGCCCAGTTCCACCGTTTCCTAGGGGGCCCCTTAGGACTGGATCCACAGGAGTAACATGAAAATAGAGAAGGACAAACATTCCGTTCCACTGTCGGTTCCAGTAGGACTATGTGGGCACTATATGGGAGTATTATTTGGCCATTGCATAGCTGTAGTTTTATCCTTTGGACGTAAACAATGAAGATTCCCATTCAATTTTACATTTGACCAATGAATGAGCTTTATTTCCTGAAACCGGAATATCCTTTTAATGTAGAACTGGGGCAATTGAGTCTGGATCTTTCTCAGAAGCCTTGAGATACTGTATCTTTTGCTTTTATATTTTAATTCAGGCATCATAGTAGGGGCTCTATTTATAAAAGTAAAGGCAGGCCTCTTTTTAAGCCAAAATTAAAAGGGATGTTAAAGAGAGGTCAGTAATAGCCCAGTGGTAAAACAACTGCAACAGTTTGACTTAGATGTTATTTATTTCACGCATAGTTTAATTAGTTTGTCTAGTTCCCGTCAAATGTAGCTAGTTCGTTCTCTACATTACACATCCGAAAACATTTTAGGGTCTGCTCGAAGGAGGGAATTAAAAAAAAAACATCTGCACATTCACAGGCAATCCATTAAAGGGGTTTTCGAGGACCAACTAACAAATTTCTATTTCACTGCGCATATATATATATATATATATATATATATATATATATATATATATATATATATATATATATATATATAAAAACAATAGAATTTGTAATATACTCACATTTTTATTTCATCTTCTAACACCCGATTCCAGCGCTGGTCACGTGATGCATCTCCACTACCAAAATCCTTTATTTACGGCGCTAGCCCGTCCATGATCTGAGTTTCGTTCTCCGGCTGGCTTAATGTACGGGTACGTCCAGTGGCGTAACTACCGCTGTAGCAGCCATAGCAGCTGCTGTGGGACCCGCAGCATGAGGTGGCCCGTGGCGACATCCGACACAGGCCCCCCCATTACCGGAGGCTCCGCAAGCAGCTGCTATTCAATAGTGTCTGCGTCCTTTGGATCCAGATACTATTGAACACTATGACAGAGCAGGGAGGTATCTCCGTGCTCTGCCATAGGCTACTGTATACAGTGCCGTAGCTCTAGGGGTCGCAACAGTTGCAATTGCGACCGGGCCCTTAAACCTGGTGAGCCCGCTTCCTGAATGCTGGAGCAAGGAGCTAACAGTTCTGTGCCCCAGCATTCACACTGCTGTGAGCGTCTCGGCGCAGGCAGGCGCGATGTAGTGACGTCATCGCCTGTCTGCGCCGAGTTACTCACAGCACAGACTGGAGGAGAAGGATCCTCCACCCAACGTGGGCACGGGGATAGGTAAGTAATTATGTTATTATTTTTCTATTAGGCACTATGGGGCATTATACTGGGTAGGGAAGGGGGGCTGATATGGTGGCTGCTATAGGAGCATTTTACTATATGGGACGGCATTATACTGTATGGGGGCAGCGATGGGGGGCATTATACTGTGGGGATAGCTATGGGGGCATTATACTGTGGGGACAGCTATGGGGGGATTATACTGTATGGGGGCATTATACTGTGGGGACAGCTATGGGGGCATTATAATGTGGGGACAGCTATGGATGGCATTATACTGTGGGGACAGCTATGAGGGCATTATACTGTGGGGACAGCTATGTGGGCATTATAATGTGGGCACAGCTATGGATGGCATTATACTGTGGGGACAGCTATGGGGGCATTATACTGTATGGGGGCATTATACTGTGGGGACAGCTATGGATGGCATTATACTGTGGGGACAGCTATCGGGCATTATACTGTGGGGGCAACTATGGGGGGCATTATACTGTGTGGGGGCAGCTATGGGGGGCATTATACTGTATGGGGGGCATTATAGTGTGGGGACAGCTATAGGAGCATTATACTGTGGGGGCAGCTATGGGAGGCATTATACTGTGTGGGGGCAGCTATGGGAGGCATTATACTGTGTGGGGGCAGCTATGGGGGGCATTATACTGTATGGTGGGCATTATAGTGTGGGGACAGCTATAGGAGCATTATACTATGGGGGCAGCTATGGGAGAGCATTATAATGTGTGGGGGCAGCTATGGGATTATACTGTGGGGGCAGCTATGGGGGTATTATGCTACATTGTGGTATTATGCTGTATGTGGGAATTTGTTTGGCCATTTTAATGCATGAGGGCATCTTTGTGGGATTTATACTGTATGGGTCATCTGTGTGGGTATTATACTGTATGGGGCAGCTATGGGGCATTATACTATATGGGGCATCTGTGTGGGCATTATACTGTATGGGGCATTATACTGTATGATTGCAGCTATGGGGGCATTATGCTGTGTGGGCTGAACGGGGTGTATATGATTGGGTGGGATTAGAGGCGTGGCTTAAAATAAAAAAAAATTCCGCTGCGTGCCACATCGATTGTCCCTCTTTGTGATACTTGAAAGTATATCACAGTCTACAGGGAGGGCTGTATATGGACAGTGTTGTCAGGGGCTTCCCCAGAGCTGGAGTCCCAGTCAGAGGGGATTCCACACAGTCCCGAAGCAGAGCCTATACTAGCGCTCTGACCGGGACTCCGGCTCTGGGGAAGCCCCTGACAACACTGTCCATATATGGACAGTGATGTCAGGGGATTCCGCAGAGTCCCAGAGCAGAGCCTATACTAACGCTCTGACTGGGACTCCAGCTCTGGGGAAGCCCCTGACAACATTGTCCATATATGGACAGTGATGCCAGGGGATTCCCCAGAATCCCGGAGCAGAGCCTATACTAGTGCTTTTCCCTGCTCTGGGACTCTGGGTTCAAATGATTTTTTTTTTAACCATTATATAAGAGAGAGTTGTTTGGTACAGCACTGATATGTTGCAGGTTTATCGTTATCTCTCACTAATCTAATGAGAGCAGTAAAATGCCAACAGAGATTGTTTATAGCTGGGTGTAGTAGGCGTGATGAGTCCCTCCTGCTGGCGCATTGCATGCTGGGACACAAGCTGTGCATGCCGGGAACTGTATGACCGGAAGAGCAAGACAACAAATACACAGAGTTAAACAAACCTCTCAATGTAAACAAAAGAGAATAATGGTAAATTAACAAATAAAAATGTAGATAACGATATTCAGGGGGCATTAATAGATAAATTGAGAAGCGTTGGAGTGATTAAAAAAAAAGTATTGGGAAACCACTTTAAAATAGGGGATATTTGTCCAATGTCTATAATAATAAATAGACGCATATTTTATGAATTTTAGTATTCTGAACTATAGACACGTTCTTTTTTTATCTCTAGAATTCATTTATATTTCCTAATTTATCTGCAAAAATCTTAACTTTTACTAAATAGACCAGAAAAAAAAAAAAGCTTGGCAACCCTTGTCATGTACATTTATAAAAGTCACGAGTCCTATTGTTTGGTATCAGACACCTATTAATGCCTTTAATTTATTTTTTAAGAAAATATCTAATATGCTGGCATTTATAGTTTATCTAAAGTATACACCAGGTAATAAGGCTTGACTTAGGTCAAGAAAGATCAGTTCCTGTTACTACATAAAAGAAAGGTCACCTTTTAGGATCATCTATTGTTGAAGGGCGCTTTCAGTTAGTGCCCAAGACAGAGTTGGCAAAATTCCCCTCTTCTCCCGCCATCGATGCCTAAAATTTGTACATTGTACAATACTTTTACTTAGTGTGGTTAAGGTGTTAGTGATAGTATACTTGTAATATCCCTGGAGATATAAAGAGACTTAGAAGTTAATACCTAGCATATCTGGGGGTCAAAGGTGATGATGGGGTTAATATTGATATCCATTATCCGCAGTGATCTAAGACATTACGAGTTAATACATAATATCCCTGGAGATTTAAGGTGGTTTAGTAGTTTACAATTATATATTTATATTAATGTTTTCTCCTGAACTGCTCACAGGGGGGATTTTCAGGTAGTAGGAACCCCCTCCCAGATTGATAATGTATTATATACTTCTTCTATATTACCTCAGTGGGTGTTTACTTATACTGTCCTTTAACTCATCATTTACAACTATAACCAAGTTTCTTATATTCCCATGTTATATTTAGTCTCTTTTTACATATTAGCTTGTAGATCAGTTGGAACAGGAATGATGTTGAGCTCTTGGGCCACCTCATCCATTGAAGAGGTTGCAGAGGCTGCACCTGACTGTCTACGCTGGATGCAGTTGTACATCTATAAAGATCGCAACCTGACAAAGTCACTTGTGCAGAGGGCTGAACAATATGGATACAAAGCGATCTTCTTAACTGTGGACACTCCTTATCTGGGGAGGAGACTTGATGATGTGCGGAATAAATTCCAACTCCCTCCTCATCTCAGGTTTTATAACCTTTCATTAATAAATCATAACTCTGGAAAATTATAATGCATCCTGTTCTAAACGTTTTATCATAGATTATAACTCAAAAATACATTTTATAAGCTTTACTGAAAGCAAAAAAATTAACCCATGTCATGTAGATTGTACAGGGCTGTTTGGACTGTGTGAAATATATGATAAAGAGCGGTCAAAATGGGTTAGCGTTGACTCTACATGTTAAAGAGGATTCCACCCAAAATTTATTTTACGGTATTTCTTAATAAATGAGAAGGTTGCTAATTGTTCCCTGTCCCTAGTAGGGCTCATAATCTAATTTTCATAAAGACACACATATACACACTAGAGCTATCCTTATAGAAATCAGAGAGTTTTTGCAGATGTTGCTCTTGGCCAGATTTCGACCTAGGGCCCATGCATTAAAGGCACCCAGATATCCTGTTAAATGAATGTAACAAGGTTAAATTGACAGGGGCAATATGCCCTAGTCTGTCCCTATGAAATGGATAAACCCTAACAATAAGACGTCAATAAGTGTGCCTGACCCTATAGTTAACAAGTAAACTTTGATTCTTAGTCAGTGAACGTCTGGTCCAGAGAGTTTTACCTACATATAAGGGCTCAGGAAGTCTGAACTGGCGCCATGCAAATCTTCAGGTTAGTATGCGGCAGGCTTTTTATTTATTAATGTATGTCTATTTTTTTGATTTTGAGTGAAATCCTCTTTAAGGACCACAAACATTCCACAATTGTTTTTTGTGAATTTATATTCCTAATGATAAACGGAATACCTAGATGGGTTTTCTGAGATGCATTAGTCAGGTGTATTATGATTAATTCCCCTACATCTGCACGTCACTTGTTATGTCTGCCTTATTGCTATCTGAAGGATGAAAAACTTTGAGACGGAAGACTTGGCATTTTCATCAAAACAAGGCTACGGAGACAACAGTGGTTTGGCCGTATATGTGTCCCAAGCTATTGATGCTTCCATCGAGTGGGATGACATTGCATGGCTTAAAGGATTAACCTCACTACCCATAGTAGCCAAAGGAATTTTAAGTGGTCAGTAAATATTTAAGAATATGTTACATAAAGTATTACATTAACAGGGAGGACTATAGTGCTCTAATCTATAATTATCTTCTGACAATTCATTTAGTCATATCACAAGATGGCATCAGTGGGGATCCGTAACCTGATATCCCATAGGTTGCAAGAATAAAAAGGGGTAACTCTACAGAGTACAATGCTCCTTCAGTATGCTGACTGTAATGTGCCACCAAGTCTTATAGTGGGTGTGCATCTCAACTCATGGGACTACACCCATTTCATATACCATTTAATACAAATTATTTTGTTATATTTAGACTAAAAAAATAAACAAATTTAAATTGTAATAGTAAATAAATAACATTTTAATTGAGGCTTAAAGGGGTTCTTCGGGACTATAACATTGATGGCTTATCCTTAGTATAGGTCATCAATGATTGATTGGTTAGGGCCCAATTAGCACAGAAAATTAGGCAGCTGGGGGAGGGGGAGAAGGGGGATGCAGCTGCAGTCTCTGCCTCATCTAGTGTGAAGCATCATGAGGGGGAGAGAAGAAGAAGAGCAGCAGGTGAAAAACGTCTTCTGACTGGATCAGGGCACACAGCACTGCTTTTACGTTACACCAGGTTGGGCTAGTCCATATAGTAAGCACAGAAAGAGAAATTGTGCACTTACAGAAGTCAACAGAGAAAAGGAAAAAGATCCAAAATATACAAGTAGGACACAACATTTATGGCTTCACTATATCTGATAAACAGAACATCTCCAGCTGCCTAAGGACAGATTATAATTTATTTGTTCAAAGTGAAGAACTCCTAGTGAAACTCTGGGCAAATTGTCATAATTAAATGAACATACTAGGGTCATGTAACATACCAGGGCTGTGAATTATTTTACTCTGGTCCTCCACATGGAATTTTACAAGGTGCTTTTTACACAATAGGTCCTTAACACCACAGGAAATAACAAAATGGCTGCATCTTACTGGGCTAGACTGCAGAAGTTGCAAAAATGATGTCCCCTTCTCTGACATTACTTACTGCTCCGCAGCTATTGGCTGAAGCTTCACCACACAGACTTCCTGCTCTTTCCGCCCTCTGCATACACACTGTAAATAATACTGGTAATACTTAGAGCTTTCTGTTTCCTTTAAGGTAATTCCCCTGCTTTCTGGTCCAAATGCAGGAGGAAACGGCTAAAATGGGAGAGAGCTCTCAGTATTACCAGTATTATGTGTAGAGGACCTGGGCAGCGCAGGAAGTCTGTGAGGTGCAGCTTCCACTAATAGCTGTTTTGGCCACTTCTCCTGTACAGTCCAGTAACATTCAGCAGTGTTTGTTATTTCAGGTGGTGCATATGATGTACAGTGGAAACTTGCATGTAAAACAAATAACAGCACTGGTATGTTACACGACCCAGCTCATCGATTTTACTAGTTATGAAAATTCTGATTTTGACTTTAAGCAAACAGAATGATATTTGCCTGATACTGACTGTAGCCGCATTGATTTATTAATCCATTGGTGTTTTTTTTCTTTTAAGCTGATGATGCTAGAGAAGCTGTTAAGCGTGGGATAAGCGGCATCCTGGTGTCTAATCATGGTGCACGTCAGTTGGATGGGGTTCCAGCCACAGTAAGTATATGGTTAATTTATTGTGTGCAGCATGTCAGAGTCTAGATACTCACCAGAGCAGTTGCATGTGAACCAGTTAATATCACAAAGGTGGCACATAATTCTACAGCTGTTTAACAGTACTTTTGCCTGCTATAAGCAAACTTCAAGATCCAGAGTTCGTTTTAGAAGCTCAATCTTTTTACAAGGAGTTGGTACGGAAAGTCAAGGAGCAACATTTACCATTTGTGCTGCTGTCAGCTTATGCATTGAAGATATAGTGTACAAGTAGTGTACAATTTACACGTTTTTTTGGGCTTTGTTTAACATAATTTCACCTTATAATTGCTTTCCATAATCATTGTAAACTCACTTTACAATGGCAATAGTTTATTCTACTAAATAACTAAGGAGAATGCATTTGGCCAGAATAAACAGCCAATCAGAAATGTGCTTGTTGGTACCTCAGGTCTTTGGGTCTACAGCAAAGGTTTTCCTGTGTGGTAGAAGAAGCGGATCAGGGGCTTGGATGAACCTTAAAGTGATTCTCCACCTTTGAACACCATATCATTTATAGGTCCTGTGCTTTTTATTTTCTTAGTATATCTTTTTATTGGTTTTTGGGATAAAAAAGCTGAAATAACCAAAATAGACATAGAATTAAATTATGAAATTCTGTTTGCTGGCAGTCACCACCAGAGGGAGCTTAGGAGCCTACTGCATACAGTTTTTTCATTGAATTCAATGTATAAACAGTATGCAGCAAAATCCCAAGCTCCCTTTAGTGGTGGCCGAAGGCAGCCAAAATTCTATTATTTATCTTAATGCTCCAACTGCTATAAATATATAGTAAAAATTAATCAGCAAATAGTTTTGGTTCTGTTTAGTCTGTTTAGATAAAAAAAAATGGTGTTCAGGATTATAGTGGAAAGGACCGGTGACATTTTACACACAGTCTGAAGTGGATCCTTTGTACTGTCATTAGGTGCCAACTTTGTAGTACAGACCACAAGTCTCCACACCAGTTCTAATAGTGCCAATGAAGGCTGGAGATTTTTACAGTATCAATGTGTCATTTTTCATGTGCCTGCTGTCTTAGATAATGTTTTGTAGTGTATTTTTTGAATAAATTTATATTGTACATTGAGGCCTCATTGTATCTCATGTAGGTGAACACGGTCAGGAAGATAATAAACATCATGTACTCACTGTTTTACTTGTAGATTGATGTGCTTCAGGAAATTGTGGAAGCAGTGGATGGGAAAGTCGAAGTATATCTTGATGGTGGAGTAAGGAAAGGAACTGACGTTTTGAAGGCTTTAGCATTGGGTGCCAAGGCCGTTTTCATAGGAAGACCTGTATTATGGGGTTTAGCCTATCAGGTACAGTACATAAACAGCATATAGATGTTTAGTGGACACCTATAGTATATCACAATTAGGAGGATATAAATGACTAATTCATCCTTTCTTTATGAACAAAAGGGAGAACATGGTGTGAAAGAAGTTCTTAGTATACTTAGAGAAGAATGTCGGCTAGCAATGGCTCTCTCGGGTATGTCAAAATCTGTACCTTCTATTAGACAGTGCAACACTTTTACGTTGTGTTATACCTGGGGGGGGGGGGTGCTGGTACATGACAAATGGAGAACACTAATAGAGAATCCCTGTGTCATGCACATCCCCCACAGGCCCTGCACTAGACATAATACAGTGTATTAGTTCTGCTCGGAGTGTTCATTAAAGGGGTTGTCCAGGATTAGAAAAACATGTCTGCTTTCTTCCATAAACAGCACCACACCTGGGTGTGTTTGGTATTGCAGCTCAGCCCCAGTCATTTCAATGAAGCTGATCTGCAATACCAGACATAACCGATGGACAGGTATGGCACTATTTATATTAGAAAGCAGCCATGATTTTCTAATCATTTACAACCCCTTTAATTATGTCACGTTATGTGCATGTACTGCTTGTAAAGTTTGATTTCTCCTCCACAATCTTACACCCCGATGCACCAGTATCACTGTCTAACAACGCCCTACAATGCTTTGTGATATAATAACTCTCCATATTCCAAATTAGTATTTATCATTTGTATAGTGAGATAGCTGTGTATAGCACTATTGCTGTGCAAATAGCATACGGCATCAACGGACCAGGTTGTGATGTTACCACTGTAGCCTCTATAGCTCCGCCACTGATTATAAATATGACCAATATTTCTACAGCGTGCCTTGTTGGTAGTTTAGTGTCTGGTCGATTGAGCCACTGGCATCATGCCCATGATTGAGGTAAGTCCTTTTTATCTGAAAACTATTGTGCGATGTGCCCAACTTTCAAATGCCAGGGCTTCAGATGTGCTTTGGGGTCTATTCATGGTCTACATTTGCAAAATAGCAAAGTGAATTTCTACTATAGGAAATGTCTGGTTTATGTAAGGCGGTGACTGGGCTGTAGCTACTTGTTTACTACACAGACATGTGTAATGTAAAATAGATGTTAATGTTTCAGTGTAAATTATTGTAAATCAAGGAAATCCGGTATGGAATCTATTTATGTCACTGTACTATACTATCACAACTTATACATAACCATCAATGGGGTTAAAATCTTGTTCAACTTAATTCTGCATTCAGCAATTTGACGGCATTTTGGGATATCCAGCTCTCTTACGTCAGCTCAATTA
Source organism: Rhinoderma darwinii (assembly GCF_050947455.1). Taxonomy (NCBI): domain Eukaryota; kingdom Metazoa; phylum Chordata; class Amphibia; order Anura; family Rhinodermatidae; genus Rhinoderma; species Rhinoderma darwinii. The sequence continues at coordinate 363,166,703 of NC_134690.1, read as the reverse complement.
ATGTGTTGTCAGACCCCAATTTAGGGCTCATGCAAACTACTGTATAATGGCTCCATACAACCTCTGAGATATGTATGGAGACGGAATACAGCACTCATAGACTTCTATGGGACTCTAGTCTACATCTATATTCCTCCAATTTCATATGGAGGCATACCAAGGATTATTTCTATCGGATTTTGTATAAATCTGAGAGAAAATAAATGATGCCATGTTTCATTATACACCTTATTATGTAGTTATTCTCCCTAGAAGCATTTAGGGAAGAATACCTGCGTAATATGGTGTTCAGACTCTGCCATTGGTATAAGGAATTTGACTGGTTTGAATTCTGTGCAAACATTTACCCATCATTCACGGTTCACCTTCTTGTCTGTATGTTTGGAATGTGCATATTATCAGAATGTAATATAAATTCTTATTTCAAATTATCTTGCTATATATATATATATATATATATATATATATATATATACACACAATATACATGCATGTATATGTATATATATATATATATATATATAATCTTTATGTAAAACCACATATGGTTCGAACTATATATTTTCCTATAGAGCTTCATCCTAATTAGTTTTCAATGCATTCATGGAGCGATTAGAACAGGCATTCAACATGTAATACCCCATAAACCCACTTTATTTAGCCAGTTAATTAAATGAGGATTTATAGCAGGTGTCAAGCTTCTCTGTCACATATCAAGGAATGGTTTTACCCAAAACAAAAGTGTTCAGGTAATGACTGACATGTTAAACAATTCAGACTTCATCCTATTTATTTACTGTTCTTAAGTTTTAATCTCTGCATTGAAAGCAAGTTCTTTGTAGATATTTTAATCTCTTCAAAGACAAGACAGCTAATAAAACATTTTCACTGTAATTTTCTTGTGCTAAAGGGGACCCTATTTGGCATAGTTTTTATACAGGGCAGTAGTAAGAATAATACCAAGCTTATCCTACTTTGCAACCTTCACCTGCAAACACTTAAAAGGGTTGTCCAGGCACATACAATTTTTCAATGTTATAAAACAACCCAAAAAAAAGAAGTAATACTCACCTAACAGTCCTCTACTGCTCCTGTGCTGATGCTTCACGGGTCTCACGCCAGTCTATGTTCTTCCTGCTCCAGTGATGACGTGTTGACACGACATGTGACCATTGCAGCCAATCACTGATTGTAAGGGGGATGCATCAACACCACTGAGGTCACCGCTGCGGCCAGTGGTTGACTGTTTCGGTCACTTGTCATGTCAACACGTCAGGAAGAATAGAGGACAACAGGGGACCCGGGAAGCGATGGCAGGGGAGCAGCTGGAGATTAGTAAAGTGAGTATTAATTATTTTGTTATTTCATATCATTGTAAGCTCTTTGCAAAAAAAAAATAAAAAATTGATATGGCTGGACAACCCTTATCACTCAAATCAAGACCCAAACCTATAAATAATACAAAGGCCTGTGCACTGCCACTCATCTTCCAGTTGGAGGCCCGATTGGGTGTTGCGCTCAGGTTTTTTAAGTGCACTTCTGCCACAGCAATGTGTTTAGATACAACGGCTTAGCAGCACACTGAGCCTGGAAATTATAATATTATGAAATCCGGTAATATTACATGATGGTGAAAGCAGGGCCGGCCCTAGGATAGATGGTGCCCTGTGCGAAATGATCTATCGGCGCCCCACCCCATCATTAAAAAAAATGGCCTATAAAAAAATTATAATGCCCCTTTAGTGCCCCCATACAGTATAATAATAATATTTAATAATATAATATATTACAACCCCTTCAATGACACAGTATTTTGTCCTCTAATTGTGCCCACAGTATTATGCCATCTGTAGTACCCCTACACAGTATAATGTCTGCTTAGTGGGCCCCCACACAGTATAGTGCCCCCCTGTAGATTTTGCCATACAGCCTCCCTGTAGACAGTGCCATAATTCCCCACCTCCTTTTTGTAGATCGTGCCATACAGCCCCCCACCTCCCCCTTGTAGACAGTGCCATACAGCCCCCACCTACCCCTTGTAGACAGTGCCATACAGTCCCCCACCTCCCCCTTGTAGACAGTGCCCCCAAACAAAAACAAAAATTGTACTCACGTAGGCCCCTTTCCCATGACGAATTGAGCTGCTCCATGATGGGACCCTGTAGCCTAGTACAGAATTTCTCAACCTTTTCAGACTCGAGGCAGCACTGGAAAAACAAAATTTCCTCAGGGCCCCCCTACCAAAAATAGTTTTGAGAAAGACAGAAAATGGCTAAGAACAAGCACTACACTCGTAGGGTATGTTCACACACGTTTTTTGTAAGGCAAAAAAAATCTGCCTCAAAATTCCTTCAGCAACTGACAGCGTTGTGTGACCTTTTTTTTGTTTTTTCTTAAGCTGTTGAAGCGAATGCAAAAGACGCAAGAAAAAAAGGTCCAAACGAGCGCCGCAGGTATTTTCTGCCTCCTATTAATTTCAATTGGAGGTCAGAGGTGGAAACCACTTGAAGACCATCAGCCCCCCCACTCACAGTAAAATAACGATCAACCCCCCACTCACAGTAAAATGACCATCAGCCCACCACTCACAGTAAAATGACCATCAGCCCCCCACTCACAGTAAAATGACCATCAGCCCACCACTCACAGTAAAATGACCATCAGCCCACCACTCACAGATTCCCCCTGTAGGTAGCACCACACAGCCCCTTTAGGTAGCGCCACACAGCCCCTTGTGGGTAGCGCCACACAGCACCTTGTAGGTAGCGCCAGACAGCCCCCTTGTAGGTAGCGCCACACAGCCCCTTGTGGGTAGCACCACATAGCCCCTTGTGGGTAGCGCCAGACATCCCCCTTGTAGGTAGCGCCAGGCAGCCCCCTTGTAGGTAGCGCCAGACAGCCCCCTTGTAGGTAGCGCCAGACAGCTCCCTTGTAGGTAGCGCCACACAGCCCCCTTGTAGGTAGCGCCACACAGCCCCCTTGTAGATAGTGCCACACAGCCCCATTGTAGATAGCGCCACACAGCACCCTTGTAGATAGCACCACACAGCCCCCTTGTAGATAGCGCCACACAGCCCCCTGTAGAGTGCGCCGCACAGCCCCATGTAGGGAGGGCCACACAGCCCCCTGTAGGGAGTGCCGCACAGCCCCCTGTAGGGAGTGCCGCACAGCCCCCTGTAGGGAGTGCCGCACAGCCCCCTGTAGGGAGTGCCGCAAAGACCTCTGGTAGGGAGTGCCGCACAGCCCACAGCCCCTGGTTGGTAGTGCCCCACAGCCCCCTGGTTGGTAGTGCCCCACAGCCCCCTGGTTGGTAGTGCCCCACAGCCCCCTTATTGGTAGTGCCCCAAAGCCCCCTGGTTGGTAGTGCCACACAGCCCACTGCCCCCTGGTTGGTAGTGCAACACAGCCCACTGCACCGTGGTTGGTAGAGCCACATAGCCCGCTGGTAGGTAGTGCCACACAGCCCCCTGGTAGGTAGTGCCACACAGCCCCCTGGTTGGTAGTGCCACACAGCCCACAGCCCCCTGGATGGTAGTGCCACACAGCCCACAGCCCCCTGGTTGGTAGTGCCACACAGCCCACAGCCCCCTTGTAGGTAGTGCAAATGACCCTGATAGCTGGCGGGCAATAGACATTCAAAAATGGACAACTGTGCAGGAGCACACAAAATACCCAGCTTTCCCAGCTATCAAATAAATGTGTGGAAATAAACTAAGATATATCTTTTATTTAGTCTGAGTAAAGGATTAATCCTTTTAGCTAGATTAAATAAAAGTTATATCTTAGTTTATTTCCACACTTTTTTTTGATACCCGGGAAAGCTGGGTATTTTGTGTGCTCCTGCACAGTTGCCCTTTGTAGGTAGTGCCACACAGCCCCCTGTAGATAGCAACCCCCTCCCTTCCAGTAAAGATAACGCCACTGTAGCTCCCTGAAGAAGTGGAATCCCCGTGGGGCAGGGGGATTCCGCTCCTGGAGCGCTGCTTGATGCCTCTGTCCATATATGGACAGTGACATCAGGGAAAACTCCTGAAGCGGAATCCCCGCTCACAGCGTTGCAGACGCTATGACCATCCATTCCACTCCAGGAGAAGCTCCTGTTCGTCTGTGTCCATGACGTCATTGGCTTCTCCTGGAGTGGAATCCCCGGTCATAGAGTCTGCAATGCTGTGACCGGGGATTCCGCTTCTGGAGTTTCCCCTGATGTCACTGTCCATATATGGACAGAAACATCAAGCAGTGCTCCGGGAGCGGAATCCCCGGCCACACGGGGATTCCGTGCCTTCAGGGAGCTACAGTGGCGCTAGTAGACAGCAGAGCAGGGAGAGTCCTCCCTGCTCTGCTATAGTGCCCCCCTGTAGATGGCATATATGGACAGTGACATCAAGCAGCGCTCCAGGAGCGGAATCCCCGGCCACACGGGGATTCCGCCCCTGCAGGGAGCTACAGTGGCACTAGTAGACAGCAGAGCAGGGAGATATCTCCCTGCTCTGCTATAGTGCTGTCGCTACCGCTATAGCAGCCACAGCAGCTGCTAGCGGCGCCACCGCCCTCATGCTCGGTGTCACCGCTAGCAGCCGCTATGGCTGCTACAGCGTTAGCGACGGCCACTAAGTGAAGAAGCGCCCAGGTGGAAAGGCAACTGCAGTTAGTGTGTGTATCCCCGCTGGTAGTTGCAACGGCAAGGGGATACACACACCCGCTGGCGCCCCTCTTGCTGTGTGGCGGCTGGCGCCCTGTGCGACCGCACTGGTCGAACATAGCTAAGGCCGGCCATGGGTGAATGTAGAGTGGTTCTCCGAGATTGAAATGATAGGCTTAGGTACATTGGCTGACCAGTGAAGTATTTTCTCAGCATTGCACACCCTAATCACTGACTGGGAGTTTGGAAATACTGGCCTGTTTTTCTTTGGGTCTTTTTATTGTCTATCTATGGGCCGCTATATTCTTGACTATAAGTATGATCTTGATCTTGTTTCAGCTCTACATTTACTGGCTTTGGATTGAATGTATCACATTAAATACTCAGGAAAAATCTAGTGTAGTAAGCCTTGTAATTGTTACATAGCAGCTGTTAGTTAGACCCATGCTGTATCAAACACTAGTTGCTATAATGACCTGTACAGCACAATCTTTTTACCTTCTATGGTAATCTGAACAAAACGTATTAAAAAAAAATCTATATTTAACATATTTAAAATTTTAGATAAAAAAAATGTAAGACAACTCCTGTCATATGCCCTATTAAGGCATATGGACATCATAGAGAGAAGTCCTTTACTTGGAACTCTGCTCTATGAGCCGGAGTGGAGAGCCTATTTTGTATGAGTGGCCTACTGTATTACATGGACGGCCATTCATAAAAATATTTGCTATGTAATACTACATTTCTCCTGCAGAGGCCGCTGCAGGAGAAATGCCTGGCTGGCCGTTGCTTCTACCGGCTAAATTGACTGTTTGTGTCACAGAGTCATTTTTTGAAGGCCTTATTGCTGATTTCTGAAGGCAGGAGGATCTCGCATCTTGGAGCATGAAGACACTTGTTAATGTCAGCATCCTTGGAGGTATGTTCTGTCAAGGATGATGACATACTGGAGATGGTGCACTTAGCCTGATGATTATTGTAGTACCTCTGCAGATGACCTCTTTATTGAAAGGATCGAAAGAGGTCCAGAATGATGAGGACATGTGGAAGGAGCTTTAGATGATGTGAACATGGTAGTCAGTCCAGCTTTACATACTGCAACCAGGGCCGGACTGATAGCCAAGTAATAAATACATAGTGGAGCAGAACAGCAGGGCTCACCTATCCTATTGCTGATAAAATCCCTACAGGTTGCAAAACATCACTCCCCTCCCTTCAGCCCCCTCAAACATAGAGTCACATGCAAAAAACATCACTTTCCTCCCCACAGCTACCTAAAACATACAGTGCAATAAAAAAAAGAATACATCACTCTCCTCCCTTCATCTTCCTTCAACATACATGTGCAACTGTCTCATGTGCAAAACATCACTCTCCTCCCTTCACACCACTCAAACATACAGTCCCATGTAAGAAAACATCACTTCTCTCCCTTCAGCCCCCTCCAACATACAGTCCCATGTAAGAAAACATCACTTCTCTCTCTTCAGCCCCCTCCAACATACAGTCCTATGTGCAAAATATCGCTTCCCTCCCATTCAGACTCCTCGAGCATACAGATGTAGCCGTCTTTATCTTGACTTGTAACGCATTAAATACACAGTGGCAAGATCCATTATCTTGACTTTTTCAATGACTTTTCAATGGCTTTTGTTGTGTGATATCACCCTGCAGCAAGTTATCAGAGTCAAGATAAAGATGGCTACATCCATACAGTCCCGTATTTAAAAAAAAAAATACATCACTCCTCTCCCTTCATCCCCTTCCAACATACAGTCCATGTAAAAAAGAACATCACTCCCCTCACTTCAGCCCCCTTCAACATACAGTCTCATGCGCAAAACATCATTCCCCTCCCTCCAGCCCCCTCCAGCATACAGTCCAACGGAAGAAAAAAAATCACTTCCCTCCATTCAGCCCCTTCCAACATAACTTCCCATGTGCAAAACATCACTCCCATCCCTTCAGCCCCCACAAACATAGTCTCATGTGCAAAACATCACTCTCCTCCCTTCAGCCACCTCCAACATACAGTCCCATATGCAAAACATCACTCCACTCCATTTAGCCCCCTCCAACTTACAGTCCCATGTGGAAAACATCACTCCCTTCCCTTCAGCCCCCACAAACATAGTCTCATGTGCAAAACATCACTTTCCTCCCTTCAGCCACCTCCAACATACAGTCCCATATGCAAAACATCACTCCCCTCCATTTAGCCCCCTCCAACTTACAGTCCCATGTGGAAAACATCACTCCCCTCCCTTCATCTTCCTCCAACATACAATACATGTGCAAAAAAAATCACTTCCATCCATTCAGCCCCTTCCAACAGAAAGTCCCATGTGCAAAACATGACTCCCATCCATTCAGACCCCTCCAACATATAGTTTCATGTTAAAAAATAAGTCACTCCGCAGCCGTCACCCCCTTCCAGCATACAGTCCTATGTGAAAAACATCCTTCCCCTCTCTTCAGCTCTCTCCAACATACAGTCCCATGTAAAAAACTTAATTTCCATCCCTTCAGCTCCCTTCAACATACAGTCTTATCCTGCAATCCCTCACACCTCTCACTACACCTGTATACACGTGTAGACAAGCACACTGCTGCTGCTTCCAGTTATAAACAGTTCTGTAATCTGGGAGGCCCCACCTTCTCTCCCAAAAGGCCCCAACCCTTACTGTTATACCTAGCAGGAGCACACCCGAGACTGCAGGGGTTGGGTGACTGACTGACCAATGCTAAGACAGGTCAGACATGAGGTTTAGGAGCTATGGAAGCCAATCTGGCAGAATTGCTAGATGGACAGTCTGGCCCTGACTGCAACCTTGAATGGGATGGGATGACATTTTTTCTAATAATTCTCAATTTTCAGGTCTTTAGGCACTAGAATAGTCTGATCCTATTAAAGAATTAAACATTTTAAATAAGTAAAAAAAAAAATAGAACAAAATGGAAATGATAAAGGGTGTTTAAAAAAGACAAAAACACAAAGGAAAGACAAATAAATAAATAAATACCCAATAGAGACCGGACTGTGACCCCCACACATAGAAGAGTCTTACCCCAAACATGAAAATGTTACATTTATTATCATAGAACTTACCGAATCTTTATCCTGTTCTTTAAACAGAGGTTTCATCTATAGAGAAGTCTTCACGAGAATTTAAGATGCTATCGAAATTCTATTATAGATGTTATTATAGATGGTGTTATTTTAGATGGTGTTATAGATGATGTTATTATAGATGATGTTATTATAGAAGGTGTTATTTTAGATGGTCTTATAGATGATGTTATTATAGATGATGTTATTGTAGAAGGTGTTATTTTAGATGGTGTTATAGATGGTGTTACAGATGATGTTATTATAGACGTTATTGATGTTGTTAATCCTGATGTTATTTTAGATGTTCTGGATGTTACCATTGTTGTTTTTGTAAAGACTGCCGCTAAATAAGAATACAATTAAATTAACATTCACAAAATTCCAGAACAGTTCTGTAGCAAAAAATATAACTACTGCAAAGCACTTATCTCTATCGATGGTAACGGGTAATACAGAGTGGCAAGATCCTTTATCTTGACTTTTTTAATGACTTATTAATGGCTTTTGTTGTGTGATATCACGCTGCAACCAGTTATCAGAGTCAAGATAAAGATGGCTACATCCATATGGGGATGAGCGATCGTTACTCCGTTTCTCCTCATACATTTTCATCATGTCGGCAGCGAATCTCCCTGATTACACAAGAAGATGTGCTCCCGACAATGATGAGTTTTAATGCTGCATAAAAGAGCATATCAGCCAATGAACGAGTCCTGATTACACAGGGCAATAATCGGGAACAAGCGTTCATGTGAACGCTCGTTTGCCAGATCATTGGCCCGTGTAATAGGGCCTTGAGCCAATCTTGAGTTTAAATCCTGGGAAATCCCTTTAATCCAAATGTGATAATTTTTCTAATGGGATTTCACAACAATTTTTTCACTCTGTGAGAATGGTTTCTCACTCAAAATTTTTGAGTCAACTATAAAACGCAATATGAACAACCTACCCTAGAAAAAACAAATGTTACAAATGAATGTTCACATGGAGTAGTTTGTAGGAAGAAAAAATCCAATGCAAAGTCCGTTTAAAAAACGCATAGGTTTTTATATTGTTTTTATTGTAAATGCATATTTTGACGTGTTGTTTCACCGCCTTTTCATGCTTTTTTAGATACTGTACCTAAATAACTGGGGGGGGGGGGGGGTATGTTTAAAAATGTACTAGCCAAAAAAATATGTGCTGCATATTTTGCATGCATTTAGGGCTAGTCCACACGTGTCGTAAACACTGCAGATTTTCCGCAACATATTTCGCTTCGGAAAATCCGCAGTATAATAGAAGTCTCATCCACACGCTGCATACGTGATATGTGGATATTCCGCACACAAATTGACCCTGCGGTGCATTTTTTTAAGTCGCAGTATGGCAATTGTGGGTGTGGAATCGCCGCTATTTTGTTGCGGGTTTTCCCTATTGGATTCAATGAGGATCTAAAACCCGCAACAATAGTCAAGTGTTGAGACTTTTGCAGCGGAATTGTACTGATTACGCCGCTAGAATTGCAACATAGAAAAAAAACACCTTATGCTTACCTCTGACGTTCTGCAGGCCGGCCTCCTGGGATGACGTTTTATCCCATGTGACTGCTGCAGACAATCACATGGGTATTGAACCGTCATCCCAGGAGGCCACACTGGAGGAGGCCAGAGGGCCAGCCTCCTGGGATGACGTTTTATCTCATGTGACTGCCGCTGCAGCTTGCGGCTGCAGCAATCTCCTGGGATGAAACATCAACCCAGGATGCCGGCCGGCTAGTCTGCCTGCCAGCAGGCCTTCTATATGCTGCAGTTTTCCGCAGCGGACATTCTGGGGGAAAATACTGCACCACAATTTGGAACGGTTTTTCGCCCGGAATTCCCAGCGGCCACCAGGGTGGAGTCGGTGTGTACTTTTACACAGCGTATCCGCCCCATGTGAACGTAGCCTTACACATGCAAAAGCACTCAAAATACCAATCGTTTGTGGTAGCATTTTAAAGCCTCTAATTGGCATCAATGGGAAAATTTGATGCATTTTCGGAGCAGAAACGAGTTGACATGACGTTTTTTTTTTAATGCAATGTGTAATTTAATTGCATCCACATACAACATTTTTTTACTAACATTGCCATTGAACTCAATTGGAAGCTTTAAAGAGTAACTGTATTTTCAGAAAAGTTTTAATATTTCATAGAGTCATGTCAGAAGTTTTTATCAGGCGGGGTCTGGGTACTGAGATCCCCACCATTTGCGAAAACAATGGGGCAGAAGCACTCAGCCCCAGAGGCGTAACTTGAAGCTCCTGTGCCCCAATACAAGATCTATGACAGTGCCCCCCATCTACCATGTGCCATTTATAATACTTATGTGGCAGATTCGAGTTTGAGTCCCCACAGACACCAGGGCCTGGGCGCAACTGCTACTACCTCTGTACCCCTTATAGCTATGCCCCTGAGGTGTACTAAAGAAGAGAAAAGTGTATAACATGTTTTGCTAGATGCACCAAATTTATCATACAATATGCACCGCTATGATAAATGTAGCCCAAACTTAGACTGCCATGTCTAAGTGTACACTGTCTAAAACTAAGACAGTATTAGTACATCAGACTCCATGTATTTAAAGTGAATCTCAATCTTTTATCATAATTATTTTCTTATACAGAGCTCGATATCCCCTGCATAGACATGAATTTAAAATATTACATGCTGGCTATCTGCAGCCACCACTAGAGGGAGCATGGGAGCTTACTGCATACTGTCCTATTATTGAGTTTAATACATTACAGGGAATTTGTTTCTGCAGGGAATTTGGAGATCTGTGTCAGAAAAACAAGTTGACAACCGTTATAAAGACATATTACGAAATAATCAGCACAAGATTTTAGAAAATGTTGATTTCAATTCCAAGGGTGGAACTTTAAGCAACATGTTTCTAAAAAAATAAAATGAGAAATCAATAAAATAACATTTATTAAATTTATATTTATATAAATGTCCTTAATTTAGTTGTTGAATCATCCAAATTTGCAATATTCGGTGGTACCATCACATGCATTTTGAACAAGATGCCTCTTTTTGTACAGGTTGCTGTAATGTGGAAAAAATCGACAAGTCGCTTGTGCGTCAAGAACACTTTCCTTCCAAAATATAGACCACTGAACAGAAACCAGTCAAATGTAAAGCCCAATGGACATTGATTTGATGTGATATTTAATCTTCTTGGTATTCTTTATGTATTTTTATTAAATTAATTAAATCATGATACTATATATTGCTGCTAAGTGTTTTAAGTAGATTTCCTGTTACAAATTAAATTATCTTGACTTGAAAGACCCTGTCCACATCATGTGTTTTGGCCTACGTGTCACTTATACGCCAGGCAAAGCTACCGTCTATACGTTAAACATTTGTGCATCTGTCACCCATAGGTATACTGGCATCCATTCAATGTATACATCATATACTCTCATGACCGTTTTCATGTCGTATCTGTTAAATGGATACCATTATAGCCCATGGGTGATGGATGTGACAGTTAAGCGTCCGTCACAGGCACCCATCACCCATGGGCTATAATGGCATAGGTTTAACGGATACGTCATGAAAAACTCTTAAAAAGCTTTATAATGTATGTATTTAACGGATCCCTATGGTGTGATAGAGTGGCATTTGTCACCCACAGGCCCCCATATTAAACATTTTTTACATTTACCGTATACTTTTGCTTACTTGACTCTGTGGGATGGAATAGCGTAGTCTACTACGCTATTCCATACCTTTTTTTGTGCGGTATACATACAATCAGTCCATGTATATATTTACTTTCCTCCATCTGATATAAGTTTATGCTAAACAGGTGAAGTTTTAATGTTAAAAAGCGAATTTCAAGGAAACAACTATATGTTTTCACCCTTTAGTACTCGCTCGATAAGGTTCCTCTGTCTTCTGCTTTTCCATCTGCATCATGGATTAGCTCCTGTTAATACCCGCATGCATATTTATATGATATAAACTAATGTTCCCTCTATAGTTATGCCTGGAATGTCTCTGTATGCCTGTAACACCGTACCATAAGAGTTATTACCGTGTGGATGACCCAGACGTTTCTACGTTTTGTTTCTTACTAATATTAACATACCCACCTATATACTATGCCTAAATTGGTAATGTGTGCGTATAAAATATTTCCACAGGTTATACTACAACTAAGTCAGACCACTGAAGTAATTCATTATGGCAGAACAGCTCTTCACTACATCTAGTGTTTTTTGTCTTGTTGAGGAGTCTGGAAATTCTGAGGACATCATTTATGGCCTCCATAAAGATGCTTTTCAGAAGGTCCACAAACATTAATCAAGAACCTCAGGTGTTAAGTTCGACTTTCTCCCCGGACTCTGGAGTATATCTGTGGAACAAATACAAGGTTCACGCAAAAGTTCCAAGCTGTTACTTAAAAAGGAATTAGGAGAAGAAAATCCTGGCTGTAAAAACACAGTCAAATCTGCACAAGATCTATCAAAGGAAAGTAATCTCCTGCAAGCAATGGGAGTGTTTAGCTTAATACATTTGCTCAAAGTTGTCTGCTGGGTTTCACATGGAATGGGGGAGGTTCACATACTTAACATCCTGGAACATAAAGACATGACTTCAATATAGAATATTATCACTATATTATATAACATGGTATTTTATCTGAAATTGTAGTCTCACGTGTAGAAATGATGCAAACAATACATTTATATTTACTTATAACCTGTTTTAAAAAAAAAATAATAATAATAATAATGAAAACGTCATTAAATCCCAGAATCGACAATTATCACCTATACAGAGGATAGGTGGAAATAGTACTATTATTGGGCCCCACTGTTTGTGAGAACAGGGGTCCCAAACCCATTGTCCCTCTTAACTGCTCGCCAGCAATGAGGAGCACATTGAATGTAGCAGCAGTAGAGCACGCACACTGCCGTTCCATTCAAAGTCTGATGGGAATGGGAATGATGGAAACAGACGAGTACAGTTATCATCAGTTCCATAGACATTAAATAGAGCGGCGGGCGCATGCTCACCGCCGTTCAATTCAAGCTCCTCCTCACTGCGGGGTGGCAGGAAGAAGGATCTGGGGGTTCCGTACCACAGTTCTCGCACCCGGTTGGGGTTCCAGTGGTGGGGCCCCCCAGCGATCAGACAATTATTACCTATACTGTAGATGTCTGATAATTGTCGATCCTGGGACAATCCTTTTAAGCTTCTCATCTTATAATGTAGTGTGCTAGAAAAAAAAAAGTATTTGTTATGTTTATGGCCTAGCAATCTTTTTAAGGTAGACTGACTCTATCCATATTGGGATTTTTGCCTTCCTCAAGAATCAATCGGGTGAAACAAAGTTCATCCCTTCCTTCTTCTTTCCACCCACATTCTCTATCCTCTATGCAAAATCTTTAACAAGGCCCCCAACTATCACGCATCATTTATAGTACTGGTCTCCTCCTATAAGAAAAAGTGGTCTTTAGGTCAGACTCCAGGTCCTGGGTATCTACCCCCTATTCAATGTTTATGGGGGGCTTTTTGCTTTTTTATTTACCATATGTTATAATTAGAGATTTGATCAAATTGGTATGATTGGATCAAATAAATTCACGACAAATCGCATGTACGTTGGTTGCCCTGAAAACACGTATCAGACTCTCCAACGTCTTCTAGGATTGCATCCAAGCCCTTTGAAGCTCTTTATCGCCAAGCCAGCGTTAGTAATGTCCTCCACCTATACCTCTCATGATTGTCTGTGGTAGAGGAACAAATAATGCAGTGTATTTTGGGAAGGCTTCCTGCATGGCATTAAGTGAAAACACACCTGAAATCATGTCATTTTTTTTACTAATCTGTACTGGTGTCCACCATTTTGCCTCAATTTGTGCGCCGCAATTCCCAAAAGTTTGTTTAGAATCGGTTCGCTCATATCTAGTTATGTTTGCTCATACATTATGACCAGGAACACTTGGAATAATACTTAGTCTATTGTACTGCTGGATACTGGGGATTACATTGATACATATATCAGCATGGTGGTCATATTCACTAGACAAGCAGACATGAAATCAGTCGCATTATCATGATTGTTTTGCTTATGTTAAATATATACTAGACAGATAAATGACAGACAGATAGACAGACAGACAGACAGACAGATAGATAGATAGATAGATAGATAGATAGATAGATAGCAAAAAAGGCCAACCGGCTTCTTTATTGTTAAAAATGGTAGTATAGCTTTTTATATATATATATATATATATATATATATATATATATATATATATATATATATATATATATATATAAAATCCCCAAAAAATGAAGAGCCAGCACTCCAAGGAAATTGGTGAAAAAAAGTGGTGTGTTTATTCACCCCAGACAGGCAACATTTCGATCCGTCTCCATGGGATCTTTGTCAAGCCTTGACAAAGATCCCATAGAGACGGATCGAAACGTTGCCTGCCTGGGGTGAATAAACACACCACTTTTTTTCACCAATTTCCTTGGAGTGCTGCCTCTTAATTTTTTTGGATTTCATTAGCAAGGGTTCCTAGCCTCAACCTAGGAGGCCTGCACCCACTGCTGTTGCTGTGCTGCTTTACTCTTTTTCACATTATATATATATATATATATATATATATATATATATATATATATATATATATATATATATATATATACAGTGAAGGAAATAAGTATTTGATCCCTTGCTGATTTTGTAAGTTTGCCCACTGTCAAAGACATGAACAGTCTAGAATTTTTAGGCTAGGTTAATTTTACCAGTGAGTGATAGATTATATAAAAAAAATCACATTGTCAAAATTATATATATTTATTTGCATTGTGCACAGAGAAATAAGTATTTGATCCCTTTGGCAAACAAGACTTAATACTTGGTGGCAAAACCCTTGTTGGCAAGCACAGCAGTCAGACATTTTTAGTAGTTGATGATGAGGTTTGCACACATGTTAGATGGAATTTTGGCCCACTCCTCTTTGAAGTTCATCTGTAAATCATTAAGATTTCAAGGCTGTCGCTTGGCAACTCGGATCTTCAGCTCCCTCCATAAGTTTTCGATGGGATTAAGGTCTGGAGACTGGCTAGGCCACTCCATGACCTTAATGTGCTTCTTTTTGAGCCACTCCTTTGTTGCCTTGGCTGTATGTTTCGGGTAATTGTCGTGCTGGAAGACCCAACCACGAGCCATTTTTAATGTCCTGGTGGAGGGAAGGAGGTTGTCACTCAGGATTTGACGGTACATGGCTCCATCCATTCTCCCATTGATGCGGTGAAGTAGTCCTGTGCCCTTAGCAGAGAAACACCCCCAAAACATAATGTTTCCACCTCCATGCTTGACAGTGGGGACGGTGTTGTTTGGGTCATAGGCAGCATTTCTCTTCCTCCAAAAACGGCGAGTGGAGTTAATGCCAAAGAGCTCAATTTTAGTCTCATCTGACCACAGCACCTTCTCCCAATTACTCTCAGAATCATCCAGATGTTCATTTGCAAACTTCAGACGGGCCTGTACATGTGCCTTCTTGAGCAGGGGGACCTTGCGGGCACTGCAGGATTTTAATCCATTACGGCGTAATGTGTTACCAATGGTTTTCTTGGTGACTGTGGTCCCAGCTGCCTTGAGATCATTAACAAGTTCCCCCCGTGTAGTTTTCGGCTGATCTCTCACCTTCCTCAGGATCAAGGATACCCCACGAGGTGAGATTTTGCATGGAGCCCCAGATCGATGTCGATTGACAGTCATTTTGTATGTCTTCCATTTTCTTACTATTGCACAAACAGTTGTCTCCTTCTCACCCAGCGTCTTACTTATGGTTTTGTAGCCCATTCCAGCCTTGTGCAGGTCTATGATCTTGTCCCTGACATCCTTAGAAAGCTCTTTGGTCTTGCCCATGTTGTAGAGGTTAGAGTCAGACTGATTAATTGAGTCTGTGGACAGGAGTCTTTTATACAGGTGACCATTTAAGACAGCTGTCTTTAATGCAGGCACCAAGTTGATTTGGAGCGTGTAACTGGTCTGGAGGAGGCTGAACTCTTAATGGTTGGTAGGGGATCAAATACTTATTTCTCTGTGCACAATGCAAATAAATACATATAATTTTGACAATGTGATTTTCTTTTTTTTATTTTATATAATCTATCTCTCACTGGTAAAATTAACCTAGCCTAAAAATTCTAGACTGTTCATGACTTTGACAGTGGAAAAACTTACAAAATCAGCAAGGGATCAAATACTTATTTCCTCCACTGTATATATATATATATATATATATAAATCAAAAGAAGTTTGTATATCTTGTGATACATTTACGCACTATAGCACACTATTGTGTAGGTTTTTAGAACACTCTTTGGCATTAGCCCTAGTTGCCAGGTCGACGTTACTGCATTTTCTGTCTGATCACACACAGACACACTTATATTAGGCCAAAACCCACCCCCACCCTGAGTGTTATATATAGATGCTGGCTGGTAGTCAAATGTGCAGACATATGACAGGTTAGGGTATAATCTGGCATATACAGTATATACCAGAACAAACTTCTGCAACATGTCTGGAGGCAAACATGCCAATATTACAGAATGGAGGGTATAGGGAAAATCTTAACTCAAGCCTTAACTCTTTCCATTGAAAGAAAACAAAACAAACATTTTTCCCTCATACCTGAAATTTGCTCCCCCAATGCCTGCTATGCCTTGTTCAGACAAGGACTCAGAGTGCATTTAAGAAATACACCCGCTCTGGAATCAAATAATTGTTAGTTCGGAGCGTACATCCAGCCAAAACTGTAATCTTGACAGTGCCAATAAATACCTAAATGTGTATATGCTGTATATGTGTGTGCCCAATTGCTTGTGCTCCACGTCTCTCCCGACAGAAGAAGTGCCATCCTGTCAGCCATATTAACTCTCATACGGCTAAAATCATACTCTTCCAGTCAGAAGTCAATACAGTATGTGTAATAAGGCTTCTCCTCCCCTCTCCCTCAGTTAGATAACTCTTCCCTCCCATCCATCCCACTGTGTGAAGAAGTGTAGGAAGGGGACGATGAGGGATCGGTAAGGAATATATATTGTGTGAAGCAGGAGATAAAATGAGAGTGCAGAGTAAAGAAGCATTAGAAGGGAATATGCCTTTTGCCCTGGTTTTTCCACCCGGGACAGAAGGACCTGGTCCGTCCCCCCCCCCCACCCTCCATGGGACAATTCCTCACCCTATTGCTTGCTAAAAATGCCTTTCCTCATACACATTTAATTCAGTTTTAACATATTTTCTTTATTTAGGGATAATAGGAATAAATCATAGAAAGAGCCCCCCAAGTGAGAAACGCATCTCAAACATAACTTGTAAAACTTTAATAGACTCAAACCAAATAATTTTTTACATTTTTTTTTTTAAATGTTCTCGATCATTTGTTATTAGATTTATTGTGCTGTGTTAAATTTCAAACTCAAATTTCTTAGACCTAGAACAGGTTATTTTCTTTTTAACTTCTAAGGCTTTGCTTGCAACTGTGTCGTGGTTTCCATTTATAATGACGGATACCACCGGGGCAACACACACCCTATTGGCTTATAATGGAGTCTGTCGCATTCCCTCATAGTGTTGGTTGTTTTGTCGGGAAGAAAAGCGCTGTGTGAACCGAGTCTAGGTGCAGAATAGTCATGAAAAGGTGATAAACATGTAATAAATACACCCATGAATTTAAACCTATAAGGCCTACCCATATCTCCTCTCACCAATACTATTTGAATGATTCTGCTTCATATTTAATCATCTAAGAGAATAATAACACGCTTTGGTTTCCATGGAGGAAGAGGAAGAGTCATTAACATTAAATGTTGTGTTTGGAGGTGTATTTTACCATGTAAGCATAGTCTGGCCAATCTACACAAGAACCAAACCTCAGCTTGAAAGAAATGCTTAATATGTGGGTATTATATGGAGCTGTATATTTTACTTGCCACAGAAGGTGATTTGTATGAAATCATTCGGTGAAGTAGAATGTTTTTCTTTTGCTCTAACTATAAAATTTAATATTTCAGGCTTAAGTCAAATTCATTTGTGAAGATCATCTTGAGATTTTTCAGCTGAGCCCTATTAAGGAAGTACTTGGATATTACTTTGTGGATGTGATATGACATCAAGTCCAGTATGCTAATGTATGCGGCTTGCCAAGTACTTGCATCATTTTGAAAGTATGGTCACTCATATACAATTTTAAATCTTAGGAGCGTATATAGAAATCACAGGACCGCATAGCAAAAGTCACCCCCCACCCCAAAAAGTCAGAAACTTACATTTGAAGGGGTGTTCCAAACATCTCTTATTTTTTTTCAAACTCAAATACCCAAGTACGCATGTCGCCATCTTTATCTTGACTGGTAACTTGCTGCAGGGTGATATCACACAACATAAGCAATTGAAAAGTAATTGAAAGAGTCAAGTTAAAGGATCTTGCCACCGTGTATTTAATGCGTTAAAAGTCAAGATAAAGATGGCTACATCTGCAGCTAAAGAAAATGCACACAAATTGTGCTTTAACTCACCTACTACTTGTCCTACATTCTGAAATCTGCACCCCCGCAGCTCTCTGACATTTTCTCCATATTGGTGACAAAAAGTGCGGTCCAGCACAGCACACCCAGTGACCACCATCTTTCTACTGCAGATTTCATTTCCCAGGAGCAGGGAAGTCTTTTGCGCATGCTTGACTGTCACATAGCCGAGCAGTGAAGACGGGAAGAACAGGAACTGCAGTTATGGAGCAAGTGTTGTCTCACTGCACAGGGAGGGGAAGCGAACCACTATACTGACATAGCGGAGCAGTGCACGTGATCGTCCTGTTAGAAGAAGGACTACTGGGGGACGTAACCAGAGCCAAGTAGGTAAAAACAAAACAATTGAATGGGGTATTTTGGGGAGTCTGATCTTTGGACACATCTATTTTTGATAAAAGATACTCTTTGCAAAGATTTTACATTTTTTTAGAACTAGTACAATGGGGCACAATTGTGATGCTTGGAAAATTGTAGTTGTTTCCTTTATCTTTTCTGTACATCTGGCCTAGATCTTCATCTACAAATCACCTGCTGCTACTTACAATATTGCTTCTGCCCCCAATATTGTGCCTTCTGCGCTGCCCCGTGTCCCCCTAAAACTGCCCCCTTTTTCTTGCCACAAGTGTCCCCTAATATTGTGCCTGCTGGGCTCCATTGCACTGTGCCTGCTGTGTTTACTTGGGATCTCAGCTGCATGCTGTATTATTCTATTGTCTGCAGGAGACCTCTTGGTAATGGGCCAAAACAACCACTTGGTCTCCCCCCATTTGGAGGTATGCTATATTCACACTAGCATCATGGCTTCCATTCTTACCTGAGCCATGACAGTTGTGACGGATCTGCTGTGTAATGGATGGATCCCATTGACTTCTAATGGGTCTGTCAGGTTGCTTAAAGGAAACAATAGCACAGCAGACTATGATATTCTGGCCATCCAAAAGCGACAAACCCTAACATTAGCATAAAAAGAGTTTCAATAAAAAATGATATACACCTGCAGTAAAGCATATGAATTATATTTTCAACATTAGGAACCATTTCCAGTGGGACATTACTTTCACAATTGCAAATATGTTTAAATGTATCCCTCTTAAAACAACCAACCCCTGCATCCCTTTTAACAACCAGCATTGTGTAGGTTATTTATTGTTATATTTCATTTACACTAAAATGCATGCTACTTGTGATTTTCTTTTACAACTTTTTTTTTTTTTTTAATTATCTTCTATTTTTTTCTTATGGTTTGTTCCACTATGGGAATTTCATGGCAAAAGATACTATTCAAAAACATGCTTTCCGATATATAATATATATAACAAGTTGATGGCTATGAGCATTGATTATGACCAGTCAGCTACCTGGTCTCTTTATTCGTAGCTGGCTCATAATGTAAGGAAATCCACTGTTCACATCAATGGGGGTTTCCTTTAGTAAAACAAGTATTGTCCATGGAGTTTACTAGCTGAAAGGTAGGAGATAAAACCTTTCTCTAATCTCTGCCATTATATATTTTAGAGCTTCTAGTCTCACTTGTGTACAGGCACAATCATTGTGGCTGCCAAAGTTGTTAAGTTCAGACGCAGCAGTTTTTCAGCGACGCGTACGTCACAAATCATAAGAAGATTTGTGGAAAAATGTGTGCCTGGTGCTGTGTATTTTACTGTGGATTTGCAATGGATTTCACTCTTTGTTTTACCCCTTCTGAACGCTTCCTTAACCTGTTCCCGACCCATTACGTGCCGGGTCCCGACCCATTACGTGCTTTTCTGTTTACAAACATAAAAACAGAGTGTCATAATGATGGCGGCTGAGCGAAAATCACGCAGCCACGCATCATATGCTGCTGACACACGGAGCTTTTATGGACCTTTTGCACGCGCAAAACGCTGTGTTTTTTTGCGCGTGCAAAACGCACACGCTCGTGTGAATCCGGCCTAATTATTTTTTTTTTTTCTGTTCATAAGAACGAGGGTCCCAAACCCCCAGATCCTCCTCACTGCACCCCCCACAGTGAGGGGGACATTGAATTGAGCGGCGATCAAGCGTGCACGCTTCCATTTCATTCAAAGTGTATGGGAATGACAGGAAGAGCAGAGTGCATGTTTGACCGCCGCTCCGTACATGCTCCGCCTGCATGGGAGTGCAAGTTTTATTTTACGCAAAATGCCCAAAATGTAAGGCTGGGTTCACACCTGCGTTCAGCTTTCCATTATTCTCCTCCGTCAGAGCAGAACAACGGAAAAATAAGAAGCGCCTGTTCCGCTGCACAACGGACAACACCTGCCGCCAACTAAACCCATTGACCCGGCCTCCTGGGATGACGCTGTAGACCATGTGACCACTGCAGCAGTCACATGGGATGAAACGTCATGACAGGAGGCCGGACTGCGCTAAGAATAGAGGATCGCGTTGCCTAGACTACGGCCGGGGTAAGTCGAAACTTTTTTTTTACATTTTAAATAAAAATATACTTTTTTTTTTCTCATTTGTGATTTTTGCGGCAGAACCACAGCATTTCCGCAACAAAGGAGCAGCGATTCCGCAGACTAAATCGACATGCTGTGGCTTAAAAAAACAAACTGCAGGTCAATATTTTTCACTGTGTGTGGATGAGATTTGTTCACATCTCATCCACTCTGCTGCTACTGTTATACGCTGTGGATTTTCTGCAATGAAATGTGTTGCAGAAATTCCGCAGCGTTCATGACTATTGTGTTCCTACCCTAACAATAAGGCCCAGTTCACAGAGTTTTTGGGCCTTGATATTGACTCGGACAATGCGTCAAAAAAACTTCCAAAACCGCCTTCCATTGATTTCATCTGAAATCAATGGGAGCCAGTCGCGGAAAAAATAAAAAGCAGCACGTCCTTTCTTGTCGCGGTTCCACCTCTGACCTTGCATCAAAATCAATGGGAGGCAGAAAATGCATTTTTCGCTGCGCTTTCGGTCTGCGGTCCTCAATCGCCGCGGCCAAAAAACACAGCAAAAAATGCAGCAAGATAGTGTGGGCAGGTCAAAATCAGCCTTAAAATTCTTTAAGGAATTTTGAGGCAGATTTTTTCTGCCTGCAAAATAATCTGTGTGAACAGGGCCATACATAATCAGCACTTTCAGACGCTTTATTCACTGTGTCAGAAGAGCTGCTGGCTCCCACTCCAGTCCTCGTTGTCAGGCGATGTCTTCCAGGTCCAGTCCTTCACCTCCAGGCTCCAGAAAATGACGGGGATCGGAGAATGCCTGCCGCCGCACTGCAACTTGACTCTTCCCCCTCTCCTTACGCAGCTATGCTCTGGTGGAGGCCCAGGTGAGTCGCGGGAGCACGCGGCCGTCCGTGGGTGCGTGCGGGCGTTCACAGGTGCGCGCAAGCGGTGTTTGACGGCCGGACACCCATGACGAGAGGGGGGGGGGCCCGCAGCTCACGACTTTCTTTTGGTGAATAGAATGGGCCCCATTGCAGGGGCCTGTTTTTTTCTACCAAAGGCAAGTCGCGGCAGTTGCCGGGCCCCCTTTCAATTAGGTTTGGCCGGGCCCCTTACAGCAGTACCCCTAGTACCTCCCTGATGACGGCCCTGCACTGCTCTAATGGCCAGAAACAGCGATCGCGCTGTTCCTGGCTGTTTAATTAGTTAAAGGTGTTTTCCCATGAGGGACATTTATGATATATCCACAGGATATGTCATAAATTGCAGATCGATGCGGGTCCCACCTCTGGTACCCTCACCTATTTCTAGAACGGGGCCCACTAAACCCCGTTCTAGTCTTTTTGTGCTCACGAAGACTCGCGGCCACTTCTGATTACATGGTCATGACATGATCGGGAGTTACGGAAACAGCGTAACTCGTTGAGCTACGCTGTTTCCGTAACTCCCAAAGTAGTGAATGGCAGTAACTATTCAGTTCTATGGGAATTATGGAAACAGCTTAGCTGTTTGCGTAACTCCCGACCATGTAATCAGTAAGTGTCCAGGAGGCAGCATGAGCACAAAAAGCAAGAACGGGGTTTAGGGGGCCCCGTTCTAGAGATAGCTGCGGGTCCCAGAGGTGGGACCTGCATCTATCTGACATTTATGACATATCCTGCGGATATGTCATAAATCTCCCTCATGGGAAAACCCCATGTCGTGGTCAGTAGCAACCGCAGCATTTAAACCGTTAGGACAGCCCAAAATGCCCGCTGCAACGCAATCGGGGGCGCTGATAGTTGTCATGGCAGCCCGGGGAGCTAATGAAGGCCCCCAGGTCTGCCTTCTGCCTACCTCTGCTAAGCCCTGCCTCCACAAGTCTGTAAAAATTACAATATACTGCAATACATTTGTATTGCAGTGTATTGTAACAGCAATCTAATGATCACAGGTTCAAGTCCCTTAGGGGGTCTAATAAAATGTGTAAAAAAAGTTCAATACATTTTTCAGGCGTGTAAAATAAAAAAAATTTGCCCAAGCACAATGTAAAAAAAAACCTATATAAATTTGGTATCACCGTAATTGTATTGAACCACGGAATAAAGTTGAGTTGTCGTTTTTACCACACCGTGAAAGCTGTAAAAACAAAACTGAAAAAACAATGGAGGAAATGTTTTTTTCCAATTGCACCCCAAATAGAATTTTTTTTTGCATTTCCCAGTACATTATATGGTACTGTAAAGGATCTGCCAGGCACAACTTCTGTGTATACTCCCATAGGTAATCAGTCTGCACCTGAGTCTATGTCTCTGAGACTGACTCCATCTTCCACCTCTCAGGATGGCAGGCTTAGGAGTGGGAGAGCCTATCGCAGCCTGGCCAGACGGAGCTAGCTCCCGCCCTCTGTCTATTTATACCTGCCTTTCCTGTTCCTCCTTTGCTTGTGATTCTTCTCGTGTGGTTTCCTGGCCTTGCTGCAGCTCTTAGCTATTTGACCTTGCTTCATACTGACCCCGGCTTTCTGACTACTCTCCTGCTCTGCGTTTGGTACCTCGTACATTCCTGGTTTGACTCGGCTCGTTCACCTCTCTTGTTGCTCACGGTGTTGCTGTGGGCAACTGCCCCATTTCCCTTTGCTTGTGTCCCCTTGTCCGTTTGTCTGTCGTGCACCTACTGAGCATAGGGACCGTCGCCCAGTTGTACCCCGTCGCCTAGGGCGGGTCGTTGCAAGTAGGCAGGGACTGAGTGGTGGGTAGATTAGGGCTCACTGTCTGTTTCCCAACCCCCTGTCATTACAGGTACTTTAAATGTTTCTATTAGAAACTACAACTCCTCCCTCAAAAAATAAGTCCTCACACCACTCTATTAACAGAAAAATAAAAAAGTTATGGCTCTTGGGAGGCGGGGAGTGAATAACTAAAATGTAAAAACTAAAAATGTCTGGGTCTTTAAGGGGTTAAAAAAACATTCACATTTAGCGTACTGTAATTTGTCACAGGTTTTTGTTTAATCTCCCATCCCTTGGTTGAACTTAATGGACATGTCATTTTTCAGCCGTACTATGTAACTATGTATTATTCCAACAACCCCTGTTTGTACTTTTATAAACTGTCAAGCAGGCAGGTCAAAAAAGTTAGGTCAAACCCTCAACATTGGTGAGAATGAGGAGCCCCAAATCTCTGTTCTCGGCTGGAGAGCAAGATAAGCATGTACCATCTTCTCATGTCTCTCATGTACTCTCCATAAAAATGAATGAGAGCATCGGAAATAAGCGCACTCGCTGGTTCAAACACTCCCAATAATCTCTATTGAGAGTGACAAAGTATGCCTGTTGTCACGATGCGGGGTGTGGACCCACTGGACCGTACCGTGTAGCGGGATGGCAGCTGGCCAAACAGGTATAGTACAGAGTCTATAGTCCAGAAAGGGTACCTGTGGCAACTCGGACAGTAGCAAGGCAGGCTCGGCTGGGACCAGGCAGCAGGTAGACATCAGGCGAGGAGTAGCAGAACACGACAACAGCTTCAGCACGGCACTTGACCAAGACAGCACGGGATACAGGAACAGGGGAGACACTTGGGAACTGGAAAACAATAGGAGACCATTTGCAAGACAAACTTTGGGTAACGAACAACGCTCAGGCAAAGAACAAGAGGGCAGAGCCCTTTTTATAGTCCAGTAGCATTCTGGGCTTGATTGCAAACTTCCTGCAATTATGCGCGCACTGGCCCTCTAAGACCGTGCACGCGCGAGTGCGCGCTTCCTCCGTAGACAGTCTCGATACCAGGAAGTGAGTGCCGGCGCCTCACAGGGGGACGACGCTGCACGGACCACACATGTCCATGGCGGCGGCCGTCGAGGGGTAAGTCAGAAGGACAGGCCGTGGCCAAAGACGTTACACCTGTCCTGCTCTTTGGCCGAAAATGGGGCTTCAAGTCTTCTCACTCATGGCAGTGGCGGGGTTCCAAGAGCTCGGACAGCCATCTAACTTACTTTTATGACTTGTCTGATTGACGGGTTATAAAAGAAAAAATTGTGTTGTCATCAGACAACCCCTTTAAATATAAACGATAATGAAACTAATGCTTTGGCATAAAAGTGAAAAAAGAAAACATATACTAGTAGGTAAACTGAAAAGGAACGACATGAGTTGAAGATAAAAAAAAATTGTTTCTATACAGGCCAAAGCAAATGAGCTTTCTTCTTAATGGATTAACATATTGTATTTATTAGTTTCACAAATCCAAAAGGAACATTAAAAAAAACAACAACTCGCCTGTAGTACTGTATCTGTCCACAAGTAAGAGGAAAGCTTACAGTAAATGTGAGAATTGTGCCAGCTAATCATAGAAAGGCTTTTTTATATCCTTTGAACAACACAAACTAAATGAACCCCTGTTGGCCTCTGAATGGTAATTCCCTTGGAAGTGGAGAAAAATGCCAACGAGCCATCTCAAAGCTTTAACACAGCACAGCCTTTGGCTCTGTGGAGAATGCAGAGGATGAAATAAGGAAACTCTTCAATGTAACGGGGCTGGAATAAGCATGCTTTCATTGGCATCTGTCAAGGACTCAAATCAAACAGAGTATGCATGCAGAATGCTGAAGTATGAAGTCATGATTGTGCGCTGAGGTTCAGTGTAAGAATATCTGTTATAAAGTTGCTT
This sequence comes from Rhinoderma darwinii, assembly GCF_050947455.1. Classification (NCBI taxonomy): domain Eukaryota; kingdom Metazoa; phylum Chordata; class Amphibia; order Anura; family Rhinodermatidae; genus Rhinoderma; species Rhinoderma darwinii. The sequence continues at coordinate 363,141,279 of NC_134690.1, read as the reverse complement.
TTGAAGTGAAACTGGCTCTCAATTTATTGAAAGCTATTATAAATAGCCTCTTCATTGCAGGAACCACAGAAGCTGGCTCCCTGTTAAGTACTTCAGCAAGGTTGGGACAGAGTTTAAAGTTATAATGTTACAATATGTCAAAGCTTTAAATTTTCTTATGAGGTGTTCACTCAAGCAGTTAGCCAAGATTTCCCTTATGGACATTTGGATTGTACTAAACTGACCTGAAATAATAATAATCACATATTTATTATGCATTTCCACCTTCATTACAATATACATATTGTAGTGGAGACAATGAATTAGTCTACTGGTAAGCAGGCATTTGTCTTCTAGTAATCAGGCATTCGTCTCCTAGTAAGTAGGCATTCGTCTCCTAGTAAGCAGGCATTCGTCTCCTAGTAAGCAGGCATTCGTCTCCTAGTAAGCAGGCATTCGTCTCCTAGTAAGCAGGCATTCGTCTTCTAGTAATCAGGCATTCATCTTCTAGTGGGTAGGCATTCGTCTCCTAGTAAGCAGGTATTCATCTCCTAGTAAGCAGGCATTAGTCTCTTAGTAAGCAGGCATTCGTCTCCTAGTAAGCAGGCATTCGTCTCCTAGCAAGCAGGCATTTGACTCCTAGTAAGCAGACATTCGTCTGCTAGTAATCAGGGATTCATCTTCTAGTAATCAGGCATTCATCTTCTAGTAATCAGGCATTCATCTTCTAGTAATCAGGCATTCATCTTCTAGTAATCAGGCATTCATCTACTAGTAATCAGGCATTCATCTTCTAGTAAGCAGGCATTCATCTTCTAGTAATCAGGCATTCATCTTCTAGTAAGCAGGCATTCATCTAGTAATCAGGCATTCATCTTCTAGTAAGCAGGCATTCATCTTCTAGTAAGCAGGCATTCATCTTCTAGTAAGCAGGCATTCATCTTCTAGTAATCAGGCATTCATCTTCTAGTAAGCAGGCATTCGTCTCCTAGTAAGCAGGCATTCGTCTCCTAGTAAGCAGGCATTCATCTTCTAGTAAGCAGGCATTCGTCTTCTAGTAATCAGGCATTCGTCTTCTAGTAAGCAGGCATTCGTCTCCTAGTAATCAGGCATTCATCTTCTAATAATCAGGCATTCATCTTCTAGTAAGCTGGCATTCGTCTTCTAGTAATCAGGCATTCATCTTCTAGTAAGCAGGCATTCGTCTTCTAGTTAGCAGGCATTCGTCTTCTAGTTAGCAGGCATTCGTCTTCTAGTAAGCAGGCATCTTTAACTTAGGGACTAAGATGCCGTAATAAAGCTGGGCTAATAATACATACTAAATGATCCCCAACATTTCAGTCCAAAGTGAATTGCTACCTATATGATAATGCAGAGAGCTATGATTTGTTTGTAAGTAGACAGGCAATCTTATATTAGGGCGTCCACAGTGCCTATAAAAAAGTTTTTACTCCTTGGACTTTTCAAGTTTAATTGTGCAATGACATTGAGTCAGAATGGTTTTAATTAGGTTTTATTTGACAATGACGAACAGAAACAACTAATGTCAAATTGAATACAAATATCCACAAATAATCTAAATTATTTACAATTGTGGTCCATGTATATTTTGGGTCAAAAATGGGATCGGAATGGGGAAATATTAGGAAATACTCGGATTTTGACCTACATACTAAGAGATCTATTTCAAGCTATTCTTCCTGAAGATTGCGTAAGGTAAAGCCCATAGAGTCAAAACCCTACCTCCGGTGGAAGAATTTTTCCCAATTCAAACTAATAGATGTGAAGTCTTTGTGGTCTATCTTAAAAGGGTCATCTTTACAACCCCTTATTCAATGGCAGCTGGCATGGCGATCAGCTGATTGCTGTGGGTTTCGGCCTCCGAAATTAGAGACGATCAGTTGTTTTCCCAGGTAAGGTTAAACTCCTTTGTATGAATGAATATAATTGCTGCTATCCCCGGATTATAAAAGGCTAATTGTTGATTGGTATAGACACATGAATGCACTCCTCAACATTGAAATTGCAACACCAAGAAGGAAACGTTTTGGAATTGTAGTAATCACAGAATTGATAGACATGTTAATGATATGCAAATTACAGAAAAATGTTAACCAAATTTTTCTAAAATCTTGATTTATTCAGTATGAGTGCCATGTGCAGAAATGCATGCACTTACACGCCTTGGCATGCTATCAATGAGGTTATTCATGGTTGTCTGAGGAATGCATACCTACAAACCGTCCCGGATTCAGCGGGACAGTCCCAGATTTCGGGCACTGTCCCAGGCGGCCGGTGGTAAGTCCCGCTGTCAAATGTATCTGCGTCCTCAGGACGCAGATACAGTTGCATCCAATGTTGAAGCAATAAACTGTCAGCTCCCTGCTTCAGCATTGATGGTCCACTCGTTGAGGACTCCCGGGCACAGCGCTACTTTAAATGCTGAGCCCGGGGCAGCCCTTGACGTCACTGTCCATATATAGATAGTGATGTCAGGCTTTCAACTATGAAGACCTGTCTTGGAAAAGCCCTTGACGTCACCGTCCATATATGGACAGTGACGTTAGTGGTTCCTCCAGTAGCAGAATCCCCGGCCAGAGTGTTGACGATGCTCTGGCCGGGCATTCCGCTCTTAGAGGGAGCCCCTGACATCAATGTCCATATATGGCTGGGGATTCCGCTCCTAGAAGTAGTCCCTGACATCACTATAGTGTAGTCAAAGGCTCCCTCCAGGATGCTCTGGCCGTGGATTCCGCTCCTGGTCGAGCCCCTGGCGTCACTATCCATATATGAACAGTGACGTCATGGCCTACTCCTGGAGCAGAATCCCCGGCCAGAGCATGGCCTATTCTCTGGCTGGGGATTACACTCCAAGAGGGAGGCCCAATGGCGCTATATACAGGGAGGAGTATCGCTTTCTAAAGGTGGGTGGCGCTATCTCCATGGTGGATGTGGAACTATCTACATGGGCACTGTGGCACTATCTAAGTGGGCACTGGCAGTTTATATGTGGGCGCTGACAATATGGGCAGCTAAGGGGGCATTATACTGTATAGGGGCAGCTAAGGCGGTATTATACTATATGGGGCCAGCTATGGGGAATTATACTGTATGGGGGCAGCTAAGGGGGCATTATACTGTATGAAGTCAGCTATGGAGACATACTGTATGGTTGCAGCCAAGAAGACATTATACTGTATGGTGGCAGCTAAGGGGGCATTATACTGCATGGGGACAGCTGTGGGGGAATTATACTGTATGAGGGCAGCTATAAGAGCATTATACTGTATGGGACAGCTATAGGGGCTTTATACAGTATGGGGCAACCGTGGGTGTATTGTACTGTATGGGGCAGGTATGGGGCATTGTACAGTATTGGGGCAGCTTTGGGGCATTATATAGTATGGAGGCAGCTATGGTGCATTATACTGTTTGGGGCAGCTATGGGGGCATTATACTGTATGGGGGATTTTGTGTCGGCCTTATACTGTATGAGGCATCTATGAGGGCATTATACTCTATCGGGTAGCTATAGGGGCATTATGCTGTATGAGGTTTACTTATGCGGCATTATACTGTATAGGGGAATTTTTGTGGGCATCATACTGTATGGGGGCATCTGTGTGGGCATTATACTGTATGGGGGCATCTGTCTTGGCTTTATACTGTATGCGGGCATATGTGGGGGCATTATACTGTATGGGGGCATTATACTGTGTGGGGGCAGCTATTTGGCATTATACTGTGTGGGAGGCACTCTGGGGTATTATACTGTGTGCAGGGAAGCTATAGGGGCATTACACTGTTTATGGGAGTTCTAGGGGGGCATTATACTGCTGGGAGGCACTCTGGGAGCATGATACTGTGTGGGCTAAATTGGGTGTGTATGGCGGGGATTGGTGTGGGATAAGAGGCGTGGCTTAAAACAGAAAAAGTTGCCACTTTTTGCAATTTTTGAAAGTTGGGAAATGCAAATCATCAAGATTAGCTGCTGGCAGCTCCCTTTGCAATTGCCGGCCATTGATGACCCATATGTGCTCGATGGGAGACAAGCCCGGAGACGCTGCAGGTCATGGTAGCACGTTTAGCCCACACAGGCTGCTCACAGTAGCACAAACAATATGCGACCAGGTGTCCTGTTGAAAAACGGCTTCTATGAGAAATGGCTGTACCATTGGTTCCATGTCCAAATTAATGTAACGTTGAGCTGTAAGTGTACCTGAAATGAAGTATAGAGGGGTCTGGCTACCGTACATTATGCGACCCCACACCATAATACCGAGAGTAGGACCGGTGTGACATTCCCTTTTGAAGGCTGTCACCATCTGTGGGTGTGTGGACCCACAGGGCCGCACCGCCATAGCGGGATGGCAGCTGGCCAAACTACAGTGTACCAAGTTAATATATTTAGTCCAAGCACAAGGGTACCTGTGATAGTCCAGACAGTAGCAACGGCTAGGCACAGATGGGATCTTGACGGCAGGTAATGCAGACGAGACAGATGACGCAAGACGTGGCGTAACCAGTTGCGGATCAAGTAGACCATATGCCCTGGGATGTTCCACAAACTTGGACCCCCCTTCCCAACTCTGCCGCTCTGCCGTGTCTATAGTGAACACCACCTTTTTGTGCGAGCATTGAAAAATGGGTGTTACGATTCCTCTTATCAAAGGACTTTGTCTCTACATACTGATAGTCGCCAACCATCACTGACAGTATAACACTGTGTAGGGACACATCCTCCTGACAATGGGAATGGTAACACGCATTTGTCTATTAGTCCTGGGTACACAAAGACTTTATGTGGAATACAATGATTTCCTACAACAGTCATGTCAGGAGAGGGGACAGATCCTCTATAGATCCAGTGACTCACAAGTGATTTCTCCATCTGACACAGACCGGTATGGTGACTTCTCCTGATGAGACATCTTTGCTCCTCGCTTCACACACAAAAATTCAGACACCAAGGTCCAGGACCATACATTAAAGGGGTTGTCCGGGCATGGACCGGTTTTTCGTACTGATGACCTATTGATGTGCCCGGACAACCCCTTTTACTCAGATGAATAAATTACAATGCATACAGACCCCAGACCAGACCCCCTAAAAATACAGATACCAGACCTCCTAAATACAAACCCCAGACCCCTTAAACTAATAGAGACCCCTAAATACAGACACCAGACCAGAGACCCCAAGACCCCAAGACCCCTTAAACTAATATAGACCCCCTAAATACACCCCCCGTAAACTAATACAGACCCCCTAAATACAGACCGGCAGATCCCTTAAACTAATACAGACCCCCTAAATACAGACCCCTTAAACTAATACAGACCCCAGCTAGATCCCCTAAATACAGACCCCAGACCAGACCCCTAAATACAGACCCCTAGACCATACCCCCTAAACACAGACCCCTTAAACAAATCCATTATCCCCTTATACTTATCTCTCTTGCTGCTGTTGTAGGACCTGCGGTCATGTGACCAGCAGGTCTCTGATCAGTAACAAGAACTTCAGACATAAGCTCATGTGACCTTTATGTCTGCAGGTCCTTTACGGGATATACACAATGCTGTTTTGTCACGTTTTTTGCCGTGATTCACTGCAAAATCGCTGCAAAAACGCATTATACTTGGGGCGGCCATGGGCCCGGGCGGCCGCCCAAAATGCCCAATGATGATCCGCCATTGGGTGTAACACAGCAGACGTGGCAGATGGCAGAACTCGACTCCAACACTATAGTGGGAACAACTACAACACGGGATACAGGATACAGGTAGCAGGGCACTGGAAAAACGGGAACAGGATAACACTAAGGGACCATTTGCAAGACTAACAGATGAATACAAACAACGTTCAGGCAATGAGCAAAAGGGCAGGGCCCTACTTATGTCCAGAGTGATCATTGACTAATTAGTGATGTTAAACATGTTAAACATGTACGCGCACTGGCCGATTAAGGCCGGGCGCGAGCGTCTGTGAACACCCTACGGGACACAGCAGAGTGGAGCGGAATTGAGCGCTGGCATCTCCTGGGGAGGAGGTGCGGACCAGCGCTCACAAATCCATGGCTGCGGCCGGTGGGGGGTGAGTAGTCCCAAAAGTACGTGGCCGTGGATGTTACAAAGGCCTTTTCATGGCGTTGCCCACATGGTTTTTATACCAATCTCACTTCATGCGATCAACTGCCAGCACAATAGAGGACCGGGTCTGTTTCCAGATTTGCAGAAAGTCCTCAAATGCAGAGCCATCTGCGGGTACCTGAGATGTAGCCGACACAGGAAGAGGGATTCTAGGATGTTTACCGTACACAATGTAGAATGATGTGGTTGTTATAAGAGAATTCGTCCCGTGGAAGAAGCTGTACCCAGTCATCATGCTGCACGGAGATGAAGTGGTGGAGATAATTTTTCATGATCTTGTTAATCCTCTCGACTTGCCCATTGGACTGGAGGTAATAGGCTGAGGAAAAGTCTAACCTCACATCCAGGAGTTTTTAGACCAATCTCACTTCATGCGATCAACTGCCAGCACAATAGAGGACCGGGTCTGTTTCCAGATTTGCAGAAAGTCCTCAAATGCAGAGCCATCTGCGGGTACATGAGATGTAGCCGACACAGGAAGAGGGATTCTAGGATGTTGACCGTACACAATGTAGAATGATGTGGTTGTTATATGAGAATACGTCCCACGGAAGAAGCTGTACCCAGTCATCATGCTGCACGGAGCTGAAGTGGCGGAGATAATTTTCCATGATCTTGTTAATCCTCTCGACTTGCCCATTGGACTGGAGGTAATAGACTGAGGAAAAGTCCAACCTCACATCCAGGAGTTTACAGAGGGCTCTCCAGAATTTTGAGGTAAATTGAACCCCCGATCGGACACGATGTGAAGGGGCAAGCCATGCAAGAAGATGTGCTGAATGAAGAGATTTGCCAGTCGGGGAGCAGAAGGTAGGCCGGTCAGCGGGATAAAATGTGCCATCTTCGAAAACCAGTTCACCACCTTGACAGTATTTCATCCAGCTGAGGGAGGGAGGTCAGTGACAAAGTCCATTGCAATGTGCTGCTATGGGGTATTGGGTACAGGCAGAGGTTGGAGCAGACCGACAGGCTGGGAGTGAGCAACCTTGTTTGAAGCACACACAGTGCAGGAAGAGACAAAGTCCATAACATCTTTGGGCAGCGTGGGCCACCAGAAATGACGAGCTATCAGGTCTCGAGTTTTACAAACCCCCTCGTGTCCAGTCAGTTTGGAGCGGTGTCCCCAGCGAAGGATTCTCTTCCTGTCTGCCAACCGCACAAAAGTCCTCCCCAGAGGGATGTCTCTAACTTGCAGGGGATTAGCCGTAATAATGCAGGACGGGTCTACGATACATTGGGGGGACTCCACAATGTCCTCCGTCTTAAACTATCTGGATAGGGTATTAGCCCTCACATTTTTGTCAGCAGGACGGTAGTGGAGCACAAATTGGCAAACGGGTGAAGAACAGCGATCACCTGGCTTGACGAGGGTTTAGCCGTTAAGCCGACTGGAGATAAGTAAGCTGCTTGTGGTCGGTGTGTATCAGGATAGGATGAGCGGCACCCTCTACCCTAGAAGACCTCATTCTTCTAGCCACCCGGATTGACATGCGGATTCAGGAACGGTCTCAAGAGGTATGCCGATCCAGAAGACTTCCTAGGCTGGCTCCTAAATTTCAGCAACCCCTGTTGCCCTCATTATCTACTTCATCTGAGGAGCCTATGCAAGTAGACTGCCTCAAGTTATCAAAGAAAAACCACGCAGACGCACTTCGGGACTATGTCTGTATTGCGGCCTCGGAGGCCATATTGTGCGTATGTGCCCCCAAAAACTCCAGTGCCCAGATTTAGTTGGAGAGACATTCCTTAGGCAGAAGGGCGCTAAATAAAAGACTAACTCCCAAATTGTCCATCCCCTTGACTATAGAGTCTGGCGAAAAGACGCACCGGGTCTCTGCCTATCTGGACTCAGGTTCCGCGGCAAACTACCTCCAGCAGGATCAAGTGGTTCCTCTGGAGACGTCTTTGGCTGTTGCCTCGGTGAATGGTCTTCCTCTGCCCGATCCGATCGTGTCTGAGACCAAGCCACTGAATCTCCAAGTTGGAGCTATTCACACGGAACTGATCACATTCCTTGTTTTGCCTAAAGCTGTCAATCTGCTTTTGCTGGGTCTGCCTTGGCTCCACTTGGATAAGTTCTCCAATGGGGCCCAAAATGTCCCCACCACTGCCTGGTACAGATCCATCCCGTCCAGCCTCCGCTGCCTCAGTCAGTAGCGGGATTACCCACTCATTCCCAGTTTGCAGACGTCTTCTGCAGAAGGGAGGCTGAGATGCTTTCTCCACACCGGTCTTATGACTGTCACGATTTGTGGGTGTGTGGACCCACTGGGCCGCACCGCCGTAGCGGGATGGCAGCTCGTCAAACTATAGTGTACCAAGTTAATATATATAGTCCAAGCACAAGGGTACCTGTGATAGTCCAGACAGTAGCAACAGCTAGGCACAGATGGGATCTTGACGGCAGGTGATGATACCAGATGTGTAACACAGCAGACGTGGCAGATGGCAGAACTCGACTCCAACACTATAGCAGGCATTCATCTTCTAGTAATCAGGCATTCATCTTCTAGTAAGCAGGCATTCATCTTCTAGTAAGCAGGCATTCATCTTCTAGTAAGCAGGCATTCATCTTCTAGTAATCAGGCATTCATCTTCTAGTAAGCAGGCATTCGTCTCCTAGTAAGCAGGCATTTGTCTCCTAGTAAGCAGGCATTCATCTTCTAGTAAGCAGGCATTCGTCTTCTAGTAATCAGGCATTCGTCTTCTAGTAAGCAGGCATTCGTCTCCTAGTAATCAGGCATTCATCTTCTAGTAATCAGGCATTCATCTTCTAGTAATCAGGCATTCATCTTCTAGTAAGCAGGCATTCATCTTCTAGTAATCAGGCATTCATCTTCTAGTAAGCAGGCATTCGTCTTCTAGTAAGCAGGCATTCGTCTTCTAGTAATCAGGCATTCATCTTCTAGTAAGCAGGCATTCATCTTCTAGTAATCAGTCATTCATCTTCTAGTAAGCAGGCATTCGTCTCCTAGTAAGCAGGCATTCGTCTCCTAGTAAGCAGGCATTCATCTTCTAGTAAGCAGGCATTCATCTTCTAGTAATCAGGCATTCATCTTCTAGTAAGCAGGCATTCGTCTCCTAGTAATCAGGCATTCATCTTCTAGTAATCAGGCATTCATCTTCTAGTAAGCAGGCATTCGTCTTCTAGTAAGCAGGCATTCATCTTCTAGTAATCAGGCATTCATCTTCTAGTAAGCAGGCATTCATCTTCTAGTAATCAGGCATTCATCTTCTAGTAAGCAGGAATTCGTGTCCTAGTAAGCAGGCATTCGTCTCCTAGTAAGCAGGCATTCGTCTTCTAGTAAGCAGGCATTCGTCTTCTAGTAATCAGGCATTCATCTTCTAGTAAGAAGGCATTCGTCTCCTAGTAATCAGGCATTCATCTTCTAGTAATCAGGCATTCATCTTCTAGTAATCAGGCATTCATCTTCTAGTAATCAGGCATTCATCTTCTAGTAAGCAGGCATTCATCTTCTAGTAATCAGGCATTCATCTTCTAGTAAGCAGGCATTCGTCTTCTAGTAATCAGGCATTCATCTTCTAGTAAGCAGGCATTCGTCTCCTAGTAAGCAGGCATTCGTCTTCTAGTAATCAGGCATTCATCTTCTAGTAATCAGGCATTCGTCTTCTAGTAAGCAGGCATTCATCTTCTAGTAAGCAGGCATTCGTCTTCTAGTAATCAGGCATTCATCTTCTAGTAATCAGGCATTCATCTTCTAGTAATCAGGCATTCGTCTTCTAGTTAGCAGGCATTCGTCTTCTAGTTAGCAGGCATTCGTCTTCTAGTAAGCAGGCATCTTTAACTTAGGGACTAAGATGCCGTAATAAAGCTGGGCTAATAATACATACTAAATGATCCCCAACATTTCAGTCCAAAGTGAATTGCTACCTATATGATAATGCAGAGAGCTATGATTTGTTTGTAAGTAGACAGGCAATCTTATATTAGGGCGTCCACAGTGCCTATAAAAAAGTTTTTACTCCTTGGACTTTTCAAGTTTAATTGTGCAATGACATTGAGTCAGAATGGTTTTAATTAGGTTTTATTTGACAATGACCAACAGAAACAACTAATGTCAAATTGAATACAAATATCCACAAATAATCTAAATTATTTACAATTGTGGTCCATGTATATTTTGGGTCAAAAATGGGATCGGAATGGGGAAATATTAGGAAATACTCGGATTTTGACCTACATACTAAGAGATCTATTTCAAGCTATTCTTCCTGAAGATTGCGTAAGGTAAAGCCCATAGAGTCAAAACCCTACCTCCGGTGGAAGAATTTTTCCCAATTCAAACTAATAGATGTGAAGTCTTTGTGGTCTATCTTAAAAGGGTCATCTTTACAACCCCTTATTCAATGGCAGCTGGCATGGCGATCAGCTGATTGCTGTGGGTTTCGGCCTCCGAAATTAGAGACGATCAGTTGTTTTCCCAGGTAAGGTTAAACTCCTTTGTATGAATGAATATAATTGCTGCTATCCCCGGATTATAAAAGGCTAATTGTTGATTGGTATAGACACATGAATGCACTCCTCAACATTGAAATTGCAACACCAAGAAGGAAACGTTTTGGAATTGTAGTAATCACAGAATTGATAGACATGTTAATGATATGCAAATTACAGAAAAATGTTAACCAAATTTTTCTAAAATCTTGGTTTATTCAGTATTGAGTATGAGCGCCATGTGCAGAAATGCATGCGCTTACACGCCTTGGCATGCTATCAATGAGGTTATTCATGGTTGTCTGAGGAATGCATACCTACAAACCGTCCCGGATTCAGCGGGACAGTCCCAGATTCCGGGCACTGTCCCAGGCGGCCGGTGGTAAGTCCCGCTGTCAAATGTATCTGCGTCCTCAGGACGCAGATACAGTTGCATCCAATGTTGAAGCAATAAACTGTCAGCTCCCTGCTTCAGCATTGATGGTCCACTCGTTGAGGACTCCCCGGGCACAGCGCTACTTTAAACGCTGAGTCCGGGGCAGCCCTTGACGTCACTGTCCATATATAGATAGTGATGTCAGGCTTTCAACTATGAAGACCTGTCTTGGAAAAGCCCTTGACGTCACCGTCCATATATGGACAGTGACGTTAGTGGTTCCTCCAGTAGCAGAATCCCCGGCCAGAGTGTTGACGATGCTCTGGCTGGGCATTCCGCTCTTAGAGGGAGCCCCTGACATCAATGTCCATATATGGCTGGGGATTCCGCTCCTAGAAGTAGTCCCTGACATCACTATAGTGTAGTCAAAGGCTCCCTCCAGGATGCTCTGGCCGTGGATTCCGCTCCTGGTCGAGCCCCTGGCGTCACTATCCATATATGAACAGTGACGTCATGGCCTACTCCTGGAGCAGAATCCCCGGCCAGAGCATGGCCTATTCTCTGGCTGGGGATTACACTCCAAGAGGGAGCCCCAATGGCGCTATATACAGGGAGGAGTATCGCTTTCTAAAGGTGGGTGGCGCTATCTCCATGGTGGATGTGGAACTATCTACATGGGCACTGTGGCACTATCTAAGTGGGCACTGGCAGTTTATATGTGGGCGCTGACAATATGGGCAGCTAAGGGGGCATTATACTGTATAGGGGCAGCTAAGGCGGTATTATACTATATGGGGCCAGCTATGGGGAATTATACTGTATGGGGGCAGCTAAGGGGGCATTATACTTTATGAAGTCAGCTATGGAGACATACTGTATGGTTGCAGCCAAGAAGACATTATACTGTATGGTGGCAGCTAAGGGGGCATTATACTGCATGGGGACAGCTGTGGGGGAATTATACTGTATGAGGGCAGCTATAAGAGCATTATACTGTATGGGACAGCTATAGGGGCTTTATACAGTATGGGGCAACCGTGGGTGTATTGTACTGTATGGGGCAGGTATGGGGCATTGTACAGTATTGGGGCAGCTTTGGGGCATTATATAGTATGGAGGCAGCTATGGTGCATTATACTGTTTGGGGCAGCTATGGGGGCATTATACTGTATGGGGGATTTTGTGTCGGCCTTATACTGTATGAGGCATCTATGAGGGCATTATACTCTATCGGGTAGCTATAGGGGCATTATGCTGTATGAGGTTTACTTATGCGGCATTATACTGTATAGGGGAATTTTTGTGGGCATCATACTGTATGGGGGCATCTGTGTGGGCATTATACTGTATGGGGGCATCTGTCTTGGCTTTATACTGTATGCGGGCATATGTGGGGGCATTATACTGTATGGGGGCATTATACTGTGTGGGGGCAGCTATTTGGCATTATACTGTGTGGGAGGCACTCTGGGGTATTATACTGTGTGCAGGGAAGCTATAGGGGCATTACACTGTTTATGGGAGTTCTAGGGGGGCATTATACTGCTGGGAGGCACTATGGGAGCATGATACTGTGTGGGCTAAATTGGGTGTGTATGGCGGGGATTGGTGTGGGATAAGAGGCGTGGCTTAAAACAGAAAAAGTTGCCACTTTTTGCAATTTTTGAAAGTTGGGAAATGCAAATCATCAAGATTAGCTGCTGGCAGCTCCCTTTGCAATTGCCGGCCATTGATGACCCATATGTGCTCGATGGGAGACAAGCCCGGAGACGCTGCAGGTCATGGTAGCACGTTTAGCCCACACAGGCTGCTCACAGTAGCACAAACAATATGCGACCAGGTGTCCTGTTGAAAAACGGCTTCTATGAGAAATGGCTGTACCATTGGTTCCATGTCCAAATTAATGTAACGTTGAGCTGTAAGTGTACCTGAAATGAAGTATAGAGGGGTCTGGCTACCGTACATTATGCGACCCCACACCATAATACTGAGAGTAGGACCGGTGTGACATTCCCTTTTGAAGGCTGTCACCATCTGTGGGTGTGTGGACCCACAGGGCCGCACCGCCATAGCGGGATGGCAGCTGGCCAAACTACAGTGTACCAAGTTAATATATTTAGTCCAAGCACAAGGGTACCTGTGATAGTCCAGACAGTAGCAACGGCTAGGCACAGATGGGATCTTGACGGCAGGTAATGCAGACGAGACAGATGACGCAAGACGTGGCGTAACCAGTTGCGGATCAAGTAGACCATATGCCCTGGGATGTTCCACAAACTTGGACCCCCCTTCCCAACTCTGCCGCTCTGCCGTGTCTATAGTGAACACCACCTTTTTGTGCGAGCATTGAAAAATGGGTGTTACGATTCCTCTTATCAAAGGACTTTGTCTCTACATACTGACAGTCGCCAACCATCACTGACAGTATAACACTGTGTAGGGACACATCCTCCTGACAATGGGAATGGTAACACGCATTTGTCTATTAGTCCTGGGTACACAAAGACTTTATGTGGAATACAATGATTTCCTACAACAGTCATGTCAGGAGAGGGGACAGATCCTCTATAGATCCAGTGACTCACAAGTGATTTCTCCATCTGACACAGACCGGTATGGTGACTTCTCCTGATGAGACATCTTTGCTCCTCGCTTCACACACAAAAATTCAGACACCAAGGTCCAGGACCATACATTAAAGGGGTTGTCCGGGCATGGACCGGTTTTTCGTACTGAAGACCTATTGATGTGCCCGGACAACCCCTTTTACTCAGATGAATAAATTACAATGCATACAGACCCCAGACCAGACCCCCTAAAAATACAGATACCAGACCTCCTAAATACAAACCCCAGACCCCTTAAACTAATAGAGACCCCTAAATACAGACACCAGACCAGAGACCCCAAGACCCCAAGACCCCTTAAACTAATATAGACCCCCTAAATACACCCCCCGTAAACTAATACAGACCCCCTAAATACAGACCGGCAGATCCCTTAAACTAATACAGACCCCCTAAATACAGACCCCTTAAACTAATACAGACCCCAGCTAGATCCCCTAAATACAGACCCCAGACCAGACCCCTAAATACAGACCCCTAGACCATACCCCCTAAACACAGACCCCTTAAACAAATCCATTATCCCCTTATACTTATCTCTCTTGCTGCTGTTGTAGGACCCGCGGTCATGTGACCAGCAGGTCTCTGATCAGTAACAAGAACTTCAGACATAAGCTCATGTGACCTTTATGTCTGCAGGTCCTTTACGGGATATACACAATGCTGTTTTGTCACGTTTTTTGCCGTGATTCACTGCAAAATCGCTGCAAAAACGCATTATACTTGGGGCGGCCATGGGCCCGGGCGGCCGCCCAAAATGCCCAATGATGATCCGCCATTGGGTGTAACACAGCAGACGTGGCAGATGGCAGAACTCGACTCCAACACTATAGTGGGAACAACTACAACACGGGATACAGGATACAGGTAGCAGGGCACTGGAAAAACGGGAACAGGATAACACTAAGGGACCATTTGCAAGACTAACAGATGAATACAAACAACGTTCAGGCAATGAGCAAAAGGGCAGGGCCCTACTTATGTCCAGGGTGATCATTGACTAATTAGTGATGTTAAACATGTTAAACATGTACGCGCACTGGCCGATTAAGGCCGGGCGCGAGCGTCTGTGAACACCCTACGGGACACAGCAGAGTGGAGCGGAATTGAGCGCTGGCATCTCCTGGGGAGGAGGTGCGGACCAGCGCTCACAAATCCATGGCTGCGGCCGGTGGGGGGTGAGTAGTCCCAAAAGTACGTGGCCGTGGATGTTACAAAGGCCTTTTCATGGCGTTGCCCACATGGTTTTTATACCAATCTCACTTCATGCGATCAACTGCCAGCACAATAGAGGACCGGGTCTGTTTCCAGATTTGCAGAAAGTCCTCAAATGCAGAGCCATCTGCGGGTACATGAGATGTAGCCGACACAGGAAGAGGGATTCTAGGATGTTGACCGTACACAATGTAGAATGATGTGGTTGTTATACGAGAATACGTCCCACGGAAGAAGCTGTACCCAGTCATCATGCTGCACGGAGCTGAAGTGGCGGAGATAATTTTCCATGATCTTGTTAATCCTCTCGACTTGCCCATTGGACTGGAGGTAATAGACTGAGGAAAAGTCCAACCTCACATCCAGGAGTTTACAGAGGGCTCTCCAGAATTTTGAGGTAAATTGAACCCCCGATCGGACACGATGTGAAGGGGCAAGCCATGCAAGAAGATGTGCTGAATGAAGAGATTTGTCAGTCGGGGAGCAGAAGGTAGGCCGGTCAGCGGGATAAAATGTGCCATCTTCGAAAACCAGTTCACCACCTTGACAGTATTTCATCCAGCTGAGGGAGGGAGGTCAGTGACAAAGTCCATTGCAATGTGCTGCTATGGGGTATTGGGTACAGGCAGAGGTTGGAGCAGACCGACAGGCTGGGAGTGAGCAACCTTGTTTGAAGCACACACAGTGCAGGAAGAGACAAAGTCCATAACATCTTTGGGCAGCGTGGGCCACCAGAAATGACGAGCTATCAGGTCTCGAGTTTTACAAACCCCCTCGTGTCCAGTCAGTTTGGAGCGGTGTCCCCAGCGAAGGATTCTCTTCCTGTCTGCCAACCGCACAAAAGTCCTCCCCAGAGGGATGTCTCTAACTTGCAGGGGATTAGCCGTAATAATGCAGGACGGGTCTACGATACATTGGGGGGACTCCACAATGTCCTCCGTCTTAAACTATCTGGATAGGGTATTAGCCCTCACATTTTTGTCAGCAGGACGGTAGTGGAGCACAAATTGGCAAACGGGTGAAGAACAGCGATCACCTGGCTTGACGAGGGTTTAGCCGTTAAGCCGACTGGAGATAAGTAAGCTGCTTGTGGTCGGTGTGTATCAGGATAGGATGAGCGGCACCCTCTACCCTAGAAGACCTCATTCTTCTAGCCACCCGGATTGACATGCGGATTCAGGAACGGTCTCAAGAGGTATGCCGATCCAGAAGACTTCCTAGGCTGGCTCCTAAATTTCAGCAACCCCTGTTGCCCTCATTATCTAATTCATCTGAGGAGCCTATGCAAGTAGACTGCCTCAAGTTATCAAAGAAAAACCACGCAGACGCACTTCGGGACTATGTCTGTATTGCGGCCTCGGAGGCCATATTGTGCGTATGTGCCCCCAAAAACTCCAGTGCCCAGATTTAGTTGGAGAGACATTCCTTAGGCAGAAGGGCGCTAAATAAAAGACTAACTCCCAAATTGTCCATCCCCTTGACTATAGAGTCTGGCGAAAAGACGCACCGGGTCTCTGCCTATCTGGACTCAGGTTCCGCGAAAAACTACCTCCAGCAGGATCAAGTGGTTCCTCTGGAGACGTCTTTGGCTGTTGCCTCGGTGAATGGTCTTCCTCTGCCCGATCCGATCGTGTCTGAGACCAAGCCACTGAATCTCCAAGTTGGAGCTATTCACACGGAACTGATCACATTCCTTGTTTTGCCTAAAGCTGTCAATCCGCTTTTGCTGGGTCTGCCTTGGCTCCACTTGGATAAGTTCTCCAATGGGGCCCCAAATGTCCCCACCACTGCCTGGTACAGATCCATCCCGTCCAGCCTCCGCTGCCTCAGTCAGTAGCGGGATTACCCACTCATTCCCAGTTTGCAGACGTCTTCTGCAGAAGGGAGGCTGAGATGCTTTCTCCACACCGGTCTTATGACTGTCACGATTTGTGGGTGTGTGGACCCACTGGGCCGCACCGCCGTAGCGGGATGGCAGCTCGTCAAACTATAGTGTACCAAGTTAATATATATAGTCCAAGCACAAGGGTACCTGTGATAGTCCAGACAGTAGCAACAGCTAGGCACAGATGGGATCTTGACGGCAGGTGATGATACCAGATGTGTAACACAGCAGACGTGGCAGATGGCAGAACTCGACTCCAACACTATAGCAGTCACAGGAACAACTACTACACGGGATACAGGATACAGGTAGCAGGGCACGGGAACAACCGGTACAGGATAACACTAAGGAAACATTTGCAAGACTAACAGAGGCATACGAACAACGCTCAGGCAATGAGCAAAAGGGCAGAGCCCTACTTAAGTCCAGGGTGATCATGGGCTAATTAGTGATGTTAAACATGTGCGCGCACTGGCCCTTTAAAATCGGGTGCGAGCGTGTGCGCGCACCCTACTGGACTTCGCAGAGTGGAGCGGAAATGAGTGCTGGCGTCTCCTGTGAAGGAGATGTGGACCAGCGCTCACAAGTCCATGGCTGCGGCCGTCGGGGGGTGAGTCGGGGGGGGTGAGTAGCCCCGCGATCCGCAGCCGTGGATGTTACAAAGGCCTTTTCATGGTGTTGCCCACGTGGTCTTTAGACCAATTTCTGTCTATCATTTCATCCAAGACAAAAGAGGGACTCATCGATGAAGAGGATAGACCTCCATTTCAGCCTCCACTGTCATTTTGCTGTGCACCATGATAGCCTCTGAGAGTGGTGGCATGTGGTCAATGGAACACCTGAAGCTGGATGTCTGGCTCATAGCCCAATTTTTGGCAAACACCTTCTGATGCTCTGTGTCAACATTGGTTGCCGCACCAGGCTTGGGTTGTGACATCCAATTTCATTTACAGTACAGAAGGGATCACTGCGCGCTGTTCTTCCAATCAGACAATCTGTCCATGCAGAGGTTCACCTCTGCGCACCTCTTGCTGTCCTTCCCATTCGAAGTTGTTCTCCCAACCTCCGGAACAATGTTGAACAGTGCTGACATCTCAGCCTAGGCACTTAGCGATCTGCTGGAGTGATAAACCAAGGTCTCTCAGTTCAAGCATTCTGACCCTCTCAGTTTGCGACAAGTGGCGATAACTGACATGCTGACGAACAGGAGGCATCGCACAATCATTCAACACCAATTGAACAGATTTTTGAGGTTTTAAGTGGCTACAAATTGTGCTTTTAATCTGGCTTTTATTCCCCTCCCACATGCCAACAGATTGGAGCTAGGTGCTTGAAAATGTGATAATTTGCAGATTTTAGCAACACCTGCTACTTCCTCGATTTGCATAACTTTACGGCTTGCCCTACTTGGTGTTGTAATTTTAATGTTGAGGAGTGTAGGTTTAAAGCTAGTCATAGATATAATGATTATTGTTAAAAGGATTGCCTTATAAAGATGTCCCCTTTTTCGGCTTTTAATCGACGGGGATGCTGCGACCAGCTACATATTTTAAATAATGGCCATCCATATAATTCATCGATGCTAGGTCTGACAGAGCTCTCCCTACTGGCACGTAGAGTGGGGACCCCCCTACTATGACATGCATTTGCCCTAATAGGGCATATGGACGGGGGTTATTGAGGTGAGACAAATAATTTTTGGATTAACGTCTTCCCTATGGTACTAAAAACAAATGGTTCTGTCAGATAGAATCTGTTCAATCTGTCAGAACACTTATAATTTTTGCTTCCAAATTGTGTTGTTTACTATGATCTGAGAGAAATGCATGTGGGCAATGAAAAAATTATTTACAATTTTCTTAAAATCAGAAAGTCCATTTAATTTATCTTTAGTTATACAAATTTGTTCAAATTTCTTTGCGTTAGACCTTTTGAAAGCTAAAAATGTGAAATTTTTTATATATATATATTTTTACTAATCATAATAGGCATTGGTCTACATTGATGTCACGGGTATCTATAATTTCAAACCCACTGCTCTTTTTTTCCTTTATAACACCCTCAGTAAAAAAGTTAGAAACACAGCTTTTTTTTCAGAAGGTAGGCTCCCACTCCACTCCTAAAGTTATACTTACCTGGTCCCCACCATTTTAGAGATCCATGAAGGTCTACACGTGGGTAATGTTTCACCACAGCAGAAAGCTGAGGTCTCGAGCATCGGTTCTCAGGAGTTGCACGGGAACCTATACTGGAAATAACTCTCTGCATATGTGTGCTCAGAGAGTTATTCCCTGTACCTGTTCCTGGGCAACTCCTGACAACCCCTGCTTCGGACCTGAACAGGCAGCTGCAGTGAAGTAAAAGCCTGCATAAAGACCCCCATAGAACTCCGGAATGACGAGGACCAGCAATTTACCAAACTCCCTAAAAATAAGATGCTTCTGTGAAGAATATAAATTGCCACTTTGGAAGTGAAAGCTTTGGGATTAAAAAATAAGAAAACAGCAGGTAAGTAAATTAGGTTTTTATTTTCTTGTTGCCCTAGTTAATGTTAACCATGTGTTAACCATTTCACCTCCAGAGCAGCAGGTAAAATTTTTACATGGATAAAATGTCAAAGGAGATTACATATTCCCAAGAAAAAGCAAGAATTTCAAAGTCTTTTACTACTTGTCTACTACAATTTCCGTACTGTAATTGTGTATGTCTAGACTTCCCTATCCTTGCTTACAGGTGGTGGAATAAAAAAATGGAAACACCTGGATAAATATGAATAACTACATTCAAAGCAACATCCTTAGTTTTCACCACTGTTATAATGACATGTAAATTCTATGTAAATGACACTACTTTAAAGAAAAAAATAAAATTCTATCTTATGCCTGTTTAACATAGTTTCCATCCTATAATTTATGCATCATGACTTCATCTTTTCTCCACAATTTTATTAGGCATAATTTAATTATTATTTTGTGATATATTAAGTAGGTCTTTTTGGATAGGAAAATATAATATTTGCAGAAATTGAAATTATGTTTCTAGTTACAGAAAGACAATTTACATAAATTATTATATTAAGAAAATATTAAAAAGTTTCAAATAAAATTTCAAAAATCATCCAACAACTTTTAGCTGCCAGCACGTCTGTCTATTACGTCAAGGTTTCAGAAAGCTTAAATTGAAGCAAAGTAATGTATTTTTTTCTGTAATCCCACAGCAAATATAAAAGAGACAGAATTTCTGCTTTACACATTAAAACTTTACTGAATTTGAAAGCCTTGGAGTATACTTAGGGGATTTCGGAAATTGTTGCTTGGCTGTGAGCTAAGACCAGAAGCTGCCATTTTGCAAATGGAGTGGTGGGGAAGCCTTTTGGCCTCATTTATAATTTCACAACTACTGCAAATATCAGCTGATGAATATTTATGTTATACCTGGCAAAAACCAGAAAGAAAAACAGGAAAAAAAAATCTAAAGTTAGGAAAAGGTCATCTAAACTCTGTGGGATTTTTTTTCCAGCACTTTCCATGCTTGGCCAGAAGCTACTGAATGAAATCATTATATGGTATGCACAGACCCTGATGAGAAAAAAGAAATGTGTTAAAACTATGCTCATAACAACTTTGCTGTATGATCAAATCATGAACATGGCTCAGAAAGTTTGTAAAAAATGATTAAAGCTTCTGAGACATATGGGAATATAGGTTTAGGAAGACATAAGCGTATTGTATTCTGCGGAATGTAGAGAAGGATGTGGACAACAGTCTAGGGAAAGAATGGATCTAAACTAAATATACAGTCAACGTCTTATAAATATCAAGGACTGTTATTAATTGATCCAGTATAGCCTGCTATTGAGATGTGAAATTCTGAGGACAGGAGTCCTGCAGAGCGACAGGCAGGGATTAGCTAATGGCACAACATAAGGACTTCACTTTTCATCCAAATATACTATTATGTATTCAATAATGTATTATATAAAGAGATAAATACACCAATAGCTGTAAAAGTTAGGCCTCATGCACACGACCGTACATTTGTGTCCGCATACTATCGGCAATTGCGAAACTGCAAATCCGGATAGAATAGGGCATATTATATTCTATGATCTAATGCACACGACCGTGGTTCCAGACTCCTTGAAGTCAATGCACATCTTGTGTGTTTTATGTGTGCATGGTCCGTGAGTGCGGACAAACTGCGGATGACAGAGCAGGGAAATCACAGAGAATTCAAGTATGTGTTATCATTCTTTAATCTGCAGACTCTAATGACACTTTCTTTTTGTTGAAAAACAAAGTATGAAATGGTAGCACTGAAATCTTTGGTCTTTTGGAGGATGGGACATATTGAAATCTCTGACCAGTGCTAAAGGGGATTGATTGCTTTACTGGATGCCAATAATGTTAATTTCTCATGTGTTTCTATAATAATTAATTTCTCCTTATTAATCTTATATGTAGGTTTTTAGAGATTTGGGGTTCTCTATTTTACAGACAATGTGCAAGATGGGGCCATGATGAGCTCCTTATCTCCACCTTATAGCTCAGCAGCATTAGGTAAGGATTAGTTTGGTACTGACCGGACTATAACCCTGTCCTGCTACTTCATTCCATACTGTTATATCTCCTATAAGGCGTTATTTTTGGGGGGCTAGCAATAATTTTCAGAAATTACAAAGGAAACAGGTGGGATATTGTACCACTTGAATATGATTCAATAGGTGTAAATGTGGTCTAGATGTTAATTTAAAGGTTGTGTCTAACTTTGACTATATATATATATATATATATATATATATATATATATATATATATATATATATATATATATGTATACATACATATATATGTATACATACATATATATATGTATACATACATTGTCTACATAAAAAGTTATGCTTTTCTGTTAACATATTGCTTAGTTTATCTTGTACTATATTTCAGAAATATATTCGAGAGCTCAGTTCACATTTCTGGTTGTCAATGGAGACAGTCGACAAGCTTGTTGTCAGACACATCCTGGACAACTTATCTGAGTTTCTATATTGCAGTGGCACAGTTATTAGGTTTTCCTACACCAGATTACTGTACAGTTTACACTTTCCAGAATGCAAATCACCAGAGTAAGGGTTGTGGAGATACTGAACCAGCAGGTGATGCTTGCAGTTTTTAGCTCTAGAGCTTGTAGGACTGTGAATGCAGCTCTGGACCATAATACAGGCTGTAACGAAGGATCAGAATAAGTAATGTAATTAATGTATTTACAAAGCTACTCAACTTTTATGCAGATTAATTACATGTAACCTGTAAATGGTGTTGAAAGTTGAACATGTGCTTTAGGTATTTAAAACTATGCTAGATTCAACAAGTACTGTATATAGTATATCACTACTCCTGTTATAATTCTACTATGATCCATCACACATAACATATACTGTAAAACACATAACTCCGAAAGTCCTATGTGGGTTGATAACTGGTGCTATATAACAACAGTACTGTACATGGAAAATGACATGCAATCACCGAACCTTTGCATAATGAAAGACATGCAACATAAACTATGATGGAAATTTTAATGGTTTATTTAATTTGCAATTCTTCCTGCTGGGTCAAATCTCATTAACTTAGTGTGTCAACTGTGGGTTTTTCATGAATTTTCCATCATTACTGCAGCTTTTAGTCACTTCCCTACATCTCTCAATCGTTCCCTTCCCGAGGCGCCTCACCTTCCGAAGACTTCAAAGCAAAATGACCACACACAAATAAAATGAGCACATACAGTTTCCAGGGATATTCTCATATTTTAAGGTTAATGTTCAGATTTTTTAGCTGGTGACATTTTTTTATTTTGATAATGTGCTAAATAAAACATTATTTTAGAAACAATATTTACAGTACCTTACAGTTCTACATATGACCTACAGCGTATAACAGTGCGGTGTACAATTTTATTTTTTGCAAAGAAATATAGAAAATGTACAGTATATTGATTTTTTTTATCCCAACCAGCAGATGTCAGTAAAGTATATATAACTACTATTCCTTCTGTGAAGCAAATCGAGGGAAAAGGAAACCAACATTAGAGGTACCTGAGGATGAGATGAAAGTAAATTGCAAAATTACTTGTGCGGGGGCCATAAAGTTTATGTCACGACGCGGGGTGTATATGCAAATTTCTATAGTTCTGAAAGGGTACCTGAGGCAACGTAGACAGTAGCGGTGGTTTCAGGCTGAGACAGGTGCCAGAACGAGCTTGATCTCTGAGGAGAGAGGAGTGTTTTGGGTGTGGTGCACTGTGCTTGGAGCAACTACCGTCCCAGGGACTCTGCCTTTTTCACCTGCCCAGGTTTATTACACCTGCCTGGGCTAGCAGAGTGCCCCGAGGGGGGCTCCATCTGGAGATGGAGTCCCGGTCCTCCACCCTCCGGAGAAGGCCGGTGGGGGGTGGAGGGACATCCCAGCCGGCTGGGAAAGTGGAGCCAGCCCTGGGGGAGAGAAGGACATCTCGAGGCAGTAACAGCGTGGCCTCTTCCTCTCCCAGGGTTGGGGCATCGCAGCATGCCGTGAGGAGAGGAGGAGAAGGACAACTGGGAATGGATCAACAAGGCTGCAGGGACCCGTCCGAGTGGGGGTCAATGAGGCCAGGAGAAGACGCCGCCACGTTTGGCTCCCGCCTGGTGGCCCACATGGAGGAGTATAAAGACCTGGGGAGGTCCCTGCAGCGAATCCGCGGTGACCTGGCCGTGGCCCGGCAGAGGGCGGCCAAGTCAGCGGGCAGCAAGCGGGCGAAATTCGCTGCACAGGTCCGTGCCCTGCTAAGGGAAGTGAAGGAGGTGGAGGAGCGGAGGGGAACGATAATGACCAGAGGGGGAGTCTTCGCCGAAAAACTGAAAAACGAAGACAGGTTCCAGGCAATGGCTGACGCAAGCCACAGAGGGGGGAAGCAGCAAGAGGAGGCAGCTGAGACCAGCATGGAGACCAGCATGGAGGTCACCGTGGGAGAAACCCCTGACATTCCGGTGCCGGTCCCTGACAGTGAGTCGGACTCTGAGGCACCGCGCGAGTCTGGGGAGCTCACGGTGAGGGAGGAGATCTCTCCCAACACGGCACGCCTGCCAGAGTCCTGTTCCGGGTCAGAGGGAGAGCATCCCCCCGGGATACTAACACAGATCCGGGATCAGGAGTCCCCCGTGTCTCTGGAGAACTTCAGCTTCGGCCCGGATCTGCCCCCGGAGGAGGAAGCACGAAGTGCGGCAGCAGAGAAGCGGAGAAGGAAGAAGCTGAGACAGAAGCAGAGGGAGGAGAGACGGCTAAAACAAGAGGTGAGGCTCGTATATGTTCATGGGTCTCCCCTGCACTCCGGGTCAGAAGAGATTCTGGTCCAGAGTGCAGGTCCCGCAAACCCCCCAGCCCCGGCTTCTGCAGTGGAGACGGGGAGGGAGAGCGGGAAGATTGAAGCGAGGATGGGCAAAATGGCGCCGGACGCCGCTCACTGTGAAGTGGGTGGCGCTAGCAGCCGGAGCACAGCAGGGGGCATGGTCCCAGACCCGGCGGACGGCGAGCCCCGGAGACCGGTGAGCGGTGTGAGCCATGCATCGGAGGAGGGGGCGGACCGGAAGTCGGCTGCAGCGCGGTCCCGTGGGTCGGGTGCCTGTAACGTGGCCGGTCCTGTCACACCGGGACCGGCCAGCGTGATAGGTCTGCAGGCACCCAATGCTTCGGATAAGGGCGGAGTCAGAGCCTCTGCAAGGGGCGGAGCCAGCCACTCGGGAACGGAGGAGGGGAGTGGCCTGACAAGAATAAGTGCAGAACGGCCACCGCAAAGCAGCCCTGCAAAAGAAAAAGTAAAAGAAATTGCAGATAAAGTTAATGAAGAAAGTAAAAGTAAAAAAAAAGATATGGAAAAAAATGTTTCTGCAGATAAAGAAGTGTCTTTTCCTGCCCTGGCAAGTGATATGGACACCGATGACGCGGAGGGTCGCGTGGAGGTGCCGCTTATGTCAGCTGGCGGCCCCTCCATAGCTGCACCTGATGATGCAGAGGTGGGGGTTGGGGTCAGGGCAGGAAAGGTAACAGAAAAGAAAAAAAATAAAGAACCTGGCTTGGCCAAGAGAATGGTAGGATCGTGGGTGAATGTATCAGCCGGTGATGTGGGGGGGCCTGGTGCTCCTCTTCCGAGTGCCCCAAGCAGGACGTATGCTGGGGTAGTGGGGGGAGGACCACCAGCCCACCCATCCTCGTCCTCTGGCCCTGGGGAAGGTCACTTGCAACAGCGCCTCCTGCAGGCCTTAAGGGAGGGGAAGCAGTCCCTAACTGTAGGGGGTGTGCAGAGAGACCTATCTTTCTGGATAGATAGGTACGGGTTGGAGGCCTTCCGAGAGAAAAGAGGGGATCAGTGGTCACTCCCAACAACCGGGCAGGCTGTGGTCAGGAGGAATGTGGTCCGTCTTCGGTGGCGCGGCAATGAGATCTGTCCCCCCAGAAAGACGGTGGTGGAGCTGTTGCTGGGGATGGGCTTCAGGGCACGTGACATCTTTGCCCTGATACACCCTCATGGCTCAGCTGAGTTTGACATCAGCTTTGTTCAACCAGGAGGCCTGGAGGTCTTCTGGGGGAATTATGAGCTGGTGAAGGACGAGCCCGGCTGGCGAGATTTTGCTGCACAAGCAATATCCCGCCAGAATGGTCTCAAGAAGGTGACCGTTCTCACCCGTAACGAGTCACTTTCTTGTGTTGACATCATGACCTGGTTAAGTCGGTTTGGAGAGGTAGCGGAGATGCCCAGGAAAAATCTGGATGAGTTTGGCATCTGGTCGGGGGCCTGGACGTTTATGGTGAAACTTAAGCGTCTGGGGCAAACTGTGTCCCACATTCCATCCTCTGCTTTCCTTGGGAGGGATCGCATCCTGGTCTTCTACCAGGGACAGCCGAGGCTGTGTCACTGGTGTGGCGACCCCTCGCACTTGAGCGCAGCCTGCACGGTGCAGAAATGCGCTCATTGTGGGGGGGTAGGTCATCTAGCTACATCGTGTGGCCAGATTAGGTGTCATCTGTGTGGTGACTTAGGTCACCCATTCAGTAGGTGTCCTCGCTCCGTGATCAATGCTGTCTCCAAGCCTGCAGGAGAAGAGAGTGGGGTGGCTCCTGTGGGTGAGGAGGCATGCAGAGATGGCGGGGCAAAAGGGCAAGTGAAGACATCAAGGAAAGGGCTCCAGCCTTCCTACCATCGAAGGCTGGAGAAGAGGCAAAAGGAGAGGGAGCTGATGGAAGCCCAGGTAACTGGGGGGACCTCTGGCCTGAACCCGGAGCCTGCCCTGGAGACGGATGCCCTTGGGGACGCTGAACTGGATGAGGAGGTCAGGAGGATCCAGAGGGAGCAAGCGGCTGAGGACTCTCAATCCTCCCAATATGAAAGTGTTGGTGAGGAAGAGAGGGTACAGCCTAAAAAAACATCTGGGACACAGGATAAGATCTTGAGGGGGCCAAAGTCATCTGGCCAAGCCCCGGCCACGGAAGGGAAAATCTGCACTCCTCTGGTGCTCTCCCCCAACCGCTACCAAGCCCTCATGGATCTTACAGCTCCTCAGCAAAGTGAGGAGGAGGGTGAGGTAGGGGTTTCAGGGGGTGCTGGGCCCCTTCCCCCAAGAGGTACAAAGGCCTCTGGGGCAGGGGTCAACCTGGGACAAGGGGACGAGGATGGGAGTGTGAGTGAGGGGGCGGAGGTCCGCCAGGAGGAGATGGACTCCACTACCTCCAAAAAAAGAACTAAAGGGAAAGGGTCTGGAGGGTCCTCTTCAGATCACGACAGGGGAGGGAAGAAGAAAGCCGTCTAATTTTATCATCCAGGATGGCGGTACCCGCACCGTTGACGCTGGCTTCCATTAATGTCGCCAGCATTAAGTCAGATATGGCTAAATTTGCAGCCTTTGATTTTCTCAGCCGAGGTGAAGCTGGCGTTTTGTTTTTGCAAGAGACCAGACTGTCACTTTTGGCAGATGTCGTAAAAGCCAGGAGGGATTGGCGACGTGGACCCTCCTACTGGTCTCTTGTGGCTGAGCCATATAGCGGTGTGGTGGTTCTTTTCACCGCACCGGTAAAATGCTGACGGATGATAGAATTAGAAATGGGGAGGTGCCTGATTTTAGATGTTCTCATGAAGGGACAAGAATTAAGGCTAATTAACATCTATGGTCCCCAAACAAAGTGGGACCGAAAAAGTCTCTTTATGAGGATTAAGCCTTTCCTTTTTTCCAGTCGGCAGGTCATCTTTGGAGGGGATTTTAACACTGTCGTTAGACCCCGTGATAGAGGAGGTTCCAAAGATAGACTGGGCTATGATAGCGTGGCCTTAAATAGCATAGCTAGTGAGGCTCGCCTGGTGGATATCCACATTAGGCTTACCCCAGGTCACCCCGGGTTCACCTATCAAAGAGGTAGTTGTAGGTCTAGGATAGACAGGTTTTTTTTGAAGGAGGAAGCCATCTCTTCACCAGTGTCCGTTGTTGAGGTGGAATTCTCCGACCACTGTATGATTTTGTTTTCTCTGGACATTGCAGAATCCCTCCGGATGGGACGAGGTATATGGAGGCTGAATTCCACTCTCCTGGAAGAAGCAGAGATAAGACAGGCCTTTGAGGATTTTCTTCAGGACCAGGTACCTTTGTTGGATCTAGGTGGCACTAAGTCAGAGTGGTGGGAGTTGTTCAAATATAGGGTGGCAGGATTTTTCCGCCGGCTTTCAGGCCTCAGGTCCATGAGCAGGTATCGGGAACTGAGGAGGAAACTTGAACATCTGGTCTCGGCCGGAGGTAGCCAGGTGAAGATCTCCGGGGTGAAAGCGTTGCTCAAGAGGTGTCAGTATGATAGGCACGCATCTTTGGTTCTTGAGAGGGATTTCGGGAGGTACCGCTCGCCCGACCCCTACAGGAACTGTAAGATGTCAGTGAGTTGTAAAATAGTGACTGGACTAATAGACAGTACAGGGTCCCTGAGGAGATCCAAGTCAGGGATTCTGGAGATCGTTAGATCCTTCTACTCTCACCTTTTGGGTAAGCAGGATCCAGACCGAGAGGAGATGTCGGCTTTCCTGGCTGAAACTGTTCCCGAGCAAGGAGAGGATTCCTCTCTTAATGTTTTGATAGATCCAATCAAAGAAGAGGAAGTAATGCTGGCGATTGACGGGCTAGGTCTGAAAAAATCGCCAGGACCGGATGGCTTAACATCCGAATTCTATAAGACCTTTAAAGGAACCCTAGTTCCCCTCTTGACATCGGTGTTTAATGAGTGTCTATCCTCGGGCACTATGCCGAGGTCAATGAGGAGGTCAGCTTTGATTGTTCTATCAAAGGGTAAGGATTCGACTCGTATTGAGAATTGGCGTCCCATAGCGCTCCTCAATACGGACAGAAAGGTTCTCGCCAAGGTGCTGTTTAATCGGTTGGTGAAATTTGCACCCCGGCTCCTTTCACCTGTCCAGCATTGTTCCATTCCAGGCCGCAGCACATTTAGTGCTGTCCTCAGTGTCAGAGAGGCAGTGGAGCGGGGAAATTCTGGCCAGTGGAAGGGGTACATCCTGTCCTTGGACCAGGCCAAAGCGTTTGACCGGGTGAATTATGAGTATCTATGAGTATCCTTAGCAGTGTGTTCATCTTGCCAGAGCCTCTCTGGGCTCGGGTCTATAGCCTGTTCTTCCAACTGTTGTGGGGGAGCAGGCTTAACCTAATTAAGAGAGAAGTCACGTATCTACCAAGGAGACTAGGAGGGTTAGGTATGGTTAACCCAGTGGTGTTCCTAGTGAACACTTTTATTAAGATTAATCTAGCAAACCTCAGACAAGAGAGGGCTCCTTGGTGGATTCTCTCCTGCAGGGAGTGGTTTCAGCCCTTCTTCCAGGAATGGGAGAGAGGAGGCCAAGTGAAAGACCTGCGTACACCCCACGGGCATCTCCCGGCTTATGCCGCCCTGGTTTTGAAGATGGTGCGCCGGTGGGGTCTGGAGGTGTGGGAGATCGGGACCATGCCGAGAAAATTTCTCGACAGAAGGGTTCTGATGACCCACTTCCAGAAGCCCCTGGCACTCAAAGACTGCCCAAGTAGTGACCTCGGGGAGGGATTAAAACTTTTAAATTCAGTGAGGATTCCCCAGAAGTTTTGGGATCTGGCTTGGCGCTGCTTCCACGGGAGACTGTATGTAAGGGGCAATCTGAAGTACAGAAACACTGATGACAGAGGATGTCCTCGGGAGGAGTGTAGCAATACACTGGAGAGTATGGAGCATTTCCTGCTTCATTGCCCCTTTAATGCAGAGGTATATAAAAGGGTGGGTACCTCCATCGGCTGGCCCGGGTTAGCCAACCTCTCCTATGCCGGGTGGGCTTATGGGATGTTCAGAGACCTAGGTGGTAGGGACCGTAACACTTCATTTTTAGTTAGCATAGTGGTTAGGCACTTTACTTGGAATGCACAGTGTTTAGTATCTACGCAGAGCAAAATCCTCCGGGTTGATGAGGTCGTAGGGAATATCATCGGTGACCTGGTGAAGGTGCGTTCTTTGGAGGTCGGTAGACTGGGAGCACCCAAAGCCTCTCGCTTATGGAGGGGCTTTTCATTTAGGGTGCCTTAGGGTATCGGCCTTCAGGGGGGGGGGGGCTCATCCGGCTCGTCTGGGGGGGGGGTTCGCCCTCGTTCCGGCACATAAAACGAAGCGATAGGGAGAATAATAGGGAAAGGAGGATAAGTTTAGGGCTAGATTAAACATGGGGTAAGAGAAGGGACAGCAATAGGGGAAAGCGATAGGGGAAGCGATAGGGAAAGTGTCGGCGTGGGTGGGACCTGGCCTTGGGGGGTTCGGGTGGGTCTCCTTTCTCCTTCCTTCTGGTGGTAGGCTGGTTTAGTGCACTTCAGGTTTTTGTTTTTTGATACGTAAAGGCAGTATAAAGGCTTACAGGAACCGAACTTGGTGCTTTCGGGTTGTGGTTTTGTTGTTTCGTTGCTATGAATATGTGAGGGATAGTGAAAGGGGTTTAGATAGGTTGGGTGGGGGAATTGGGGGGAGTGGGGAGGGGTGTGGTTAAAGTTTCTTTTCCCGCTCAGGCCCGGACTATGCAGAACATGAGAAGACATGGGGCGAGGGTCTGAGTGGGAGGTTTAGGGTGAGGTGGTGGAGGCCAACGCCAGGACTAAGCGGACATGAGAGGACATGGGGCGGGGTGTTGGCCTGGTGTGGTGATGGGTTAGTCTAGATAGAGTTAGGGTCAGTATATTAATATAAAATAAAAAAAAATAAAAAAATATAAAAATATATATGTGTATATATATATATATATATATATATATATTAAAAAAAATAAAAATATATATATATATATATATATATATATATATATAAAAAAATAAAAATAAAAATGTAAGGGTGTATATAATGTGTGCGGTGTATTGTGTTTCACCATGTATATAGGTATGTTTGCCGGGGGTTTGACACATTTCCGGCTGATTGTTTCAAATGAGTACGGAAGGGAGTGAGTGGGGGTGAGTGGATTCTGGTGGGAGGAGGGGGGAATATGATAAAGGTTGAATGTGGATGAGTGCAAATGGATGAGGGAATTGGCCAAGACCAGGGATGGGAAAAAAATGCAGTAATGTATTTTGTGTATATATTGTATATATTGTTGTGATTTATGTTATGTATTAGTTTTGTTGTTATGTTTTTGTATTTTTCTAATAAAACAAAGAGTTTCAGGCTAAGATGAGGCTCCAGCAGTAGACAGACACCCGGCGGGGTGCAACACGGTAGATGCAGGGGATAGCACAACACGACTCCAACTCTTCAAGGCACAGGGGCACGGTAGCATGGGATACCGGGTACAAGCAGCAGGAACGGAATACGCTGGGAACTGGAAAACACTTAGGAGACAATTTGCAAAGACAAACTAGGGTAACACAACAACGCTCAGGCGATCAATGGAAGGGCATAGCCCTTTTTATAGTCTAAAGGCATTCTGGGCTAATTTGCAGATATTCTGCATGTGCACATACTGGCCCTTTAAGGCTGGGCACACGCGTGCACGCACACCCTGTGGGAGCAAGTCTCAGAATGCTGAAGTGAGTGCCGGCGTCTCCCAGGAGGGAGATGCCGCCCGGAACTCACTCGTCTATGGTCCATGGTCCGCGGCCATAGACGTTACAGTTTAATATTACTGACGACACTTGAACCTCCCCCACACACACACACCTTTTACATGTTTTTAACATTGTCATTTATATTTCAGAAGTAGACAGAGTTCACTTGTTTGAATAAGAAGCTCATAGGAACTACTAGTGATTCATTACAGGACCTAATGTAGTCCCAGCCTCCTATGTAGAACCAGATCATTTATATATTGCATCCCTCACAAACTACCAGGGGAACCCCCCAACTATTGGAGATAAGCGTTGCATTAGTACTATTCACCTGGCATTGCTGTTTCTGCCTACTACTGACCACTGCAATTTTTGAATGTCAGGATTGGTGGGGAACCCCTACCAATTGGGAAAAAATGACATATCTTAGCGAAATGCTATCACTTTCTGTAGTGAGAAAAACCCATTAAAAGAACTGCCACCAGCCTATTTTAGACGTTAATGACGAAGCCATTTTTTAGTTTTTCCATCGTCTCATTCAAAAAGCTATACACTTTTTATTTTTGCGTCGACATAGATGTATAAGGTCTTGTTTTTTGCAGGACAAGTTGTAATTTTTAATAGCACCATTTCGGGGTACATAGAATTTATTGATTAACTTTTATTAACTTTTTTTTGCGGGGGAATAGAAAAAAAACAGCAATTTCGCCACACTTTTTTGTGTCCTAAATTTACGCCGTTTACTGTGTGGTATAAATAACATAATAACTTTATTCAGCAGGTTGTTGCGATTGCAACGATACCAAATTTGTATCGTTTTTGTATGTTTTACTACTTTTACACAGTGAAAACACTTTTTTTTCAAAATTATTTGTTTTTGTGTCTCCATATTTGAAGAGCCGTAACGTTTTTATTTTTTTGCCGATGCAATTGTAGGAGGGCTTTTTTTTGCTGGACGACTTGTAGTTTTTATCGGTACCATTTTGGAGTAGATGCGACTTTTTGATCACTTTTTATCACATTTTTTTAAGGCTGGATTCAAAGAAAACAGCAATTTTTGCTGGTTTTTTTATTTTATTTTTTACGACGTTCACCGTGTGGGTTAAGTGATGTAATACGTTTATAGTTGGGGTCGTTACGGACGTGGCGATACCAAATATGTGTAACTTTTTTACTTTATTTTGTTTGTTAATAATAAAGCAGTTTGTAAGGGGGAAAAGTGGGTTTTTCATTTTTTTGTGACTTTTTTTTTTCTCACTTTTTCTTAAACTTTTTTTTTAAACTTTTTTACTAGTCCCACTAGGGGACTTCACTATGCAATCCTCCGATCGCATTTATAATACCCTGCAATACTTCTGTATTGCAGTGTATTATGCCTGTCCGTGTAAAACGGACAGGCATCTGCTAGGACATGCTTCTGGCATGACCTAGCAGGCATTCACCACAGGCAGACCTGGGGGCCTTTATTAGGCCCCCGGCTGCCATCGGAGAAACAGATACTCGGCGATCTTATCGCTGGGTGTCAGTTGGATGAGAGGGAGCTCCCTCCCTCTCTCCAAAACCACTCAGATGCGGTGCACGCTATTTAGCACCGCATCTGAGGGGTTAAACGGGTGAGATCGACACTTATATCAATCTCATCCGGTCGAGCAGGGACGCCCCCAGCCCTCAGCTGCCTCTGGCAGCTGAGAGCAGGGAGATTTTACAGTTCCCTGCTCTGTTTACTTATTCCGAGACGTAAAAAGTCTATGGCATCGGAATAAGGCCCGTTAGTGACCGACGTAGAGACACTATGGGCCGGTCACTAACGGGTTAAGCAATTGAAAACCACTGAAAAGGCCAAGTTCAAGTTTCTTGCCACTGTGTGTTTAAGGTTTAAAAAGGTCAAGTTAGAGATCACTACATCTGTACCTTCTGTATCATTCCTCATAGTTTTTACTCTGCTTGCAGTTATTTAACCCCTTCCCTCTTTAGCCACTTTTGACCTTCCTGACCAAGCCTCATTTTTCAAATCTGACATGTTTCACTTTATGTGGTAATAACGTCGGAATGCTTGTACCTATCCAAGCGATTCTGAGATTGTTTTCTCGTGACACATTGGACTTTATGTTACTGGCAAAATTTGCCCGATACATTCAGTATTTAATTGTGAAAAACACCAAAATATAGTGAAAAATTGCAAAAAATAGCATTTTTATCAATTTAAATGTATCTGCTTGTAAGACAGGCAGTTATAACACACAAAATTGTTGCTAATTAACATCCCCCATGTGTCTACTTTAGTTTGGCATCGTTTTTTGAACATCCTTTTATTTTTCTAGGACGTTACAAGGCTTAGAACTTTAGCAGCAATTTCTCACATTTTCAAGAAAATTTCAAAAGGCTATTTTTACAGGGGCCAGTTCAGTTCTGAAGTGGCTTTGAGGGCCTTATATATTAGAAACCCCCAAAAAGTCACCCCATTTTAAAAACTGCACCCCTCAAAGTATTCAAAACAGCATTCAGAAAGTGTTTTAACCCTTTAGACGTTTCACAGGAATGAAAGCAATATAGAGGGGAAATTTATAAATTTCGTTTTTTTTTGCAGAAATTCATTTTGAATCCATTTTTTGTGTAACACAGAAAGTTTCACCAGAAAAATGCAACTCAATATTTATTTCCCAGATTCTGCAGTTTTTAGAAATATCCCACATGTCGCCCTAGCGTGCTTATGGACTGAAACACAGGCCTCCGAAGCAAAGGAGCACCTTGAGGATTTTGGGGCCTTGTTTTTATTACAATATATTTTAGGCACCATATCCGGTTTGAAGGACTCTTGCGGTGCCAAAACAGTGGAAACCGCCCACAAGTGACCCCATTTTGGAAACTACACCCCTTGAGGAAATTATCTAGGGGTATAGTGAGCATTTTGACCCCACAGGTTTTTTGCAGAAATTATTGGAAGTAGGATGTGAAAATGAAAATCTACATTTTTCACAATAAAACGTAGGTTTAGCTCATTTTTTTTTCATTTCCACAAGGACTAAAAGAGAAAAAGCACCACAACATTTGTAGAGCAGTTTGTCCCGAGTAAAACAGTACCCCACATTTGATCATAGACTGCTGTTTGGACACATGGCAGGGCTTAGAAGGGAAGGAACCCCATTTGGCTTTTGGAGCTCAAATTTAGCAGGAATGGTTTGCGGAGGCCATGTCACATTTGCAAAGCCCCTGAGGGCACAAAACAGTGGAAACCCCCCACAAGTGACCCCATTTTGGAAACTACACCCCTTGAGGAAATTATGTAGGGGTATAGTGAGCATTTTGACCCCACAGATTTTTTGCAGAAATTATTGGAAGTAGGATGTGAAAAATGAAAATCTACATTTTTCCCAATAAAACGTAGGTTTAGCTAATTTTTTTTCATTTTCACAAGGTCTAAAAGAGAAAAAGCACCACAACATTTGTAGAGCAGTTTGTCCCGAGTAAAACAGTACCCCACATTTGATCATAGACTGCTGTTTGGACACACGGCAGGGCTTAGAAGTGAAGGAACCCCATTTGGCTTTTGGAGCTCAAATTTAGCAGGAATGGTTTGCGGATGCCATGTCGCATTTGCAAAGCCCCTGAGGGCACAAAACAGTGGAAACCCCCAACAAGTGACCCCATTTTGGAAACTACACCCCTTGAGGAAATTATCTAGGGGTATAGTGAGCATTTTGACCCCACAAATTTTTTGCAGAAATTATTGGAAGTAGGATGTGAAAATGAAAATCTACATTTTTCCCAATAAAACGTAGGTTTAGCTCATTTTTTTTCATTTCCACAAGGACTAAAAGAGAAAAAGCACCACAACATTTGTAGAGCAGTTTGTCCCGAGTAAAACAGTACCCCACATTTGATCATAGACTGCTGTTTGGACACACGGCAGGGCTTAGAAGGGAAGGAACCCCATTTGGCTTTTGGAGCTCAAATTTAGCAGGAATGGTTTGCGGATGCCATGTCGCATTTGCAAAGCCCCTGAGGGCACAAAACAGTGGAAACCCCCCACAAGTGACCCCATTTTGGAAACTACACCCCTTGAGGAAATTATCTAGGGGTATAGTGAGCATTTTGACCCCACAAATTTGTTGCAGAAATTATTGGAAGTAGGATGTGAAAATGAAAATCTACATTTTTCCCAATAAAACGTAGGTTTAGCTCATTTTTTTTCATTTCCACAAGGACTAAAAGAGAAAAAGCACCACAACATTTGTAGAGCAGTTTGTCCCGAGTAAAACAGTACCCCACATTTGATCATAGACTGCTGTTTGGACACACGGCAGGGCTTAGAAGGGAAGGAACCCCATTTGGCTTTTGGAGCTCAAATTTAGCAGGAATGGTTTGCGGATGCCATGTCGCATTTGCAAAGCCCCTGAGGGCACAAAACAGTGGAAACCCCCCACAAGTGACCCCATTTTGGAAACTACACCCCTTGAGGAAATTATCTAGGGGTATAGTGAGCATTTTGACCCCACAAATTTTTTGCAGAAATTATTGGAAGTAGGATGTGAAAATGAAAATCTACATTTTTCCCAATAAAACGTAGGTTTAGCTCATTTTTTTTCATTTCCACAAGGACTAAAAGAGAAAAAGCACCACAACATTTGTAGAGCAGTTTGTCCCGAGTAAAACAGTACCCCACATTTGATCATAGACTGCTGTTTGGACACACGGCAGGGCTTAGAAGGGAAGGAACCCCATTTGGCTTTTGGAGCTCAAATTTAGCAGGAATGGTTTGCGGAGGCCATGTCGCATTTGCAAAGCCCCTGAGGGCACAAAACAGTGGAAACCCCCCACAAGTGACCCCATTTTGGAAACTACACCCCTTGAGGAAATTATCTAGGGGTATAGTGAGCATTTTGACCCCACAGGCTTTTTGCAGAATTTATTGGAAGTAGGCCGTGAAAATGAAAATGTAAATTTTAACCAATAAAACGTAGGTTTAGCAAAATTTTTTTTCATTCCCACAAGGACTAAAGGAGAAAAAGCACCACAACATTTGTAGAGCAGTTTATCCTGAGTAAAACAGTACCCCACATGTGGTCATAAACGGCTGTTTGGACACACGGCAGGGCTCAGAAGGGAAAGAACACCATTTGGAGTTCAAATGTAACTGGAATGGTTTGCGGTGGCCATGTCGCATTTGCAAAGCCCCTGAGGGGTCAAAACAGTGGAAACCCCCCACAAGTGACCCCATTTTGGAAACTACACCCCTTGAGTAAATTATCTAGGGGTATAGTGAGCATTTTGACCCCACAGGCTTTTTGCAGAATTTATTGGAAGTAGGCCGTGAAAATGAAAATGTAAATTTTAACCAATAAAACGTAGGTTTAGCAAAATTTTTTTTCATTCCCACAAGGACTAAAGGAGAAAAAGCACCACAACATTTGTAGAGCAGTTTATCCTGAGTAAAACAGTACCCCACATGTGGTCATAAACGGCTGTTTGGACACACGGCAGGGCTCAGAAGGGAAAGAACACCATTTGGAGTTCAAATGTAACTGGAATGGTTTGCGGTGGCCATGTCGCATTTGCAAAGCCCCTGAGGGGTCAAAACAGTGGAACCCCCCCACAAGTGACCCCATTTTGGAAACTACACCCCTTGAGTAAATTATCTAGGGGTATAGTGAGCATTTTGACCCCACAGGCTTTTTGCAGAATTTATTGGAAGTAGGCCGTGAAAATGAAAATGTAAATTTTAACCAATAAAACGTAGGTTTAGCAAAATTTTTTTTCATGCCCACAAGGACTAAAGGAGAAAAAGCACCACAACATTTGTAGAGCAGTTTATCCTGAGTAAAACAGTACCCCACATGTGGTCATAAACGGCTGTTTGGACACACGGCAGGGCTCAGAAGGGAAAGAACACCATTTGGAGTTCAAATGTAACTGGAATGGTTTGCGGTGGCCATGTCGCATTTGCAAAGCCCCTGAGGGGTCAAAACAGTAGAACCCCCCCACAAGTGACCCCATTTTGGAAACTACACCCCTTGAGTAAATTATCTAGGGGTATAGTGAGCATTTTGACCCCACAGGCTTTTTGCAGAATTTATTGGAAGTAGGCCGTGAAAATGAAAATGTAAATTTTAACCAATAAAACGTAGGTTTAGCAAAATTTTTTTTCATTCCCACAAGGACTAAAGGAGAAAAAGCACCACAACATTTGTAGAGCAGTTTATCCTGAGTAAAACAGTACCCCACATGTGGTCATAAACGGCTGTTTGGACACACGGCAGGGCTCAGAAGGGAAAGAACACCATTTGGAGTTCAAATGTAACTGGAATGGTTTGCGGTGGCCATGTCGCATTTGCAAAGCCCCTGAGGGGTCAAAACAGTGGAAACCCCCCACAAGTGACCCCATTTTGGAAACTACACCCCTTGAGTAAATTATCTAGGGGTATAGTGAGCATTTAAAAAAATGTTTCAATTAAAATCCATGGATGTGTGATAAACTTTGAAGCACTCTTTTATGCACAGGCCAGGTTTGTCGGGACAGGTTTCACAATGATAAGTTGTGTCTCGTCTTCTC
This sequence comes from Rhinoderma darwinii, assembly GCF_050947455.1. Classification (NCBI taxonomy): domain Eukaryota; kingdom Metazoa; phylum Chordata; class Amphibia; order Anura; family Rhinodermatidae; genus Rhinoderma; species Rhinoderma darwinii. The sequence goes on along the minus strand of NC_134690.1, from coordinate 363,103,914 downwards.
CCTCTGTTGTAACACACTTTACACCTTTTTTGGCTCCTTCCCTTTTTACCAGTGGGGGGGATTTCGCCAGGAAAGTGTTGCCCTGGTACAATACGTGGACCATCGCTTCTAGAAGTACTGGGGCTCTCCCCTTCCTGGTCCCCAAATACAAGGGCCTTGATAACCGCTTCTTGAAACTGAAGGAATGTCCCTGTCCGGCCTGCACATCGGTATAGCACGTAAGCGTTATACAATGCCATCTGTACCACGTGCACGGCCAGCTTTTTGTACCACGTCTTTGTTTTACGCATGGCACTGTACGGCTTCAGTACTTGATCAGAGAGATCAACACCTCCCATGTACTTATTGTAGCCGAGGATGCAGTCTGGCTTGGGGGTCATTGTGGTGCTACCTCGGACAGGGACAGGGGTGATGCCACTACCGTGTATTGTGGTCAACATAAGGACGTCCCTCTTGTCCTTATACTTGACCAGCAACAAGTTATCGCTGTGTAGTGCCCTGCTTTCTCCTTTTCTTAGGGGTTGCCCAATCAGATTTTTAGAGAGGCCTCTCTGATTTTTGCGCACGGTGCCGCATGCTACAGTACTTCTGGTGGAGAGGCATTTAAATAGTGGGATGCTGGTATAGAAGTTATCCACGTAAAGGTGATAACCCTGGTCCAGCAGTGGGTGCATCAAGTCCCACACTATTTTTCCACTAACTCCCAGGACAGGGGGGCATTCTGGAGGTTCTATCCTGGTGTCCTTCCCTTCATAAACCCGAAACCTGTAGGTGTACCCTGAGCTGCTCTCGCACAGCTTGTACATTTTAATTCCATACCTCGCCCTCTTGCTTGGCAGGTATTGGCGGAATTTTAGTCTCCCCTTAAAATGTACAAGGGACTCGTCTATTGCTATGTTCTTTTCGGGGGTGTACACTTCCTGAAATTTGGTGCAGAAATAATCAATCATTGGCCTGATTTTGAATAGGCGGTCGTATGTGGGGTCATCACGGGGCGGGCACTGTGCATTATCATTATAATGCAAAAATTTCAGAATAATTTCAAATCGTGCCCGGGTCATTGCCATGTGGTATAATGGGGTGCTGTATAAAATGTCCGCACTCCAGTATTGCCTAATCTCTGGTTTTTTTACTAGGCCCATATGTAGGACAAGGCCCCAAAATTTCATCATCTCCGCTGCCTCTATGGGGGTCCACCTAGCAAATGATGACGTGGGGTTTTGGGCTAAAAATTGTTGGGCATATAAATTTGTTTGGGCCGCCATTACATTAACAAAATCCTCAGTGAAAAACAGATTGAAATAGTGAATTTCTGCGAGGCCTACAGTCTCAAATAGAATTCCAGAGCTCCCTGTGAAATCTGGAATGTGAGGCTCATAATTATCAGGGGGTGGGTTCCACAGGGTATCGCTCATTTGGGGGGTTGCCTCAGCTGATGTCCTGGGGCGTCTTTGCGGGGGTTCCTCATCACTGGATGAGGATGATGAGGTCAAGATGAATGGGGCAATTTCCTCTTCTCCCTCGCTGGCCGATTCAGTGTCAGAGGCCAGGATGGCGTATGCCTCCTCAGCGGAGTAGAGCCTTTGAGATGATTGGGCCATTTTTATTAGGGGGGTATGTAGTGCTTCAACACGTGTAATACTCTTTATAGAGGTGGTTTTGTATGTTGTGCTTTTACACGTGTAATATGAAATTTATAGGAAAAAAAAAAGAAAAAGAAGAGAAGAATAAGAAAAATTTAGGAGAAAGAAATTTATTGAACGTTCAATATAGAACTGTAAAAAAAACTGAGCTACAACTGTGTCGCTACGCTATCAGAAATTTAGTGAACAAATTTCAGTTAAAAAAAACTGAATGTATGTCACTAAATGGACGCTGACTATAAGATGTAAATTTATACTAAAACTGTCGCTACGCTATCAAAAATTTAGTGAACAAACTTCAGTTAAAAAAAACTGAATGTTCGTCACTAAACGGACGCTGACTATAACGCTATAAATTTATACTAACTGTCGCTACGCTATCAAAAATTTAGTGAACGAACTTCAGTTAAAAAAAACTGAATGTTCGTCACTAAACGGACACTGACTATAACGCTATAAATTTATACTAACTGTCGCTACGCTATCAAAAATTTAGTGAACGAACTTCAGTTAAAAAAAAACTGAATGTCCGTCACTAAACGGATGCTGACTATAAGATGTAAATTTATACTAACTGTCGCTACGCTATCAAAAATTTAGTGAACGAACTTCAGTTAAAAAAAACTGAATGTCCGTCACTAAACGGACGCTGACTATAACGCCATAAATTTATACTAACTGTCGCTACGCTATCAAAAATTTAGTGAACGAACTAAATGTCCGTCACTAAATGGACGCTAACTATAAGAAGTCAATTTATTCAAACTGTATAAAAAAATATATAGCTAGAACTTCTGCTATATATCTTTTTTTACAAAACGGACGTCAGTAAACGTCCGCTACTCTAATGCTAGTCTTTTTTTTTTACAGTTTTATAAAATGAAGAAAAAAAGGCCAAAAAAAAACCTGCGTAAACAAATTACCACTGAGGCTGATTATTAGACTCAGCACTCAGTAGCCGCAGGGCGCACGCAAAAAAAAGGTGCAGTAATAAAAAAGGCCAAAAAATAAAAAAAATTACCACGGATGCTGATCAGTGATGGCGGTCACTGATCAGCACTCAGTGGCCGCAGGGCGCACACAGGGAGGTGCAAAATACAAAAAAAAAGGAAGTCCTGTGCCAAAAATTGGCGGTCAGTGATGGCGGTCACTGATCCGCACTCGGCGGCCGCAGGACGTAAAAAGGGAAAGATGGGGAGGGTGGGATGGGGGGGGAGGGTACAGGGATAAGAAGTTTAGGAAAAAAAACAAGTGCTGCTGCTAAAAAAAAAAAAAATCAGCAGCAGCACAGTTGATGATGATGACGGTTCACTCTTCTGCAGGAAGCAGTCGGATGAAGACGTCACAGCAGGATCGCAGCACAGAAGGCCTCAGATTCGGTAAGTTGGCTTCACAGACGGTCACACCAGCTCTGCTCACCGTTCCTAACCGGAATGAGGTGGGCAGGGCTGGTGTAGGGTGTTTCAAACACCCGCCATGGCTGCGATTGGTCGGTCGGTGCTGACCGACCAACCATAGCGATCTGGGGGCTGGCATCACCGCCATTTTTTACATGGAACATGGTAGTCATTGGTGCTGTCCTAGACAGCACCAATCACCACCATATCACTGTGCCCTGTGGCACAGTGATTGGCAAAAGCCGCAAACAGCCGCAATTGGCCGGTCTGAATTGAACGGCCAATGGCGGCGATCGCCGATGCGGGGGGGAGGCGACACCCCCCTGGGCATCGTGTACAGATGTCCTGCTGTTATGAACAGCAGCCATCTTTACTTTAAAACTTTTATTTTTGATACGGTAACCCCTTCTGCATTTGACGTACATGTACGGCAAGATGCGGGAAGTCAATGCTTTCCATGACGTACATGTACGGCAAATGTCGGGAAGGGGTTAATAGGAACTGTCATCGTTTACTCCCCGGAGATCAAAATCTTTTCAGGGTCTTGTGATGGACACACAGTTGCTCCACTCATTACATACTTTTTTATAATTGGACTAGAGAGGAGTGAATTTTTTACTGAAATTTGTTTTGGGTCTGATTCTATCAAATAAGCCATCTGCTTTGATTCGGTCTAAATTAATTCGCCACAAAACGCAAATGCCCAGAAAACTGGTGTCTGACGTCTGATGTCTTCTACGAATGTATTCAACCAGGAGCATTTTCTGGTTGGGCTTTTAATATTTGAGTCATCCAACTATACTCCTCATAAATAGCTGTTCTAGAAGGAGGGATACCTGAAGTGCATTATGGGAAGGCTGCCTGCAAGGCACTATGAGGAGGCCCGTCCGAGGTCATGTGGTTCAACGACCTTCTTTAAACGGATACATCTCCTGCTTTAATCTGCCAGAAGACAGTAAATTGCCACTTATTGTTAAAAAAATGAATACCGCGCAGTATGGATGTAGCCATCTTTATCTTGACTCTGATAACTTGCTGCAGCGTGATATCACACAACAAAAGCCATTGAAAAGCCATTGAAAAAGTCAAGATAAAGAATCTTTCCACTGTGTATTTAATGCGTTAAAGGTCAAGGTAAAGACAGCTACATCTGTATATGTTTCTTTACAATGGGTTCCTATAAGTGATGAATGCCACAGTATGGCCTTCGTCATGGTCCCCATTACACGGAGCCTATAAACGTGATGTGAACAGGGCCTTAATTGTACTTTGTCCAAGAAACAGTATTTACTGCTCATAAATTGATTGCTAAGTGTTCCCTGCTGTCCCCATAGCTTAGACCAGGGAATTTAGGAATTTAATCACACTCTCTCGTACAAGTTTTTTTTTTTTTTTCAAATTGGGCATGAATGTGTGTATGGGGGAGGGGTGCATGTGAACTACCCTACAACCCCAGACTAGATATAAACATTCAGGGATGTTATTACAGTTTGGAAACACCTGGGGCACCAGTTACTGGGGGTTTAGTCAGAGGGAAAGATCAGTTTGCTGGGGGACATACTTTGTTTGTTTTTAAAGAGACAGAGAAGCAGCCAGAACATAATGATTTAAGCTGCTTCCTTGTTAGCTAATATAATTAGGGATGCAATTAAGAGGGGCGATCATCGGCCTGGGGTATCAGACAAAGGATCGAGGGCATGCGCCCTAATGCCATTGCCTAACCACACCACTGAGAAGAGATTAACACTAATGTTCAAAGACTGGGATAATGTCTTCACAAATAAGTACAGAAATGGGAAATGCTTATGAAAATAAGAATAAATTCTGTTAAAATGAAGATATTGCCAAAGAGAGCATATCTGTCATGAACAAATACACAGTAAACAATGAGGTCCCTGTTCTTCACAAACCTCTGTCCCTACATACTTGTACGAATAGACCTAATCGATGGCGCACAACTGGGCGGCGTTCCCTATACTGGTACAAGTGAAACTGACAAACAAATAAGACAGAGACAGTACAAAATAACAAAGGGTAACCTGGGAAGTACACGGAGGGAGAGACAGGGCAATTGCGTGGCGGACAAGTCCGGGGGCAAAAGGCGGAGTCAGGCAGGCAGGGTAAAACCGGGAGAGAGCGGAAAAAACAAAAGTCAGAAGACAAAGAAAAGTGAGGAGTCCAGCCGTGGTCAGGTCACAAGAAGTAAAAAAGCAAGTCGCTCAGGGGAGTCTGAAACAAGGGAAAGCACCAGGCAAGGAAACTCTAATTACAGGCAAAGGCCAACTATCCCAGGCTAAACTAAATAAGGAGAGGACGGGAGCTCAGGAACATCAGCCAGGCTTTGATTGGCCTGACGCCTTCTGTGCTCCTATTGGCTGCAGACTGCCTCAGTCTGCCAGACGGGGCGACGCCCTAGCGAGTAACTCTCGATGTCCTGGAGACCAAGGGAGCCGCAGGCAGAGGGTACGTGACAATATCTGTTCGAAAATTGTGTTACTTTCATATCAATAGGTAGTAAACAAATTAAACATATCCCAGAAGAGGCTGACAAGGAGAAACCCAGGGGTGGACAGGAAACGGGCGTGCTGCATGTTTTTGATCTGATGTGCTTGAATGTGTTTTTACTTTTGTGAATTAGATATTTTTTCTTAACGCAATTTGCGTGGTGCTCCTCTATGAGCAATGCTTGCTGGTGTATCCCGGACGTAATTATCTTCATTCTCGGTAGAACCACAGAACCCAGTTGTGTTCTGTCAGAAGCATCCAATGCATTCTTCCTGACATTCACCATGTCTACCACATGGTGTGATTAAGAGGTGTATTTTCCAAAGGAGAGACTAATGTGTGGATACTGGTCATCAGAGAGGTAAAGTAAATTGGACTTTGCTTTTGTACTATGGTGGACTGGACCCTCCTAAGGGGGAGTCCACACTGAGTTTTTTGGCACGTTTTCTGATGAGGAAACTGCATCAGAAAACGCGCCAAAAACTTCCGAAAAAGCCTCATTGATTTCAAGGGAATGTGGAGGTGTTTTTTTCCCCGCCAGCAGTAAAAGCCGCTCGCGGGAAAAAGAAGGAGACATGGACTATCTTTGGGCGTTTAAATCTCTGACCTCCCATTGACATCAATGGGAGGCAGAGAAAGCGCTTTTCGCTGCGTTTTTGCCCGCGTATGCTCAATGGCACCCCCACAGATCAACTGTTTGAAAGGCCCGATGTTCTTAATGGAATATTTTTCCATATTTTCCTTGTCATTATGTTCTTTGGTTTCTTGTTTTGATCCAGTTCTTTTTTATTCCTGTTAATCCATATATACACGAACTATATATATATATTTTTTTTTTTTCTTTTATATATATATATATATATATATATATATATATATATATATATATATACCAAAGACAAAAGAACAAGTAACAGCACCAGGACTTCAGCGTTGGGGAGATGTTGGTTTATTCACCACCAGGTGGAAGAATGAGCAACGTTTCGGTTCACACCTGAACCTTTCTCAAGCTAATTCAAACAGTGTGCAGTACCACATAAATATAGGAGGATACACAAAGTATACAGTACACAGTGCAATTATATAGGATCATTGACAAAGACCTCTGTGAATTTTTGAAGGTAAAGCATCCGGTCACTCCGGTGCTTTACCTTCTCCCAAAAATTCATAAGGATCCATTAAAGCCCCCAGGTCGCCCTATTGTTTTCGGGGAGTAATTCATTATTTGTTCCAGCAGCGATTTTTATAGACAAAATTTTGAGACAATTTGCTATGGGGGCTGACTCCTACATCAAGGATACCACTGATTTTCTCGTTCGGATTGGCTCTCTCAGGGTCCCCGATCGGTCTATCCTTGCTACCCTTGATGTGGGAAGTCTTTATACCTCCATAGATCATGCTTTAGGTATTAAAGCTGCCCTACATTATCTGACACGTCTGAAATTTTCAGATAAAAAAATGTAATTTGTTATCAAATTACTTGAATTCATACTCACTAAAAATTATTTTATGGTTGGTGATAAATTTTACCTTCAGAAAAGGGGCACGGCCATGGGGTCAAATATGGCCCCAACTTATGCAAATATTTTTATGCGGCGGATTGAGGAGGACCTCGTCTATGTGTCCCCCCACTTTGGACATGTGTTACGGTGGTGGAGATACATAGACGATGTCTTCCTCATCTGGACCGGCTAAGAGGAGGAATTACATCTTTTTCATGTCTTTTTGAATGATATATGCCAGGGGATTAAATTTACCATGACCTATTCCCACTCTTCGGTGGAATTTTTGGATACTAAAATCCATCTACATGATGGGATTTTATCTACAGATATATTTTCTAAAAAAACAGATAGAAATAGTCTGTTGCACTATAACAGTGGACACCCTAGGGCTATGGTGAAATCATTGCCATTCAGTCAACTTCTCAGGGTTAGAAGAATTGTGAGTAATGAGGATCAGCTATCCAACAGAGTTGACGAAATGTGCAATAAATTTATTAGCAGAGGATATCCGGTGGACATGCTTAATATCCACAAAGAGCAAGTATTTTCAATGGATAGACAACAACTACTACATAGACAGTCAGCGAGACATAAAAATAATATTCGCATACCATTTGTCTCTACTTTTTCGACTTCCAGTTCTGAAATTGGTAATATTCTGAAAAGAGAATGGCGTTTATTGACCAGGGCCTTTCCCTTTATTAAAGAGTTTCAAGAACCACCCTTGTTAGCATATCGTAAAGGTAAAACTATTAGACATAGGTTGGTAAAGGCAGATATTGGATCAAAAATTAAAATGACACAAAGCACTCTAGCCCCTTCAAAACGTGGATGCTTTCCTTGTTTGGGATGTAACATGTGTAATCATATGATTAAAGGAGATAGTTTCTGTCATCCACAAACTGGAAAAACGTTTAACCCCTTAACGCACCATGACATAACTGTACGTCAAGGTGAGCAGTAAGTTCGCGCACCTTGACGTACAGTTACGTCAGTGCTTTGACAGTTAACCGCCGCGCGGCGCTACACAGCAGCGGCGGTTAACTGTGCAGGGTGTCTGCCCTGCATTCCCCGTTGCCGATCAGCGGCCCATCGCCGCTGATATCGGCAGTTAACCCCTTAATTGCGGCGCTCGATTTTGAACGCCACAATTAAGGTGTTTAGCGCCGATCAGCAGCCCCCACGTGAAATCACGGGGGCTGGCGATCGTACCCATGGCAACCGGACGCCAGATAATGGCTTCCGGGTTGCCATGTACAGAAGCCTATGAGGACCACCCCGAGGGTGGTCGTCGTAGGCTTCCTGTCAGTGTGACTGTGACGTCACACTGACAGTTGGAATACATTACACTACGTGTGTAGTGTAATGTATTCCAGCAGCGATCAGAGCTGCAAGTCTAAGTGTCCCCTAGTGGGACAAGTGAAAAAAGTAAAAAAAAGAATAAAAATGTTTTAAAAAAAGTGTAAAAATAAAAGTTATAAGTGATATAAACAAGAACTGCTTTTTTTTCCTATTATAAGTCTTTTATTATAGGAAAAAAAATGAATACGTAAAAAAAAATGACACACATTTGGTATCACCGCGTTCGTAACGACCCCAACTATAAAACTATAATATTATTTTTCCCGCACGGTGAACACCGCAAAAAAAATAAACGAAAAATAATGCCAGAATCACTATTTTTTGGTCACCATCCCTCACAAAATATGTAATAAAAAGTGATTAAAAAGTCGCATGTACGCCAAAATAGTACCGATACAAACTACAACCTGTCCCGCAAAAAAACAAGCCATTACACAGCTTTTTTGACTGAAAAATAAAAAAGTTACGGCTCTCAGAATATGGTGACACAAAAAATAATTTATTTTCTAAATAAGTGATTTTATTGCGCAAAACATAAAAAAACCTATATACATATGGTATCGCCGTAATCGTACCGACCCGCAGAATAAAGTATAATGGTCATTTATAGCCCAGGGTAAAAGCCGTCAAAAATAAATAAAAATCATTGTCAGAATTGATGGTTTTTGGTCACCTGGCTTGCCGGAAAATTGAATAAAAAGTGATCAACAAAATCGCATGTACCCCAAAATGGTACCAATGAAAATTACAGATTGTCCCGCAACAAATAAGCCCTCACACGGCTCCAGTGGTGAAAAAATAAAAAAAGTTCCGGCTCTCAGATTATGGCGATGCAAAATGTACAGAGCGTTCCAAAAGCGGATAGGATCGGGTGCCATTTATAAGTGCGACACTGGCCACATATCTGCAGATTATTATTTATTTACCGCATTATTATACCCTCTTATTATGCCCCTGATGTACTCTGCCCAGCCTAAATTTGCCCCCACATTATAAACTGAAATACCAGCAAAACGCCAGAGCTACTACCAAGCAAAATCTGCGCTCCAAATGGCGTCCCTCCCTTCTGAGCCCTACAGCGTGCCCAAACAGCAGTTTACGTCCACCGATATGGCATCGTCATACCCGGGAGAACCCTGTTAATATGTTATGTGGTATTTGTGGCACAAACTGGGCACAACATATAGTGCACTAAAATGACACATCAGTGGAAAATTTAAATTTTCACTCTGCACCATCCGCTGCGCATTAAACCCTTCGCGCACCATGACTTAATAGCATGTCGTGGTGTGGGGGGTGATATATGGAGCATCTCACTCGCTGAGCCCGCGCCAGACGCTGCGGGTGTCAGCTGTGTATTACAGCTTATACCCGGGACTAACGGACAGAAACAGCGATCACGCTGTAACAGGAGCCTGTAAAAATGACAATATACTGCAATACATTAGTATTGCAGTGTATTCTACCAGTGATCTAACGATCGCTGGTTCAAGTCTCCCAGGGGGACTAATAAAATATGTAAAAACAAAAGTAAATAGTTATTATTAGTGGAAAAAATTAAATAAATATTTAAAGTCCAAAAAGAAACCCTTTTCACATTTTTTCTCTAAAGTAATGTAAAAAAATTAAAAAAATACACAAAATTGGTATCGCTGCGTCCGTAAAAGTCCAAGCTATTACAATATACCATTATTTAACTCACACGGTGAACGGCGTGAAAAATAAAGAATTTTAAACGGCAAAATCGCAGTTTTTTGGTCACCCTGGCTCTACCAAAAAATGTAATAAAAAGTGCTCAAAAAGTCTTATGTACCAAAAAATGGTACCAATAAAAACTACAGCTCGTCCCGCAAAAAATATGCCCTCACACCGCTCTATTGACGGAAAAATAAAAAAGTTGTGGCTCTCGGAAAGCGGGGAGGAAAAACGAAAAAGCAAAAAGCAAAACATGAATCAGTTCGTAAAGGGTTAATTACTTTCTAATGAAAGAACATTTATGACCACATGTGGGGTATTGCCGTACTCGGGAGAAATTGCTTTACAAATGTTGGGGTGCATTTTCTCCTTTATCCTTTGTGAAATTGAAAAAATTCAACATTTTAGTGGAAATAATGTTGATATTAAATTCACGGCCTAATTCTAATAAATTCTGCAAAAGACGTGTGGGGCCTAAATGCTCACTATACCCCTAGATAGATTCCTTAAGTGGTGTAGTTTCCCAAATGGGGTTACTTTTGGGGGGCTTCCACTGTTTTGGTCTCTCAGGGGCTTTGCAAATTCGACATTACACCAAAAACTATTCCAGCTAAATTTGAGCTCCAAAAGCCAAATAGTGCTCCTTCCCTTCTAAGCCCCGGTGTGAGTACAAACAGCAGTTTATTACCACATATGGGGTATTTACATAATCAGAAGAAATTGTTTTACAAATGTTGGGGTGCTTTTTCTCCTTTATTCCTTGTAAAAATTAAAAATGGCTACCTTTTTTCAGAAAAAAATGTTGATTTTTACCTTTACAGACTAATTCCAATGAATTTAGAAAAACAACTGTGGGGTCAAAATGCTAACTTTACCCCTAGAAAAATTCCTTGAGGGGTGTAGCTTCCAAAATGGGGTCACTTTTGGGGGGTTTCCGCTGTTTTCATCCCTCCAGTGCATTGCAAACGCGACACGGCACTGAAAACTGTTCCAGCAAAATCAGAAATCCAAAATCCAAATGGTGCTCCTTCCCTTCTGAGTCCTGCTGTGGGTCCAAACAGCAATTTATTACCACATATGGGGTATTGCTATAATCGGAAGAAATTGCTTTACATATGTTGGGGTGTTTTTTCTACTTTATTCCTTGTAAAAATTTAAAATTTCTACGTTTTTTCACAAAAAAAAAGATTTTCATCTTCACATACTAATTCAAATAAATTTAGCAAAAAAACTGTGGGTTCAAAATGCTAATTATACCCATAGATAAATTTCTTGAGGGATATAGTTTCCAAAATGGGGTCACTTTTTGGGGGTCTTTATTGTTTTGGTACCACAAGACCTCTTCAAACCTGATATGGTGCCTACAATATATTCTAAAAAAAGGAGGCCCCAAAATCCACTAGGTGCTCCTTTGCTTCTGAGGCCTGTGTTTCAGTCCATTACCGCACTAGAGCCACATGTGGGATATTTCTAAAAACTGCAGAATCTGGGCAATAAATATTGAGTTGCATTTCTTGGGTAAAACCTTCTGTGGTACAGAAAAAATGTATTACAAATGAATTTTCAAAGAAAAAAAATGAAATTTGTAAATTTCACCTCTACTTTGCTTTAATTCCTGTGAAAAGCCTAAAGGCTTAAAACACTTTCTGAATGCTGTTTTGAATACTTTGATGGGTGCAGTTTTCAAAATAGGGTGACTTCTGGGGACTTTCTAATATATAAGGCCCTCAAAGCCACTTCAGAACTGAACTGGTCCCTGAAAAAATAGCCTTTTGAAATTTTCTTGAAAATGTGAGAAATTGCTGCTAAAGTTCTAAGCCTTGTAACGTCCTAGAAAAATAAAAGAATGTTCAAAAAACGACGCAAACATAAAGTAGACATATGGGAAATATAAACTAGTAAGTATTTTGTGTGGTATTACAATTTGTTTTACAAGCAGATACATTTAAATTTAGAAAAATGCAAATTTTTGCTAATTTTCTCTAAATCTTGGCGTTTCTTACAAATAAATATTGAATTTAATGACAAAATTTTTCCAGTATCATAAAGTACAACATGTCACGAGAAAACAATCTCAGAATCGCTTGGATAGGCAAAAGCATTCTGGAGTTATTACCACTTAAAGTGACACATGTCAGATTTGCAAAAATGGGGCTGGTCCTGAAGGCCAAAACAGGCTTAGACACTAAGGGGTTAAAATTCAGGGTTTCTATACTTGTAAAACTACTTTTGCAATCTATTTACTTAGTTGCCCTTGTGGTTTATATTATGTGGGAGAGACCACAACTGAAGTAACTCTCAGAATGAGGAATCATAAATCGAATATTAAGACCAAGAGAAGAGATCTACCAGTATCTAGACACTTTATAGATTGTAAACATAATGTATCCCAAATGCGTTTTAAAATTATTGATTCTGTTCCCCAACACTGAGGAGGATAGACAATTTTGAGCGGAGCTTGCTGCTCACAGAGCATGCAGTTAGTGGGTTAGAACTGGAGGGTGAAGACATGGGTGAGCAGGATCAGGTAAGTAGCTGGGTTAATGTAGTTAGGGGCAGTAGAAAGGGGTCAAAGACAAGGAAGGCCGATCCGGTTTCTGGCATTCCAAGCAAAATTGCCAGGTTGGGTGATGATGCGAGGGTGTCAGTCTCAGAAAAGGCAGCCCTAGTGGATACTGATCTCCCTAACAGCCGGGAGAACAGCCCAGCTAGTAGTCGGCGGGATGGTAATGCAGGCAAGCCAAGACAATTGATAGTTGTAGGGGATTCTATAATCAGGAAGACGGATAGAATAATTTGTCGCCAAGACCGCCTCAACCGAATGGTTTGCTGTCTCCCTGGTGCCAGGGTTCGGCATGTGGTGGAACGGGTGGACAAATTGCTGGGAGGGGCTGGTGATGATCCAGCTGTCGTGGTCCATGTCGGTACCAACGACAGAATAAATGGTAGGTGGAGGAGCCTTAAGAATAATTTTAAAGAACTAGGCTACAAGCTGAAGGGAAGGACCTCCAAGGTTGTATTCTCAGGAATACTGCCTGTGCCATGCGCATCACAGGAAAGACAGCGGGAGCTTAGGGAGTTAAATGCATGGCTGAAGTCTTGGTGTAGAGGAGAAGGATTTGGGTTCCTAGAGCACTGGGCTGACTTTTCATTGGGGTACAAACTGTATTCTGCAGATGATTTGCACCTAAATGGAAGGGGGTCCGCTGTGCTGGGGGAGAGAATTCTAGCTGGGGTGGCGGAGTATTTAAACTAGGGCTGAGGAGGGAGGTCAATGTAGAAAAAAAAGGGGTAGCCAGGTTAGAGAGGGGTCAGACTATATTGGTGGGGGGAGAAACAGAATGTGGGGAGAGGACTAGACAACAAGATAAGGAGATCCTTTCGTTACAAAACATCAGTGTAAATAAAAAGGACCGATTAATGTCAAATCACATTTCTGATAATAAAAGTGAAAAACTGACAGGCAAGTTAAAGTGTATGTTCACAAATGCCAGAAGTCTAGCAAGCAAAATGGGGGAGCTGGAGGCCTTGATACTGGAAGAAAATATAGATATAGTTGGTGTTGCTGAAACATGGCTGGACTCTTCACATGACTGGGCTGTAAATCTACAGGGTTTTACACTTTTTCGTAAAGACAGGACAAATAGGAAAGGTGGTGGTGTATGTCTGTATGTGAGAAGTGATATGAAGGCGAGTGTGAAAGAGACAATAGTGGGTGAAGACTGTGAGGAGGTTGAAACCTTGTGGGTGGAACTAGAAAGGGAGGTAAACACTGAAAAAATTACTTTTGGTGTAATCTATAGACCCCCCAATATAACTGAGGAGATGGAAGGTCAGATATATAAACAGATGGAGCGGGCTGCACAGGCGGGTACTGTAGTGATAATGGGAGATTTTAATTTCCGGGATATTAATTGGTGTCATGGTTCGGCTTCAACTGCAAAGGGGAGACATTTCCTCAACCTGTTGCAGGAAAATTTTATGGGCCAGTTTGTGGAAGACCCGACTAGAGGTGAAGCTCTGTTGGATCTGGTCATTTCTAATAATGCAGATCTTGTTGGGAATGTCAATGTTCGTGAAAACCTCGGTAACAGTGATCATAATATAGTTACATTTTACCTATACTGTAAAAAACAAACGCAGGCTGGGAGGGCAAAAACATTTAATTTTAAGAAAGCCAATTTCCCCAGGATGAGGGCTGCAATTCAGGATATAGACTGGGAAGAACTAATGTCAAATAATGGAACAAATGATAAATGGGAGATTTTCAAATCTACTTTGAGTTATTATAGTGCAAAATTTATTCCTACAGGTAATAAGTATAAACGACTCAAATTAAACCCCACATGGCTTACACCTTCTGTGAAAGGGGCAATACATGACAAAAAAAGGGCATTTAAAAAATACAAATCTGAGGGTACAGCTGTAGCCTTTGTAAAATATAAAGAGCTTAATAAAATCTGTAAAAATGTAATAAAATTAGCAAAAATACAAAATGAAAGGCAGGTGGCCAAGGATAGTAAAACAAATCCTAAAAAATTCTTCAAGCATATAAATGCAAAAAAGCCAAGGTCTGAACATGTAGGACCCCTAGATAATGGTAATGGGGAGTTGATCACAGGGGATCAAGAGAAGGCAGAGTTACTAAATGGGTTCTTTAGCTCTGTATATACAACAGAAGAAAGAGCAGCTGATGTAGCCGGTGCCAGTGCTGTTAATATATCAGTTGATATACTGAATTGGATGAATGTAGAGATGGTCCAAGCTAAATTAAATAAAATAAATGTGCACAAGGCTCCGGGACCAGATGGGTTACACCCTAGAATTCTTAAAGAGCTTAGTTCAGTTATTTCTGTCCCCCTTTTCATAATATTCAGAGAATCTCTAGTGACAGGTATAGTGCCAAGGGACTGGCGCAGGGCAAATGTGGTGCCTATTTTCAAAAAGGGCTCTAGGTCTTCCCCGGGTAATTATAGACCAGTAAGCTTAACATCCATCGTGGGGAAAATGTTTGAGGGGCTATTGAGGGACTATATACAGGATTATGTGACAATAAATAGCATTATAAGTGACAGCCAGCACGGTTTTACTAAGGACAGAAGTTGTCAAACTAACCTAATCTGTTTTTATGAAGAGGTGAGCAGAAGTCTAGACAGAGGGGCCGCTGTGGATTTAGTGTTTTTGGACTTTGCAAAGGCATTTGACACTGTCCCCCATAGACGCCTAATGGGTAAATTAAGGACTATAGGTTTAGAAAATATAGTTTGTAATTGGATTGAGAATTGGCTCAAGGACCGTATCCAGAGGGTTGTGGTCAATGATTCCTTCTCTGAATGGTCCCCGGTTATAAGTGGTGTACCCCAGGGTTCAGTGCTGGGACCACTATTATTCAACTTATTTATTAATGATATAGAGGAAGGGATTAATAGCACTATTTCTATTTTTGCAGATGACACCAAGCTATGTAATATAGTTCAGACTATGGAAGATGTTCATGAATTACAGGCAGATTTAAACAAACTAAGTGTTTGGGCGTCCACTTGGCAAATGAAGTTTAATGTAGATAAATGTAAAGTTATGCATCTTGGTACCAACAACCTGCATGCATCATATGTCCTAGGGGGCGCTACACTGGTGGATTCACTTGTTGAGAAGGATCTGGGTGTACTTGTAAATCATAAACTCAATAACAGCATGCAGTGTCAATTAGCTGCTTCAAAGGCCAGCAGGATATTGTCGTGTATTAAAAGAGGCATGGACTCGCGGGACAGGGATGTAATAATGCCACTTTACAAAGCATTAGTGAGGCCTCATCTAGAATATGCAGTTCAGTTCTGGGCTCCAGTTCATAGAAAGGATGCCCTGGAGTTGGAAAAAATACAAAGAAGAGCAACGAAGCTAATAAGGGGCATGGAGAATTTAAGTTATGAGGAAAGATTGAAAGAATTAAACCTATTTAGCCTTGAAAAAAGACGACTAAGGGGGGACATGATTAACTTATATAAATATATTAATGGCACATACAAAAAATATGGTGAAATCCTGTTCCTTGTAAAACCCCCTCAAAAAACAAGGGGGCACTCCCTCCGTCTGGAGAAAAAAAGGTTCAAGCTGCAGAGGCGACAAGGCTTCTTTACAGTGAGAACTGTGAATTTATGGAATAGCCTACCGCAGGAGCTGGTCACTGCAGGGACAGTAGATGGCTTTAAAAAAGGGTTAGATAATTTCCTAGAACAAAAAAATATTAGCTCCTATGTGTAGAAATTTTTCCTTCCCTTTTCCCTTCCCTTGGTTGAACTTGATGGACATGTGTCTTTTTTCAGCCGTACTAACTATGTAACTATGTAACATAGACGAGGAGGTGATAGAGAATTGGCACTCAAAAGAAAAGAACTCGAGTGGATATTCACTCTTGAAACTATGGCCCCAAAGGGGCTTAATGTGGATTACACATATTTCCCACATATTTGATAGTCTATGAGTCTGCTGCATTTTTCTGAGTATGGGTAGATTGTTCTTTAGTATACTAAGGATAATTTATCTAGTATTCTATTTCTTTTAAAAATTCACGTAACTTTAGATTTGAATCGTAATTTCATTTTTTTCTTGTATATATTTATTTTTTCACTGAGAATCTTCTTCTTTTCTATTACAGATACTGATCCATATGAAGGGATGTACAACATGGGAGCAGAGGCTACGTTTTTTTCGGCTAGTTATGTTTTATTGATTACTCATTATTTACATATTTGTATAATCTATGCTCTCTGTGAAAGATTTGGAATAAACTTTATATGGCATTTTGAACTTACATATGACTCCCCCACCTTTATATATGTCTTGTTCTATAATTTATATCGATAAGGTCCTATGTAAATACATAGACGGGTGGGATACACCACTTTAACTTTTGTTCCAGGATATATGGCTGTTCGTCCTATTGGGACACAGCCACTTCTCCTACTTATGTTATAGTTCGTGGCCCCCTTCTTTTCTAGACTCCATATTGAGTCTCAGAATTATATATAGACATAAAACTATACATACACGTTGGTGGCAGGGTATCTACATTAAAATACTCATTGCCGGATAAATCCTGCATTTGATTATTACTCTGTCCTGCTATAATATGCGCTGTGACGGAATGAGCCATCTGCGCATGCGCGGCTGTACTGCGTTCCGGGGATGCGTTCCATGTGACGCACTTCCGCCAGTCCGCCATCTTGCGCATGCGCATTACTGATCGTGGGACGCCATTGCTTGTTCCATGCTTCACCGAGAGCCGATAATGTAAGTTTTACAATACAAGTTTAAAATCTTCCTGTATTTTACTAGTTTTTCGATATGATTCCTCTGCTCCGCCCCTTCATTAGGATATGATATCATTAAATAGGGTAATTATAGTATTACCTGTGCTATATACATATCTGTATTCTATATTGAGAGATGTTGCACTGAAATCAATGCACTGGTCACTTTAATATATGTCTTCACTAATTATATGAATATATTCTATACATGGATTCACCTTTTTATGCCTATTATATAATTGCACTGTGTACTGTATACTTTGTGTATCCTCCTATATTTATGTGGTACTGCACACTGTTTGAATTAGGTTGAGAAAGGTTCAGGTGTGAACCGAAACGTTGCTCATTCTTCCACCTGGTGGTGAATAAACCAACATCTCCCCAACGCTGGAGTCCTGGTGCTGTTACTTGTTCTTTTGTCTTTGGTATTCTAACCTAAGGAGTTGATTCGTCCTTCTACTGGTAACGTGCACATGGCCTGATATTCAGTCTGCATTGAGTGCTGTGTTTTCCTCTACTCTATATATATATATACAGTGAAGGCAATAAGTATTTGATCCCTTGCTGATTTTGTAAGTTAGCCCACTGTCAAAGACATGAACAGTCTAGAATTTTTAGGCTAGGTTAATTTTACCAGTGAGAGATAGATTATATTTAAAAAAAAACAGAAAATCACATAGTCAAAATTATATATATTTATTTGCATTTCGCACAAAGAAATAAGTATTTGATCCCCTACCAACCATTAAGAGTTCAGCCTCCTCCAGACCAGTTACACGCTCCAAATCAACTTGGTGCCTGCATTAAAGACAGCTGTCTTAAATGGTCACCTGTATAAAAGACTCCTGTCCACAGACTCAATTCATTAGTCTGACTCTAACCTCTACAACATGGGCAAGACCAAAGAGCTTTCTAAGGATGTCAGGGACAAGATCATAGATCTGCACAAGGCTGGAATGGGCTACAAAACCATAAGTAAGACGCTGGGTGAGAAGGAGACAACTGTTGGTGCAATAGTAAGAAAATGGAAGACATACAAAATGACTGTCAATCGACATCGATCTGGGGCTCCATGCAAAATCTCACCTCGTGGGGTATCCTTGATCCTGAGGAAGGTGAGAGCTCAGCCAAAAACTACACGGGGGGAACTTGTTAATGATCTCAAGGCAGCTGGGACCACAGTCTCCAAGAAAACCATTGGTAACACATTACGCCGTAATGGATTAAAATCCTGCAGTGCCCGAAAGGTCCCCCTGCTCAAGAAGGCACATGTACAGGCCCGTCTGAAGTTTGCAAATGAACATCTGGATGATTCTGAGAGTGATTGGGAGAAGGTGCTGTGGTCAGATGAGACTAAAATTGAGTTCTTTGGCATTAACTCAACTCGCCGTGTTTGGAGGAAGAGAAATGCTGCCTATGACCCAAAGAACACCGTCCCCACTGTCAAGCATGGAGGTGGAAACATTAGGTTTTAGGGGTGTTTCTCTGCTAAGGGCACAGGACTACTTCACCGCATCAATGGGAGAATGGATGGAGCCATGTACCATCAAATCCTGAGTGACAACCTCCTTTCCTCCACCAGGACATTAAAAATGGCTCGTGGCTGGGTCTTCCAGCACGACAATGACCCGAAGCATACAGCCAAGGCAACAAAGCAGTGGCTCAAAAAGAAGCACATTAAGGTCATGGAGTGGCCTAGCTAGTCTCCAGACCTTAATCCCATCGAAAACTTATGGAGGGAGCTGAAGATCCGAGTTGCCAAGTGACAGCCTCAAAATCTTAATGAGTTACAGATGATCTGCAAAGAGGAGTGGGCCAAAATTCCATCTAACATGTGTGCAAACCTCATCATCAACTACAAAAAACGTCTGACTGCTGTGCTTGTCAACAAGGGTTTTGCCACCAAGTATTAAGTCTTGTTTGCCAAAGGGATCAAATACTTATTTCTCTGTGCACAATGCAAATAAATATATATCATTTTGACTATGTGATTTTCCGTTTTTTTTTTTAGATAATCTATCTCTCACTGGTAAAATTAACCTAGCCTAAAAATCCTAGACTGTTCATGTCTTTGACAGTGGGCAAACTTACAAAATCAGCAAGGGATCAAATACTTATTTCCTTCACTGTATATATATATATATATATATAAAATATATATATATATATATATACACATATATATATATTATATATATATATATCTATATGTATATCTTTTTGCTTTGACATCTCCAAGTCTCCTAGGACAGTAACTATTATTACATGATCACTGCAAACATTACCTGTTATGTCTATATAACATATTACTGACAGACTCCTTGCAGATCTCCTTGTACAGCAAGAAAACCTCAAGAACAGCTTGACAAGTTCTTACTTCTATCCTGTCAGGTGTTGAAATAAAGTACTCCAGCAATGTGAACTGCTTAAGATTACACTATAATTCCTGGCTGCAGGTGATACATTCAAGAGCATGAGAATTTGATTCATACTTGGATGTTTAACAATTGAAAATATTGTTTGTGAAATGTGAGCTGTGATCTGGCAAAGTTTAAAAAATGGCAAATGCCAAAAGCTGACGATGAGTGGAGAGAAACGTCTTGAGCTTTTTGGGAATGTTGGCAATTGCTCCACAATTATCAGGACCTTTCAGTGAGGTTTCAGGCAGTACTTATATTTTGTGCATTTATCATGTCATATAAAATAAAGAGAGATTTTACTTTTACTTTTTTGCTGTTAGAACCGAGTGATGTTATTATCAACAAGAGGCAAAAAAATAATAATGTGAATACCAGATGACAACTGAATAAGTAAATAGGAAAAATAAACAATACTAAAAACATCAGTAATAAAGTCCTACTGTACCTTGAGTTGTCATCTTATGTCAAGTTCCATGGAATTCTTTAAGTCAGGGGAGAATTATTTGGTCTCCTGGGAAATAAGGGTCTTAGGCCCATTATAACCTACTTTATTTAAAATCTTAATTCATTACTTTCCATGCTTTGCTTTCATTCATAAAATTTCCTGGGACTTGCCTGGTATTACAAAACATGGAAAAAAATAAAACAAAAGTCTGTTATATTCTTACTCTCAAAATTCCTTACTGGTCCCCTGGTGCCGGTCTACCATTGCACAGAGGTGAAAATTAATGCGGTCCCCTTTTGGTATTTGGATATAGGTTTATGGAGAAAGGGGATTTCCTTCTGGATGGCATTGTATCCTTGACATCCTTGCCAGTCACATGACATAATACATTCTAGTCATCACACTGGAGTGCAGGGGACAAGCGACGAATTTTGAAAGTAATAAAATTACTTTTATTTCTACATTTTTTTACAGTTTTGCAGGTTTTTTTGTGGTCCCAGTAACTACACCATATATCTTTTCTGATACAATGCTTCAAATTCCCTTTCTTCCCTTCACAGCTATAGAGATAAATAATTACATTCTGGCTACCTGTAGCAACCACTGTGGAGAACAACATGTATATGGATTTTAACCCCTTAATGACCAGCCTATTTTAGACCTTAATGACCAAGCTATTTTTTACGTTTTTCAATCGTCGCTTTCCAAGAGCTATAACTTTTTTATTTTTGCGTCGACATAGCTGTATAAGGTCATGTTTTTTGCGGGACACGTAGTATTTTTTAATAGCACCATTTTGAGGTACATATTATTTATTGATGAACTTTTATAAACTTTTTTTTGCGTCCTAAATCTACGCCGTATACCGTGTGGTATAAATAACACAATAACTTTATTCAGCTGGTTGTTACGATTGCAACAATACCAAATTTGTATAGTTTTTGTATATTTTACGCTTTTTTTTCAAAATTATTTGTTTTTGTGTCTCCATATTTGAAGAGCCGTAACGTTTTTATTTTTTCGCCGATGCAGTTGTATGAGGGCTTTATTTTTGCGGGACGACTTGTAGTTTTTAGTGGTACCATTTTGGAGTAGATGTGACTTTTTGATCACTTTTTAATCACATTTTTTTAAAGTCAGGATTCACAGAAAAGAACAAATTTTCTGTAGTTTTTTATTTAATTTTTTACGGCGTTCACCGTGCGGGTTAACTAATGTAATAGCTTTATAGTCGGGGGCGTTACGGATGCGGTGATACCAAATATGTGTAACTTTTTTACTTTATTTTGGTTTTTCAATAGTAAAGCAGTTTGGAAGGGGAAAAAGTGGGTTTTTCATTTTTTTTTCAATTTTTTTTTTTATTAACTTTATTAAACTTTTTTTTTTACTTTTTTACTAGTCCCACTAGGAGACTTTAATATGCGATTCTGCGATCGCTATTATAATACACTGCAATACTTCTGTATTGCAGTGTATTGTGCCTGTCCGTTTAAAACGGACAGGCATCTGCTAGGTCATGCCTCCGGCATAGCCTAGCAGGTATTCATTACATGCAGACCTGGGGGCCTTTATTAGGCCCCCGGCTGCCATTGAAGACACAGACACTCGGCGATCGTATCGCCGGGTGTCGGTGGGAGAGAGAGGAGCTCCCTCCCTCTCTCCAAAACCACTCAGATGCGGTGCTCGCTATTGAGCACCGCATCTGAGGGGTTATACGGGTGAGATCGATACTAATATCGATCTCACCCGGCAGAGCAGGGACGCTCCCAGCCCTCAGCTGCCTCTGGCAGCTGAGAGCAGGGAGATTTGACAGCTCCCTGCTCTGTTTACTTATTCCGATGCCGTGACGTAAAATGTCTATGGCATCGGAATAAGGCCCGTTAGTAAAAACACGATGGGCCGGTCACTAACGGGTTAAGCAGCTCCTATTGAACTCAATAATATTTATTTTGGTCTAAGCAGGGATGGAAAACATAAAGATATATGGTACAGTTTCAAAAGGTGGAGGGCAGTGGGCCGCCCTATTGCTTAGTGCCCTTGGGAAGTCCCCAAATGGTCAGACTGCCACTGGTTGAGGTTGATAGAATTTGTTCAATGTCACAAGAAAAACTTGGTATGTCTGTTGTACCACTGCAATACATTTACATTTTGGTACATACTGTATATAGGTCTGCAGCTTTTATTGATAACAGTAACAATGCAAAGGGAAAATGTGCAAGACAGCAAAAAATAAAGCTTTTATGGATGGATTAAAACTCTTTTTAGTGGTTTTTGTAGTAATCATAATAAATGGAGCTCTTTTAAGCCGCATTCACCATTACTTAGCTATAAATAAAGACTGTTACATTTGTAAACAGAAAAAAGTGGGAGCTGGTCCCAGAGGCTTTCAACATCCAGATTATGAGCTAGTGACACTTCAAATGGGGAGGAAATAATGATGTCACAGCTTGGAAATTTGTAAGACTATGTCAACAAATATCTCATTGCACATGGCTTCCGACAAGGCTTCAGCAGTTAGTAGGGCTTTCTCAGTGCCTTTCCTTTATTGAATATGGTCAATGTTTCAACTATAAAACTGACAAGAAACTCTACAAGACACATTTGTTTAAAAATGGCAAATTACAGCAAGACGGCTTCAATGAAAGGCATTAAGGTCTGGATGGTGTCCTCGTACTGAACTTTTGAGTCTGCTCCTTTTATATGCTGCCCACATGTGTGCTATGAAACCTCAAAGTGTGTTGTATACTCTAATCTTCTGTTGCTGATCTAACAGTTTTGAAGTGTTTTTGAAGGCTTTTCTAACTCCAAAATGCTACATTTGTCACAGTCTGAAATAAAAAAATGGTAAATGATAATGTATAATGGAAAGGCATGACTGTACCGACTAAGCTGATTAACTTATATGGAACTGTATATGCAGCCTTTATAGAAGAAAATAGTAAATTCATAAATGTTTCTAAAAACATGAATTTTACCAAAAAAAGATTTATATAAAGGTTAGTTTTCTCCATACTACAATCTCATGTGAAGTTTTTCTCCAAGATTATGTAAATAGAGGCGAAATATGGCCCTTAAAGGGGTTTTATATGATTAGAAAAACATGGCTGCTTTCTTGAGATACAGCACAACCCGTTTAAATGTTGACTTGAGATTCAGTGGGCACAGGGAGGCATTTCTTATTTACACACACTCCCTGCAGCAGCCGCTCATAACTTAATGGATGAGCTACATCTTTATAAAACCGTGTATGTGGCGTACACATTCAAACCTGCATGGAGTCATTATAAACATACAATTCCTATCTGGAGTCATGGTGCCCAAGACCAATGTCTGTGACCGAATCCGAACAGAAGATATATTTGTAATGTCAGCTGACGCACTAAACACAGCACTATTTACTGTGTATTATTTGAAGAACACCTCCCCATATAGTTAAAATAAGGGGTGCCAAACAAAGTTACAATTTATTGGTGAGACATCATGTATGACCAGGCATGGAGTGTGGGATGTCCTATATCCAAGTCAACCATAGAAAGCCAAAAGCTTTTTCTGCAATCAGCTGTCTTTGTTATAGATATACCTGTATTGTGGGGAGATATTATCTCTTCTGTAGGGGTAGGGTTTCTGCAGCTTGGACCATAACGTCTCTATAATTTGTATTAACCCAGGTTACAATAGAAAATGTAAGTATTAAATCTTAGCAGATGTATTCTCGTACAAGGGAACATATTTCCACAATGTCTGCAAACACAAACAATGTGTTAGTATTACCCATGTCACCCGATTCCTGCGGTGAGACACAGTAGGCAACCAAATGCTCCTTCCGCTCGAGCTACAGCCTCTGCCTACTGCCACAGGGAGAGAGTATGGCTGTCCACGAAGAATATCCAACTTAAAGTTATATCTTACAAACTTCCTCCATGCTTCATTTGGCCATTCCAGGTACTTAAACAGATTAACCAAATTACCTATCTCCTGAAGTTGTCTCCTTCTCTCAGGAATCCTTATAGTTTCCGCATCTCTCTTCTTCAACCTCTGGTAATTAACAGGTTTTCCACTAAGGTCAAGACTTCTTCTACCTCTACTCTAACATTTTAATCAGAATTTGAAGTTGAGCAAATTCTGGACTGTAAGCCGGCGTGTGGAAATCTTTATTGTCTCATTGACTTGAAGGGATATGGTCCTGAGGATTGAAACTGGGTTCCTAAGGAGGATGTTCATACTCCACAGCTCGTTAAGAAAAGGTTCCTCTTAGGGTTGTTCACACGCTGAGTCAAAAACGTCTGAAAATACGGATGTAATGACGGGGTAGGGAGACAGACAGGTGAGCCCTAATCTAAGCCTAGTCAAACCAGGAGTGTACGACGTACCAAACGCAGAGCAGGAGCGTAGTCAGTAAAGCCAGGGTCAAAAGGAAGCAAGGTCAATAATAATAGCAGTAGCAGCAGAGCCAGAAAATAGGAAAGAGAATCACAGGCAAAGACAAGCAGGAAATGAAGGTATAAATAGACCGAGAGCGGGAGCTAGAACCGTCTGGCGAGGCTGTGATAGGTTCTCCCACTCCTGAGCCTACCAGCCTGAGTGGTAGCAGATCGAGTCACTCTATCAGTCCTAGGAGCAGGTGCAGACTGATTAACCACGGGCGTCGACACAGAAGCTGTGTCTGGAAGATCCTTTACAACGGAGCTGTTTTCAAGGGAAAACAGCTCCTGATTTTCAGACATTTTTTAAGCCACTCGCTATTATCGCTGCGTTTTTTACAGCCGTCTTTGGAGCTGTTTTCTATAGAGCCAGGGTATGTTCACACGCAGTGGACTTAATTGGGCCTTTTACGCCTCGAATTACGCCTGAAAAAATGGCTCCATGATGCCTACAAACAACTGCCCATTGCTTTCAATGGGTATTACGGTGTTCTGTTCCCACGAGGTGTAACTTTACACGTCGCTGTCAAAATACGGCGCGTAAAATGATGGCTCATCAAAAGAAGTGCAGGACCTTTCTTGGGACGTTTTTGGAGGCGTTTTTCATTGAGTCCATTGAAAAACAGCTCCAAAAATTGCCGTAAAATACGCCGCAAAAAACTTGAGTTGCTACAAAAAAAGTTGTCCAATTCTATGGCTTGTTGTATCCTGACTGCTGTTCTGTTGATGACCACTGGCTATATCCCTGACTTCACTACAAGTGTTTTGCTACAGCGCATCTGCTATCAATCGTCGACTATACTGGGAATCGCACCCTGGGAATTTGAACAGTAAAAGTCCATAACTCCTTGTGGACTTCTAAAAAATCTGCAGAAGGACAGGGGATGGTATAAAATAGTTAACTATCAGATACTCATCACCTGAAGTGCCCCGCGCTCAACCGCTGAAGCTCCGTTCTCCGCTGCTCCAATTCTGGATGCTCCTTCAGCGGTCACATGACGTTCATCACGAGGCTGCCATGACACATGACCGCTGAGGCTAGTGATTGGCTGCCGTGGTAAGTGACTGATGAATATCACGAGACCGCTGCAGGGGCTTCTGGCACCGGAGCACCGCGGAGCGCTGCCTCAACTCTGGATCGGGGGCACTTTAGGTGGTGAGTATCTGAAAGTTTATTACTTTATACCATCCCCTACCATGCAGCAGTTTTTTAAAAGTCCAAGATAACCTCTTTATGGTAAAGAACAGATCCCTTACATGCCGCACCTCAGAATAAAAAGCAGCACCTACAATTTACAATTACATTTTTCCGCTCTTAGCTATCAAATGGGCCAAAATATATAATCAGAATACCTAAAATGTGCACAATTAGAGGCAAAATATGTCACTGCTTTTTGGGTTTGCCCAGTCATACAGGCCTTTTAGCGACAGGTGAGGAAATTCACATGAGACCACTTAGCCCCACCTAGGAAAATTCTTTGGACTATTATCCACACCTAGACAAATATGTACTATGGGACAAAAACTTTTATACTATGGTACAGCCGTCACCCAATTGTGCAAGAATGGATATTGGCCCACCCCTTTCTGTTACGCCTATTCCCTACAAAGTTATCATATATATTTCACATGGACTTAGTAGAAGCTACCTTACACATGGAAAAAAAAGTGAAACATCTCTTTACATTGTGGAAACCTTTCATTAACACTTTACCACTTAGAATCTGAACCAAAGTGCATACCTGATTTTAGTATACCACCTGGTTTGAATGATGCCAATTACGTCAAGACCCCCCCCCAATTCTATATGATTGACCACCTATCTATGGTCCCTAACAGGATCTTTGTGGCAGCAATTGTCATGATACCAACATTCCTAGGAGCTTAATTCCATTTGTCTACCCCCACTCCTGAATACTTAATATTAAGACATTAATTCCTTATACATTTAATGTAGCTACACTCATTTGCAATTTTTCAGAACCCCCCCCCCCCCATTTTTTTTGTTAAATTGACTTCCGGATTGATTAGTTTTGTCTGGCATGATACCGGTGGGATAGTTCGTAAAAATGATCCCAAGGACGATTGATTGGCCGCATTAAGTGCAATCACATTTTTTTGTGTGTGGCCATCTTTTGACTCAGTATGGTACTGGATATAATAGTGGATTATACATATACCATAGACTAAGGGATTAGGGAGTAGAGAAAGTAAAATATGTAAATGACCCTTTTCCACTGGATGCATGTATTCTTAATCTTTCTAAATAGAAAAATTCAACTGGTCAGCACTACGTAAAAAAAACAACAAAAAAAACAAACATTTTTTACAGAAGACATAAAGTTTAAAAGTTCATTACAAAGACATTAGTAAATATATCTGTTCTCCATAACAAGATGTTTTCCTGTAGTTTCATGGTATTAATCGCATATGATACTATTCAGTTGTTCCCACAAAAAAGGCTATTAATGATAAAACAAATGGATCTCCGTATATTTGAGATTACTGACATATATTGTATATCTTAGTTGTCCTGAAACTAAGGTTCAATGAGCTCATAAACTAAACTTATACTGTTAGCCATTAATTGTCAGCACATAGGTCAAGTACACACGCATTGTTATGTATAACAGACAGGAACTGACTTTATATATAAAACAAGAAGTTATAATACTTAATATTATAATTTTTATTTGAATTATGTGCCTGCAAATTGACTTTAATGTCTAAGCAGGGGCTAAACAAATGCTCTTGGTGCCCAAGGCTGTGTCCATCTGCCTTGTTCACATCACATTTATTCCTTCCGTTGGAGGTATACGTTGGGAGGACGTATACCTCCGATTGAAGGCTGCAATGTATCCCACTCTATAGGCGTGACGCCCCCAGGCTGAGCGCTACCTGAACCCTGGGGAACGTCCTGACGTCACTGTCTATATATGGACAATGATGTCAGGAGTTTTACAATGCCAGAGTTTGCTGCCAGAGCATCAGAGTCATTCTGGCTGGGTACTCCAGGCTTAAGGAAGCTTTACAACGCTGAAGTCCCCGGCTAGAGCATCGGAAGCACTCTGGCTGGGGGACTGCAGACTCAGGCACTTTATCCTTCGCGACCCCAATAAATTTAAAGTCACTGGGCTACCCCAGGGAAGCTCCAGTGATGTCGCTTTCACCCGGCAGAGAAGGCAACCAGGGACGCCGGCTGTTTGGAAAGCAGCCGGAGACTCCAGCTGTAAAGGTCTTGCAGTCGGGGGTGATATTGCCACCGTACGGGCAGGCAGGACAGTTACTTCACAGGATGACACATACGTTTAACAGAGGCCTTTTCACATTACCTAACAGTAAAATTAATTCCAGTTGTCATCGGTGGGCGTCTGTAGGCAGTGACTCCCATAAAAGTTAGAACAAGAGGCTCCTGTTACTCTCTCTTGGCTAAAGTTAGGAAAGGTGGACACAGGCCTTAGACTTGCATTACAATATTGCTCTTTCTTTTTTTTTTTTTTTTACAGATATTGGTAGATACTACTCTACTGTTTCTGGTTTTAAAATATTATATGTATATCAAACCATGGACCTTTTCTTTGTCAGATGATGTCACAGTCACATTATTGCTGTTCATCTTGGGACTCTGCAATGACACTTGGCATGATGGATTTCTTGGCAAAGGATGTTCGGATTATTTGTTTTCTTAAACAATGGCGCATTAACTTTAGTGACAAAAACTTCACAATGTTCTTCATGTGCAATACCTATGTGAAGCAATCCCCTAAAATCCCAGCTGTTGGTGCTACAGATGTCAAAAATTTACTAACAGGAAGTTATAATTTTTTACCATATTACAGATACAGTGGAGCTGCGGTCCAGTCCCGGTCACTGTTCTATGAGCCTGCTTGCTCACATTACACTCACCACCCCCTCCTCTCACCACTCTTGCACCGTAGAGAAAGTGAGAGTGTAACGTCCGTGGTCGCTGACCACGAACTCCTTCCATCCAGTCGACGCCCTTCTCTCAAGAGATGTCTGCACATACGGCTGTCCTGCTCCACTATGACCACCAGGGTGCGCTCACGAGCTCAGTCCAGACTTAAGAAGCATGTTGGTGATTTGAGCTAATTGCTCCAGAGCACCCTGGGCTATAAGAAGGTCCCAGCCCCATCCTCCCACGCCTGAGCCTTGTTGTTGTATCCCTAGTCTGTCTTGCAAATGGCCCCCTAGTGTTTCCTGCTCCTAGTGTTTTCCTGTTCTTGTTTCCTGTTCCTGTATCCTGAATCTAGTGTCGTGCTTGCTGTAGCCGTGCTGTACTGTATTCTACGCCTGACCTGCCTCTCCACACCTGACGTCCACCTGCTGCCAAGTTCCTGCCTAGCCTGCCTCGCTACTATCTGAGCTGCCACAGGTACCCTATACGAACTATAAACATTTAACTGCGTCCTGTTGGCCAGCTGCCATACCGCCAAGACGGTACGGCCCAGTGGGTCCACGAACCAGTCGTGACAGAGAGGCTTCCTGGCTGAATAGATGCAGAGGCTGCTGTAATCACAGGACTTTAATATCTAGCAAATTCCCTCTACAGGCACACAGACAGCTTGTAATTACCGGTTTGAGTATGATTAATAAGTCTCCTCCTATTCAGCCCTATTGAATTGAATGGATTGTGCTACATGCAAGTAAATTAAGCTACCAAATGGCCTATAGCTTTTATTTTTTAATTTTAGATCAGAAACTTGAATTTATATACTGAGGTGTAAGTCCTGAGATGTTTTTAAGGGGATGGCTGGAGGTATGTTTTAAATTATACCAGGTTTTGTCTAGAAAATGTCTTACGAGAAGTTATGGAATCCAGAGCAGTGCTATGTAATGATTCATCTTGCACCTGTTTTGCTTGTGAGTATGCTGTTTGCTGGCTCAGCGATTCCATATCCCAAAACAGCCACAATAGATGCAGCCCACCAAATAGCACCACATTTTTCTCAGACCACCCTTATGTATCCCAGACCACCCTCAGTTTTATTCCACAAGTGTTTTGCTCTGAGACACAGTTAAATTCCTGAGAAAAATATGATCATATGAGATTAATGCCCCACAACTTGTTTCCAGTGTTTTTTTTCAATGGACTAAGTGCAATTAATAGGTGCTAGTCTAAATATTAAAGAAATACATATTTATGCTGTGTAGGAATTTACTATAAAAGAGTTTTTTATATTCGTGTATTTGCTACCCTATGGTAAAATATGGGTATGCATTCATTATGCCAGTGATACAACATGTAACAACACCTTCAGAAACAACTGGAGACATTTTTATAATGTTTTAGACTTGCAGGGACAAGTTTTAGTTATTAATTTGTGGCATGCTTGTGACAAC
This sequence comes from Rhinoderma darwinii, assembly GCF_050947455.1. Lineage (NCBI taxonomy): Eukaryota > Metazoa > Chordata > Amphibia > Anura > Rhinodermatidae > Rhinoderma > Rhinoderma darwinii. Next base: position 363,073,850 of record NC_134690.1, on the reverse strand, counting down.
TCTTTGGCTATATTCACACCGGAGTGGAGACGCTGCGGAAAAAAAACCAGCGTATCCCCCCTTAGTGCCGCAGGGAATTCCGGCCGTAAAACAGCACCAAATTGAGGTGCAGTTTTTCGGCCGGAATGTCCGCTGCGGAAAACTGCATACAAAAAAAAAAGTTTCATACTTATGTAGCCATGGCGACGCGCCCCTCTGCCATCCTGCAGGCTGGCCTCCTGGGATGACGTTTCATTCCATGTGACCACTGCAGCCAATCACAGGCTGCAGCAGTCACATGTTATGAAAGGTCATCCCAGCCCGGCCTGGACGTAGAAGCACAGAATTCTGGGTAAGTATAAGATTTTTTTTTGTCTAAATTTCTCGCAGCTTTTCTGCCGCAAAAATCGCAGCATCTGCTACTTGTTGTGGGTTTACCTCCCCATTGAATTCAATGGGGAAAACCCACAACAAAAAATAAGTGACTACACAAATACAGATGACATGCTGCGTATTAAAAAACAGCACCGCAGGTGAATTTCTGAGCCTTCTAATGCTAAATACCGTGGTACAGTAGACACAAGATCTGTGCCAGGTCTCACCTGTTGTAAAATCAGTTATAAATAGCAGCGATAGAACTGTTTTTGATAGATGGAACTGAGCCGAACTGATTGATAAGGTGCAAGTGCGATGCTTAAAAGTTTAAAGGGTTTTACCAACATGTACATTATTTGCATACCGCTAGGACATGACATCAATATATTATTGGTGGAAGTCCAACTGCTTTTGGTGTTTATGGCAAAGATGTTTTCTTTTTTTTATTGATCTTTTTTCTATTTTGTGCTGTGGAAGAAGTATTGGAGTCAGATATTCTCGTGTTATATCGCAGGCAGCAATATTTAAGTACTATGTCTAATTTATCGCTAGTGTGAAAGCTTGGTTAAAACAAAAGTGTTAATGCAAAAAAAATAGTTTCCAATTTCCTAAAAAAAAATGTACCTTCAACTAAATGAGTGTAAGAAACAAACTGGTGCATTCTTAAGTTTCAGAGGTAAAATAAGTACTTATTAAAAAAAAAGTACAAAACAATGATAAAAAAGTGTGTTCAGAGCCCACCCTATGGTCCCAGGGATTATATATATATAGACCCAGCACATCTAGGTTTTCTCAAAATTTGATACCGCTATAATAATAACAATATATTTTTCAAGAAAACCAATAACTCAAATAAAAAAACAAAAATATAGTACATATATAATAATATGTATATAAATAAATATTATTATATATGTTACTACATATATAATATATTATCTAATTTATAGATACTATTTTTTTTCAGGCTGCATACCGCTTCTATCTATCTTTTACACAAGGGGGTTTTTACATACAAAATTATTTTTCTAATGTCACGTTATGAAAATATCAAATGAGCAGGAAATACTACAGCTAGATTGATTTCACACAGTTTGGTATTGTAATGCACTTTGACTGTAAAAGTGGCACCGATGTTTAGTTTTGGACTTCACGTATTTACATAAGAGGTGAAAAATCAATTTCACGACTCTGGATGACAAAGGTCACTGCTGGTCACCGTGACTATATTTTAGGCTGTCAGAACACATTTTTATGTTATAGAATAAATAGCAAGTGTTAGTCTATGCACAAATCATGCAGCTACTTGAAAGGAGAGAAAAGTATATTATTATACTGTGTATTATATATTAGAGCCCCACACCTTCTATAAAGCCGCTTATAAAAATCAGCTGCATGACTAGTAGAATGACAGAATATTCTAAAGAGGGAGGTCAGCTAACATAAGGGAAATAGCTCTGTCTCTCAATAAAGCTGATAAAAAAAATATCTTCAAAGCCTCATATTTTTTCATGCAGCTAGGCTTCCTTATTGATGTCACCATTGAACTACACTTCCCAGCATTCATATCAACAGATTGCGTTTCACACTCTACAGACAGAGATTCAATCAAGTATGTCTTGGCAATGTGTGAACCCTCTACATAACTAGGCAACTTTAAAATCAACCTCTATGAGAGCCAATATGGCTGACAATTGTAGATGTCAGACACTTACTACCTGTCCCAAAAACTGAAGGCATGACAAGTTAGGTTAAGTTCACACTACCGTTAATATACGTTTACCTCTCTTCCGTCAGAGGAAGAGAGGATCGAAAGATTAAGATTAAGCAACGGTTCTGTTAGGATTATCATTGATTTCAATGGTAATTCTTTTGTTTCAGTTGCTTCCGTTTGTTTCCGTTTGCTAGGATTCAGTTTTTTTCCCGGAAGCAAAAGTGCAGTCTGCAGAACTTTTGTTTCCGTGAAAAAAACAGAAACCTAGCGAACGGAGACAAACGGAAAGCAACTGAAACAAAAGAATTGCCATTGAAATCAATGATAATTCTAACGGAACGATTGCTTAATCTTAATCTTTCGATCCTCTCTTCTTCTGATGGAAGAGAGGTAAACGTATACTAATGGTAGTGTGAAAGAAGCCTTAAAGAGGCTCTGTCACCAGTTTTTGCAACCCCTATCTGCTATTGCAGCAGATAGGCGCTGCAATGTAGATTACAGTAACGTTTTTATTTTTAAAAAACGAGCATTTTTGGCCAAGTTATGACCATTTTTGTATTTATGCAAATGAGGCTTGCAAAAGTCCAACTGGGCGTGTTGAAAAGTAAAAGTCCAACTGGGTGTGTATTATGTGTGTTACATCGGAGCGTGTTTACTACTTTTACTAGCTGGGCGTTCTGACGAGAAGTATCATCCACTTCTCTTCAGAACGCCCAGCTTCTGGCAGTGCAGACACACAGCGTGTTCTCGAGAGATCACGCTGTGACGTCACTCACTTCCTGCCCCAGGTCCTGCATCGTGTCGGACCAGCGAGGACACATCGGCACCAGAGGCTACAGTTGATTCTGCAGCAGCATTGGCGTTTGCAGGTAAGTCGATGTAGCTACTTACCTGCAAACGCTGATGCTGCTGCAGAATCAACTGTAGCCTCTGGTGCCGATGTGGCCGACACGATGCAGGACCTGGGGCAGGAAGTGAGTGACGACACAGCGTGATCTCTCGAGAACACGCTGTGTGTCTGCACTGCCAGAAGCTGGGAGTTGTGGAGAGAAGTGGATGATACTTCTCGTCAGAACGCCCAGCTAGTAAACGCCCAGTTGGACTTTTACTGTAAACACGCCCAGTTGTACTTTTGCAAGCCTCATTTGCATAAATACAAAAATGGTCATAACTTGGCCAAAAATGCTCGTTTTTTATAAATAAAAACGTTACTGTAATCTACATTGCAGCGCCGATCTACTGCAATAGCAGATAGGGGTTGCAAAATCTGGTGACAGAGCCTCTTTAAGAGCACAAACAGCCAAGTAGAGTACTGCACACAGTTACTGCACTTATGGTTTCCAAGGCACAGTCAGGAGCATTCAATTATTGGGGCAGATTTATTAATACTGTCTAAGGGAGAATCTATTAACATTTCTACGTCAGTTTTCTGTCGAAGAAAAGTCGCAAACGGCACAAACGTCACAATTTCTTGTAAGAAATGTGACTTTTGTGCTATTTTTACCACTCACACCACTTTAGTAAAAAGAGTGAAAGGGGACAGGACTACCAACGGGCCTACAAATTTATTATAATCTACGCCAGAAACTGGCAAAAATCTACACCAGCTCATGGCTAATGTAGATTTCACAATTTGGCGCATGGATGGTTAGAGATGTGCCTAATTTATTAGGAGGCGTGCGCCTCTTTATAAATTTGGCAATTTTATTTAACTTTTTTTTATAGTAAGACTGGTATATGAAACGCCAGTCTTAATAAATTCCCCCCTAAGTTTTGACAAAGTAAACTAAGACCAGGAAGTCAGAAAATGCACCAAATTTATTAGTGTATGCTGTATGATAAATTTGGTGCATCTTGCTAGACATGTTAGACACATTTTTCTTTCTTATACCACCTCTTGATTGGCTTAGATTACGCCAGTTCTTTTGCACTGGTGTCAAATTTAAGCCACACCTACAGGACCACGCCCAATACTGCTAAGCCATGCCTCTGGTCGAGTGTGTCGAAACAAGCGTCTAAAACAGTAAATAAATATAGTGCACAGCATGTACTCCAGACTTCTGGTTTAATTTAAGCCAGAATTCTGGTGCATTTTAAATAGTAAATCTGCACCATTATGTTTAGTTGCAGGGAATTTAGCCCCTTCCAGACATCCGCCGTATAATTACAGCGCACGTCAGGTGAGGGAGTATTGAGCGGGTTAACGGGCGGTCCCACTCCATAGAACGAGCGTGTCCTCCGTATCTTACAGCTGACACTTCAGTATACTGATCGGGATCCCGCTCAAGCAACCGCTTATGGTTAGAAATAGGGGGTTGGCCCCCGTAAAGTTGCAACACCCCCTCCACAACGCGATTGCAGGGGTGCAGATTTTTGGCATGGCAGCCTGGGGGCCTGATGAAGGCCCCCAGGTCTGCCATCTTTCTACTCCTATGAAGCCCTGCTTCCAGCAGGGCTTCATTGTTGACTGTCAGTATAACTATATACTGCAATTCATTAGTATTGAAGTATATCATGCAAGCAATCCAATGATTGCTGGTTCAAGTCCCCTGGGGGAATAGTATAAAAAGATAAAATGCAGTAAAATAAAGATTTTAATAAATATAAAAAAATAAAAATATTAAAAAAACATTTTCCCTTAAGCACAATGTAAAAAAAAGATAAAAAATTAACATAACTGATGTCGTCGTGTTCGTAAAAGTCTGAACTATTACAAAATATAATTATTTAACCGCACAAGGAACGCCAAAAAAATAAAATTAAAAAAACGCCTGAATCGCTGATTTTTGGTCACTTTATCTCCCACAAAAAATGGAATAAGAAGTGATCAAAAAGTCTCATGTACCCAAATAGAAACTGTAACTCGCCCCACCAAAAATATTCCCTCATACCGCTCAATTGATGGAAAAATAAAAAGTTTGGGCTCCCAGAATATGGCGACAAAACTCAAATTTATTTTTAACATTTGGTTTTTTCCTTGTAAAAGTAGTAAAACATAAAAAAAGCTATATAAATTTGGTATCGCCGTAAGACCCGCAGAATAAAGTTAACATGCTGTTTTTACGGCAGGTATATATATATATAAATTTACAGCTCCAAGTGTACTGAATAACAAATTGGTATGCAGCAGGCTCCTAAGATCCACATAGTGGTGGTTGCAGGCAGTCAGAATTTTCTTGTTTAGCTCTATGCCTACATTATATATGGGATTTAGAGTTCTTTATCCAAAATAACCAAGTGCCAACTCCTATAAAGATATATTATGAAATGAAATGAAAGGTAGTGATATGATTTTGATTCTATGTACTGTAGTATATATTATTTGTACTAATATAGATTAAACTTCTGTCTGATTGTATAGTCTTTTTCTTTTGCTTCTTTGGGGAACAAAACACTTCTAATAGAATAGGCGGATGATTTCCCAGTATTGAAATGTTCACCTGATAACACTATATTTTATCTTTTGTAATATATTTTCAGACCACTTGTCTCAGTTGTCTGAAATCAATGTTCTGTAACAATTAGTCCGTCACCAAACATGTGAAGATGGGATTGCTGGTCTGATCAGCTGAAATACTTTTGTGGAAGAGAGAAAAAAAAAAAATAGTGAACCATATACAGCGCTGCTGGTATAAAGGTGGAAGGAAATTGAAGATATTGAGACTGCATAAGATTTATTGCTAGAGGCTACGTGTTTCGACGCTGAACCAGCGTCATCATCAGGCCAAGTATACAGAACAGTAAAAAAGTCTCCTTATATGTAGGTCGTGTGATCACAAACACCAGGGTTTTGAAAAAAAAAACGCCAAATTTGGGGTAAAAGTACAACTCTGGCGTCACATGTGGTCAGAGTGGTGTAAACAAAATAGTAAAATAACATTGCAGCAGCAATTAAGAGTATGCAAATAGTACAGTTGTTAATAGTTGGAGAAGGGAAGAGAAATACAGGACGTGAGCATTAAAAAATGAGTGAGAAGCACATAACACATACAATGATTGCTATAGTAACATTAGGATTAACATTCAGAACCTTCTTGAACACTTGGCCTGATGATGACGCTGGTTCAGCGTCGAAACGCGTAGCCTCTTGCAATAAATCTTATGCTATCTCAAGATCTCCAATTTCCTTCCACCTTTATACCAGCAGTGCCGTATATGGTTCACTATTTTTTTGTTTTTTATCTCTCTTCCACAAATAATCCTAGCTACCGGTTTTGAACCAGGCTGCAGTGGTTTTATGGTCCTCTTATAGCCCATTACAGAGGTGTGCTGCACAACCTTAAGAGTTCAGCACATTTGTCTTTCCTCTATCCTATTCCCTATATTACTCGTGGTGATCTATATGGCGCCGTGCTTTTTTCGCTTTTACTTCCAGCTGAAATACTGTCATGTTCTTTCTAACTTAACTCAATGGACCCCTGATACGCGCAGGGAGTTTTACCTTTTACCTCTCTAGAGTTATGTGCCATATAAAGGTAGCAAACAGATTCCAGTTCTATCAAGGGGCAGGAGGTGTATGGTAAGTATACTGATGCAGTCCAAGTAAGGTAGCCTCTGGCAGAGTTCTTGTATTTGACAGCAAAATCCATCAGGTAGGAAGTTTGTTTTTTCCCTCCCCCTCCAACCTTATATTTTACAAAGAATTGAATAGATGAATGGAGAAATGCCAAAAATATCTGAACAAGAGTGTGTTTTAGATTGAAATCATTCAGGGCCTATTGCTGCCAAAAAGAATAATGTTTCATTTTGTTTGCTTAAGAAAGCTTTTTTAGGTTGAAATGTAGACCAGTTTAATACTGCTAATGCACTATTTCTCCTGCACATGGTTTGCAGGCAAAATACATGCTATCTGGCCAAATCATTTTATGCATCTTCATGTAATCAATAGCAGAAGTGGGCAAGGCGTGACCTTCACTGACTTTCCTTGCTCTTAACATGTGTTGAGGAGCGTTGTTCTGCAGGGACTCAAAAATAAGCAATAAGCATTGTAGGTAAAAACCAAAGAAAAGTCATTAACATTGTACATCACTATGGTCAGGGGTGGGCAAACACAGCTGGGGGCCCTCATACAAGAACAGAATAAAAGCCCCTTGCCATCCAATATCACATCATAGATCACCCACTTACAGATGTGTTCATCTTTATCTTTGCTGGAATTTTGTTAAGGACTCCAATTTCTCATGAAACAATACAATATTGTGACATGTTAGGTAAACCCTTGACAGGCTGCAACACACATCATAACCACTGGGTAGCCACCCATAGACACATATAGCATAGACATCTCGTGACAGAGTATTGCGAGTATTAGGGCTCACCCTCCCCCCATCTATATAGAACATTTCAATTATATAGTTAACTTTGCTGTTATAAATGCATATACAGTGTTTAAATGGCAGATTTTTCATGTGGAAAAATCTGTTGGTTTGCCCGAGGCTCCGCGACAGAAATCGGAGGTTTTGCAGTCCAAATAGCAGCAGATCTGCATGCAGATTAACCTCATTCAATAGGACTCATCTGTCTGTGTGGCTACCTGGGGCCTTTTTTTCTGTTTGGGTGTTTACACAAATCATTTTTGTCTGTAGTGCATTTTTTTTGCAGCACTTTTGGATATAACGGCAAAGCTTAACCATTTTTGTAAAAAAGTTTGTGTATGTTATAAACAGTAACGGAGTCTTACTCTAGTTTAATGAATTTATTAAGAAAATCCCATTAAACTCAGTTTTATGTTGCTCTATAAATTTCAGGTAACTATATTTTAATTCAAAGTTTTATAAATAAAATAATAGAATTGTGGCTGATTGTCAATGAGATGAGAGTTAAAAGCCAAAGAAATGAATTACATTTTAATGGGTGTGCCTTGAATATTAATTTATTGCAATCTAGCGTTACAAAAATCTGATATTATTATGCACAGCCATGGTGGGACTGACTAACATTAACTATAAAGCAAAAATGACAACCCTGGCAGACTGTATGGGAGGGATCAGAATTTAAATTAGTTGTGCACTCATACAATGGATGCACTATTATTACTGTATTCTTTTTTTTTTTTAACAAAAAAAGCTTATTGCTTTAACACTATTGGCACAGTATTTGTTTCATAGAAAGTTCGCTGGCCTAAAGTTCTGAAGGTTTTAATATTCAGGAGAAAAGGATCGTTTTCTTCCAAAAATGCTATGTACACCTTTGATTTAATTTTTTAAAAAATACATCCTAAATAAACCCCTATGTTAAGTGGTTTAAAACAGCTTTGAAATTGACTTTTATTAAAAAAATGTTTACTTTTTAAGATACAGCTTCTATGTGTCCTGTGTACAAAGATGCTCTATCCTTCCGTCAAAGCTGAATACGTCAGGTCAGCTAAACTGACGGCTCCGATCAAAGCTGGTCTTGCGTGTCTCAGCTAATAACGATCACATCTAAGTTCATTAACTTAGATGTGATTGTTATTAGCTGGATCCTCTGTGTCAGAGACACGCAGGACCAGCTTTCACCGGTGATGTCAGTCCAGCTGACCTGACGGAATTGGCATTAAAGGAAGAATACAGCTTCTTTGTATACGGGTTACATAAAAACTGTATCCTAAAATGTAAATAAAATGTGATAAATTCATTGAAAGGTGCTTAAAATCACTAAATACATCCATTTACTATAAAAATGGTGTACATAGCCTTTAAGTGACAACAATGTGAGAAATCAAGAAGTAAAATCCCAAGAACACAAGCAAATATCAAAACGTAGTAGTTTGATGTTTGTCTTCTGAGTAGAACAAATAAGTATTTGTGGGAAAATAATTTCATTGTGTGATGATCTGAAATTCTAAAAGCCATGCGAACTTCAAGATGTTTGTGTACAGTCATATATAATTATATATATATATATATATATATATATATATATATATATATATATATATATATATATATATAAAAAGATAAAGTAACATCTCTGTATAATGTAATGAACATACTAATATTTTTTTTCTTTATATTTTTTATCATATTGTAGAAATGGAGATATATGCACAGCTGTAAACTATCCATGTTACCATCAAGCACAGCCTGATATAGTTCTTATTCTTTGATCTTTGTTATAAAATCACATATGGAAGGAACTAGACACAGATAGGTGTATCTAATATTCATGATACAGTAAAATGCACTGCAGATAACGGTACATTTGACATTCACTGCATGGTTTATTAATGCATTGAAATATGTTAAGCAGAGGAAGGGCCTGATTATAAGATTTTCTGAATAATTAAACTGATAGGAAGGTAGATGGCCTACAGTGGACACTTGTCACTTAACATGACAAGAGAACATACACTGTAATACCCTATTTCCCATAAATAATAACTCTAGAGAACCACATTCCCGAAAGGCCAAGGAGGACACTCACTGAGCTATAAAACGTATATTTCAAGCTATTGATCACCTAGGTAATTGGACTACACAGCTACGATAAAAACAACATCTAAAAAACACCCTTAAATCTTTATGTTGCTCACTGTACGGTATTAAAAATGTGTTGATTTGATTCTATGGGTTGTTACAAATGTACTGATACCAAATATGTATTTAAAAAAAATTCTGAATAAAACAATTTGTAAGTGAGATTTTTTTTTTCTGGGATTTCTTTTTTGTTTATTAATTTTTTTTTTTTTTTTTTTAGCCCCAGTAGGGGACTTCAACTTGTGAGCCCAAGCTTTTATAATACTCTGAAATACTTCGTTACACTTACAGGCAGCCTAGGCCTAATAGGATCACATACATAGCAGACCTGGAGTCTTTTTTCTAATCTTCGGCAACACTTTTTATGAGTATATTTTATCTTGGTCATACATAAAAATTAAATGTATTTGATCACATTTCTGCCTTGGTTATTGTCAGGGGTGGGATGCAAACATTTAACAACAGGTTCCCTTGTTCCATGGAAAATTTTTCTAATAATAAAATAAAACAATTACGATATTCCAAATATGCCCTATATTAAAGTGGACTCCAAATAAAGGAATTCCCTGTCCAGAATGTTTTACTGATTTCCACACTATTTGTACACCTACATAAGCATTCTTACCTACCTACCGACGCTCATTATATTAAACTCACCCATTACTTATAGACCTATATGCACACATTCAATATCCTTATCATCCTCAGGCCATTTAGTTAGACTGTGCACTGTGAGAAGGGTGGAGGACAGTGCGGCATGTGCAGTAAGCCGCGACAAATCTCCTGGCTATTGCACAGACACGGTGCCAGAACCAAGCTCAGTACATATATAGTGCACCAGAACAAAGCTCAGTACATATATACAACACCAGATCCAAGCTCAGTACATATATATAGTACCAGAATCAAGCTCAATACATATATACAGCACCAGAACAAAGCTCAATACATATATACAGCACCAGAACAAAGTTCAGAGCGGGCCCGAGCGCTCGCGCACCGTGAAGATCATCATTATTAACTCATGAACTCCTGGACTATAAGAGGGTCACCGCCCTTCTTATCCTCGCCTGAGCGTTGTTGTTGTTTCCTTTAGTCTGTCTTGCAAATGGTCTCCTAAGTGTCTTCCAGCTCCCCAGTGTTTCCCGTTCCTGTATCCTGTTTCTCGTGCTATCTGTACCATCCTGGTCTATTGCCGTGCTGAACTGTTGTCATGTTGTGCTGCATCTCCTTGCCTGTTCTACTACTCCACGCCTGAAATCTACCTGCTGCCTGGTCCCAGCCGAGCCTGCCTTGCTACTGTCTATAGTGCCTTAGGTACCCTTTTCTGGACTATAGACTCTGTACCATACCTGTTTGGCCAGCTGCCATCCCGCTACGCGGAACGGCCCAGTGGGTCCACACCCCGCCTCATGACAGTACGCTCAGGCCATGGACCCCGCTGGTCAATTTAAGGGCATGTCACCCTCCCGGACCTGCAGGATCTCCGAACAAGACAGGATCAACTTCTTGTGGCAGTGGACTCCATGGCGCAGCAGCTAGGGGCACTAACTGCTTCCATTGCCTCTATACAAACTCCTCTGACCGAACCTCCTGCTACTTCTCCTGGCGGTTCCGGTTCGGATTCCCGGTTCTCACTGCCATTACCTTCTCGGTTCAATGGAGACACAAGTACGTGCAGGGGATTTCTGAACCAATTCTATATCCATTTTTCCATGCACACCCGAGCATTTATGTCCGACGGAACCAAGATCGCCTTCGTGTCCCTACTTGCTGGCAAGGCCCTGGCATGGGTGAACCCAATCTGACAACGACAGGGACCCGAGACTCGAGACTTCCAGGGGTTCGTGCGTTTGTTCCGTACTGTATTTGAAAAGCCAGGACGTGTTTCGTCGGCAGCTACGGCTATCTTCCACCTTTGCCAAGAGGACACATTTGTGGGCGAATACACCATCCAGTTCTGGACCCTGGCGGGAGAGTTGTCCTGGAACAATGAGGCCTTGGTGGCATCCTTCTGGCATGGCCTGTTGCCCAGTATCAAGGACGAACTTGCTGCCCGAGACCTACCACCTGCCTTGGACGACCTGATTCTGCTGGCTACTCGGGTAGATATAAGGCTCAGGGAGAGGTCTCATGAGATGAAACAGGAGAGACGGCTTCCTAGATTGGCGCCCAACTTTCAACAACCCCTCTTGCCTTCATCTACTGCTACGCCCGAGGTGCCGATGCAGGTGGATCGCCTAAAATTGTCTATACAAGAGAAACAGCGCAGGCACACCTCTGGTCTCTGTCTGTATCGCGGCCTCGCTAGCCATGTCGTGCGTCTGTGTCCACAGAAACCAAAAAACCCCAATGCCTAGGTTTGGTTGGAGAGACAACCCTGGGCGCTACTGCATTTAATCGTGAACTCTCTTCCAAACTGTTTATTGCCGTGACTAGAGATGAGCGAACCGGGACAACCGAACCCGGTTTCGGTCCGAACATCGGGAAAAGTTCGGTTCGCAGCGAATCCGAACTTAACCGGGTTCGGACGAACACGTTTTGACCGAACCCGGTCAAAAATATTATACAAATCGGCAGCCACTTGTCTCTATCAATCACTGATAGAGAAAAGAGGCTGCTAATTAAAAATAAAATAAAAAGCATTTCATACGTACCTGGTCGTTGTCTTGGTGACGAGTCCCTCTTCTTCCTCCAGTCCGACCTTCTTTCCTGACGCGGCAGCCTGTGATTGGCTGCAGTGGTCACATGGGCTGTAACGTCATCCAGGAATGTCGGGCCGGATGTCGAGAGGGACGCGTCACCAAGGCAACGGCCGGGAGACCGGATTGGAAGAAGCAGAAAGTTCTCGGTAAATATGAAGGTCTTTTTTTTTTTACAGGTTACTCTATATTCTGATCGGAATTCACTGTCCAGGGTGCTGAAACAGTTACTGCCGATCAGTTAACTCTTTCAGCACCCTGGACAGTGACTATTTACTGACGTCACCTAGCAACGCTGCCGTAGTGACGGGTGCACACATGTAGCCACCCGTCATTACGGGGCCTCATGCACACGACCGTAAAAACACCCGTTATTACGGGTCGTAATTATGACCCGAAATAGCGGGCCCATAGACTTCTGTTAGCCACGGGTACCTTCCCATTTTCTCACGGGAAGGTGCCCGTGCCGTTAAAAAGATAGAACATGTTCTATTTTTTTTATTTTACGGGCGGTGCTCCTATACTTTATAATGGGAGCACGGCTCGGAAAAACGTCCGGCTGCCCGGCCATGCTCATCTCCTGAAATACTCTGTGCTGCCTTAAACTCTGTGGACAGGTCAGGATCCTGTTTCTTTTAAATGCTGCTGGGGAACCTGCTCGATCCACTATATAAGGCTGCGCTACAGTGCTTGGGAATAAGTGACTGGGGCAGAAGAGGATGGAGGCGCAGCCTTATATAGTGGATCGAGCGGGTTCCCCAGCAGCATTTAAAAGAAACAAGATCCTGACCTGTCCACAGAGTTTAAGGCAGCACAGAGTATTTCAGAAGATGAGCGTGCGGATCTTGTGCGGGGTGGTGACTTGCCAATTATGTGAAGGTGTTATTGAGGACAGGAGTGGAGGAGAGGTAACAGACTGAGAGCTACGTAATGGTAAGAGCAGAGTTCACAGCAGCACTGAATCTGCACGCTCATCTCCTGAAATACTCTGTGCTGCCTTAAACTCTGTGGACAGGTCAGGATCCTGTTTCTTTTAAATGCTGCACTGTAGCGCAGCCTTATATAGTGGATCGAGCGGGTTCCCTAGCAGCATTTAAAAGAAACAGGATCCTGACCTGTCCACAGAGTTTAAGGCAGCACAGAGTATTTCAGGAGATGAGCACGGCCGGCCACAGGCAGCCGGTCGTTTTTCCAAGCCGTGCTCCCATTATGCACACGACCGTAAAAACACCCGTTATTGCGGGTCGTAATTACGACCCGCAATAACGGGCTCATAGACTTCTGTTACCCACGGGTACCTTCCCGTTTTCTCACGGGAAGGTGCCCGTGCCGTTAAAAAAATAGAACATGTTCTATTTTTCTATTTTACGGGCCGTGCTGCTATAATTAGGGTATGTTCACACGACAGCGTCCGTAACGGCTGAAATTACGGGGATGTTTCCGCCTGAAAACATCCCCGTAATTTCAGCCGTAACGGTATGTGCAGGCGCTTGAACGCCGCGTCCATTACGGATGTAATTGGCGCTGCTATTCATTGGAGTCAATGAATAACGGCTCCAATTACGGCCAAAGAAGTGACCGGTCACTTCTTTGACGCGGGCGTCTATTTACGCGCCGTCATTTGACAGCGGCGCGTAAATACACGCCTCGTGTGAACAGACAAACGTCTGCCCATTGCTTTCAATGGGCAGATGTTTGTCAGCGCTATCGAGGCGCTATTTTCGGATGTAATTCGGGGCAAAAATGCCAGAATTACATCCGTAATTAGTGCGTGTGAACATACCCTAAGGGGAAAAGGTGGGTTTTTCATTTTTTTAACATTTTTTAAATTAAGATTTATAAAACTTTTATTTTACTTTTTTACTAGTCCTACTAGGGGACTTTATTATAAAAGCGATCGGATGATCGCATATTACACTGCAATACTTTTGTATTGCAGTGTATTACTGCCTGTCCGTTTAAAACGGACAGGCATCTGCTAGGCCAGAGGCATGATCTAGCAGGCATTCACTAAAGGCAGACCTGGGGGCCTTTATTAGGAGTAGAGATGGGCGAACTTTTCAAAAGTTCGGTTCGGCTAGTTCGCCGAATTTCACAAAAAAGTTCGATTCGGACCGAACTAGTTCGGACCGAACCTGTCACTTCCGTGCGCCGAGCATGCTACTGTCCAGGGTGCTGATAGAGTTAATGGGCTGCACTAACTCTTTCAGCAACCTTGACAGTACATGCTCGGCGCGCGGAAAATACAATTTAAATGTAATAAAAAAATAAAAATTATACGTTCGTACTTACTTTCCTCCTGTCCGGCCTCCAGCGATGACGTTTCATCCCTTTCGCCGCTGCAGCCAATCACAGGCTGTAGTGGCGGTCACGCACGTCAGGATGACGCTTCATCCCACGTGACCGCCTCTGCAGCCAATCACAGGCTGCAGCGGCGACATGGATGAAACGTCATCGCTGGAGGCCGGACAGGAGGAAAGTAAGTATGAACGTATTATTTATTTTTTTGGGCATGTATGTATGTTGTCATGTATGTATGTATGTATGTATATATGTGCATGTATGTATGTTGTCATGTATGTATGTATGTATGTATGTATGTATGTATGTATATATGTGCATGTATGTTTGCATGTATGTTGGCATGTATGTATATATGTGCATGTGTGTATGTATATTTGCATGTATATATTTGCATGTATGTATGTATGTTTGCATGAATGTATGTTTGTATGTATGTATGTTTGCATGTATGTATATTTGCATGAATGTATGTTTGCATGTATGTATGTTGTCATGTATGTTGTCATGTATGTATGTATGTATGTTGTCATGTATGTATGTGCATGTATGTTGGCATGTATGTATGTATATATGTGCATGTTTGTATGTATATTTGCATGTATATATTTGCATGTATGTATGTATGTATGTTTGCATGTGTGTATGTTTGCATGTATGTATGTATGTTGGCATGTATGCATATATGTGCATGTTTGTATGTATATTTGCATGTATATATTTGCATGTATGTATGTATGTTGTCATGTATGTATGTTTGCATGTTTTTATTTTTGCATGTATGTTTGCATGTATGTTTATATATATGTGCATGTATGTAATTATGTTTGCATGTATTTATGTTTGCATGTATATTTGTGCATGCTTGTATATATGTATGTATGTATCTTTGCATGTTTGTATGTATGTATTTTTTCATGTGTGTGTGTATGCATGTATGTATGATAGTTTGCATGTATGTATGTATGTTTGCATGTATATATGTGCATGCTTGTATATATGTATGTATGTTTGTATATATGTATGTATGTATGTTTGCATGTATGTTTGTTTGTATATATGTCTGTATGGCCATGTATGATACTGTCTGCTGGAGCCCTGTATCTAAGTCAACTTCGCGGCAGGCTTCTATACATGGTATAACAGTCAGTATCACACATTAAACTGAATCTAAGCCTACGACATGTATTATTTCATTTTTTTTTTTTTTTACAGGTTTGGTGTTTGGACTACGTCGGTTTCGAGGACTACTTCGATGACGGTTTTTTTTTTCTACAATAAAATGGTTAATGAGGGTTGTGTTGGGGGTGCTTTATTTCAATAAAATATTTTATCTATATCTTTGTCTTTTTCTTTTCAATTTTATTACTACCACTTTAGTAATGGCCGCTGTCTGAGTGACAACATCCATTACTAAGGCGAGGCTTAGTGTTAGCCGGTGCAGAGGCTAACACTAACCACCATTATTACCCCGGTACCCACCACCACCAGGGGTGCAGGGAAGAGCCAGGTACGATCCAGTACCCGACCATCTGTTGTGATGGTCGGGCTCTGGGGCGGCCGCAGGCTGGTATTATGAGGCTGGGAAGGGCCAAAAACAGTGGACCTTCCCACCCTTGTAATGCTAGGCTGCTGCTGTGTTGTATCTGGCTGGTTATAAAAGTGGGGGGGACCCCACGTCATTTTTTTAAATTATTTATTTATTTTTATTTTTTTTTTAAAAAGACATGGGGTTCCACCCAATTTATCATAACCAGCCACATACAACACAGTGTTATTAGCCTGGGAATGGACAAAACCAGTGGCCCTTCCCACCCATGTAATGCCAGACTGCTGCGGCCTTGTATATGGCTGGTTATTAAAAATGTCGGGGACCCAACGTCTATTGTTAAATTTGTTAAATTAAAAAAAAAAACGACGTGGGGTCCCCCCCATTTTTATAACCAGCCCGATACAACACAGCAGCAGCAGCCTAGCATTACAAGGGTGTTAAGGTCCACTGTTTTTGGCCCTTCCCAGCCTCATAATACCAGCCTACGGCCGCCCCAGTACCCGACCATCACAACAGATGGTCGGGTACTGGATCGTACCAAGCTCTTCCCGGCACCCCTGGTGGTGGTGGGTACCGGGGTAATAATGGGTGGTTAGTGCTAGCCTCTGCACCGGCTAACACTAATTACCGCCTTAATAATGTACGCTGTCAATCAGCCAACTGCCATTATCTAGGCACTAATAAAGTTTAAGACAATTCTTTTTTATTGAAATAAGAAATCCCCAACAAAACCCTCGTTAACCATTTTATTAAAATTTGAAAAAACGTAGATCTACGCAGTAGTCCAACGAATCGAAGATGTAGTCCAATCGGTACATCAAAATCTGCAACAACATAAAAAAACAGTTATCAATGTGAACAATAACAATACTTCTACTCACCTACACACATATATACACGCAGACACACACAAACAACCATACACAAACACACACATATACACAAACACACATATACACACATATAAACAAACACACCCATATATACACAAACACACACACATAAACACACACCCATATACACAAACACACATATACAAAAACACACACACACAAACATCTACACACAAACATATACACAAATACACCCATATATACACACACATATACAAAAACACATATACACAAACACACCCATATATACACAAACACACACATAAACACACACCCATATACACACATATACACAAACACACATATACAAAAACACACACACACAAACATCTACACACAAACATATACACATACACCCATATATACACACACATATACACAAACATATACACAAACACATATACACAAACACACCCATATATACATAAACACACATATACACAAACACACATATAAAAACAGACAAAGACACATACCCAAACACACACACTGTTTCTTTTAAATGCTGCTGGGGAACCCGCTCGATCCATTATATAAGGCTGCACTATAGTGCAGCATTTAAAAGAAACAGGATCCTGACCTGTCCATAGAGTTTAAGGCAGCACAGAGTATTTCAGGAGATGAGCGTGCAGATTCAGTGCTGCTGTGAACTTTGCTCTTACCATTACGTAGCTCTCAGTCTGTTACCTCTCCTCCACTCCTGTCCTCAAGAACACCTTCACATGATTGGCAAGTCACCACGTAATGGTAAGAGCAGAGTTCACAGCAGCACAAAGTATTTCAGGAGATGAGCGTGCAGATCTTGTGCGGGGTGGTGACTTGCCAATCATGTGAAGGTGTTATTGAGGACAGGAGTGGAGGAGAGGTAACAGACTGAGCTACGTAATGGTAAGAGCAGAGTTCACAACAGCACAGAATCTGCACGCTCCTCTCCTGAAATATTCTGTGCTGCTGTGAACTCTGCTCTTACCATTATGTTGCTCTCAGTCTGTTACCTCTCCTCCACTCCTGTCCTCAAGAACACCTTCACATGATTGGCAAGTCACCACTTAATGGTAAGAGCAGAGTTCACAGCAGCACAGAGTATTTCAGGAGATGAGCGTGCGGATCTTGTGCGGGGTGGTGACTTGCCAATCTTGTGAAGGTGTTATTGAGGACAGGAGTGGAGGAGAGGTAACAGACTGAGCTACGTAATGGTAAGAGCAGAGTTCACAGCAGCACAGAATCTGCACGCTCCTCTCCTGAAATATTCTATGCTGCTGTGAACTCTGCTCTTACCATTACGTAGCTCTCAGTCTGTTACCTCTCCTCCACTCCAGTCCTCAAGAACACCTTCACATGATTGGCAAGTCACCACCGCGCACAAGATCCGCACGCTCATCGCCTGAAATACTCTGTGCTGCTGTGAACTCTGCTCTTACCGTTACGTGGTGACTTGCCAATCATGAAGGTGTTATTGAGGACAGTAGTGGAGGAGAGGTAACAGACTGAGAGCTACATAATGGTAAGAGAAGAGTTCACAGCAGCACAGAATCTGCACGCTCCTCTCCTGAAATATTCTGTGCTGCTGTGAACTCTGCTCTTACCATTACGTGGTGACTCCACTCCTGTTCTCAATAACACCTTCACATGATTGGCAAGTCACCACCCCGCACAAGATCCGCACGCTCATGTCCTGAAATACTCTGTGCTGCTGTGAACTCTGCTCTTACCATTACGTGGTGACTTGCCAATCATGTGAAGGTGTTATTGAGGACAGGAGTGGAGGAGAGGTAACAGACTCAGAGCTACGTAATGGTAAGAGCAGAGTTCACAGCAGCACAGAATATTTCAGGAGAGGAGCGTGCAGATGTTGAGGAGTGTATGACGCTGAGAGGCCGCGGCAGCCTGTGATTGGCTGCAGAGGCGGTCACGTGACGTGAGTGACCGCCACTACAGCCTGTGATTGGCTGCAGCGGCGACATGGATGAAACGTCATCGCTGGAGGCCGGACAGGAGGAATGTAAGTATGAACGTATTTTATTTTTTTTTTTATTACATTAAAATTTTATTTTCCGCGCACCGAGCATGGTACTGTCAAGGTTGCTGAAAGAATTAGTGCAGCCCATTAACTCTTTCAGCACCCTGGACAGTACCATGCTCGGCGCACGGAAATTACAGGTTCGGTCAGAACTAGTTCGGTCCGAATCAAACTTTTTCGTGAAATTCGGCGAACTAGCCGTACCAAACTTTTCATAAGTTCGCTCATATCTAGCCGTGACCATCGTCGCTGGCGAGACGCTCCATCCGGTTTCTGCCTACCTGGACTCTGGCTCTGCAGCTAATTTCATCCATCAAGACCTTGTGCATCTTCTCCAGTTACCCACTGTTGGCCTGAAAAGGCCGTTGATCGTTGCCTCGGTAGATGGACTACCTTTGCCTGTTCCAGTTTTTTCCGTTAACAAGCCGTTGAGACTTCAAGTGGGAGCTCTTCACACTGAGCTCTTCCCTGAGATCTTCACAGGGAGCTCTTCCCTGTTTGTTCTGCCCAAGGCCGTCAACCCTGTGCTGCTGGGTTTGCCTTGGCTCCGTTTGCATGCCCCAGTCCTGGATTGGAACTCCGGAGAGGTTCTCCAGTGGGGTCCCAAGTGTCTCGACAACTGTCTGGGTCATATCCATCCACCGCAGCCTTCTCCGCATCAGTCATTGGCAGGGTTGCCTCTGTGTTTCTCTGAGTTCGCTGATGTCTTCGACAAGAAGGAAGCAGAAACCTTGCCGTCTCATCGTGCCTATGATTGTCCGATCGACTTGGTTCCTGATTCATCCCCTCTTCGAGGTAGAGTATACCCTCTCTCCCTGCCAGAGACTCAGTCTATGTCGACCTATATTAAGGAGAATCTGGAGAGGGGCTTCATTCGTAAATCCTCATCCCCGGCCGGAGCCGGGTTCTTCTTTGTCAAGAAGAAGGATGGATCCCTCCGTTCCTGCATTGACTACCGAGGCCTCAATTGGATCACGGTGAAGAACAGGTACCCTTTGCCTTTAATTTTGGAACTGTTCGATCACATACGGGGGCAATTTTTTTTTCTAAACTGGACTTGCGGGGGGCCTACAACCTGATCCGGATTCGTCAGGGTGACGAGTGGAAGACCGCATTCAATACTCGTGACGGGCACTATGAATACCTAGTGATGCCCTTCGGCCTGTGTAACGCCCCCGCGGTGTTTCAAGAATTTGTCAATGACATTTTTCGTGATCTCTTCTATATCTGTGTTGTGGTGTATCTCGATGACATTTTGATTTTTTCCCCAGATCCAGTAACTCATCAGAGTCATGTCCACCAGGTGTTTCTTTGTTTAAGGGAGAATCATCTTTACACCAAGCTGGAGAAGTGAATGTTTGAAAAAAGATCTCTTCCCTTCCTGGGCTACATCATCTCCGATCAGGGCCTCAAAATGGACCCTGAGAAGATAGTGCCCACTGAGGCATTCCCTGTAGATTGGGCCCCTATATAGTCCCCTGTAGTTAGGGCCCCTATATAGTCCCCTGTAGATAGGGACCCCTATATAGTCTGCTGTAGCTGGTGCCCCATATATAGCCACCTGTAGTTAGTGCCCCTCTAAAGTCCCCTGTAATTAGTGTGCTCTATATAGTCCCCTGTAGTTACTGCCCACAGTAAAAGGAAATAAAAAAACATTATATGCTTACCTGTGCCCGTTCCAGCCCTGTCCTCCAGTGACACCAGGCCTCCTCCAGCGGAACAACGCAGCGGTATGATGACGTCATAGCGCCGTCTTCATCATTGCTAAAGCGCTGAATGGTGAGGCATTCTGTGCCTGCCAGGGCAGTGCTAGGCAACACAATTGTATCCGCGTCCTAAGGACGCGGATACAATTGAGTGCAGGGGACCGGTTACGGTTTCCCGCTTTAACCCGGTTCCCCCAAATCGGCTGTAATTTTAACAACCGGTTAGGGAGAACTGGGGCGAACCGGCCGGATCCCACCCCTCGTTATTGTAGCTGAGAAGGTGGGAGTATTTAAAGCCAATATGTAAAACTATACCACAATAAACAGTATTCATTTACATTGTGCTGTTCATTTAGAGATTAATGAAACTATCTTTGGTGCTGTAGTAGTGGATGCAGCAATGTCAGCTATTCCGCAATCATAGTCAAAGAGATAACTGTAAAGGACCACGTATTATAAAGTATTTAAAAAATGCTTAGTGTTTAAGTCCATATGCCAAAAAATATTAACCCCTTAATGACCAGCCTATTTTGGACCTTAATGACCAAGCTATTTTTTACGTTTTTAAATCGTCGCATTCCAAGAGCTATAACGTTTTTATTTTTGCGTTGACATAGCTGTATAAGGTCTTGTTTTTTGCGGGACAAGTTGTATTTTTTAATAGCACCATTTTTAGGTACATATTATTTATTGATTAACTTTTATTAACTTTTTTTTGGGGGGGAATAGAAAAAAATCTGAAATTTTGCCACTGTTTTTTGCGTCCTAAATCTACGCCATTTACCGTGTGGTATAAATAATACAATAACTTTATTCAGCGGGTTGTTACGATTGCAACGATATTAAATTTGTATAGTTTTTGTATGTTTTACTACTTTTACACAGTAAAAACGCTTTTTTTTCAAAATTATTTGTTTTTGTGTCTCCATATTTGAAGAGCCGTAACGCTTTTATTTTTTCGCCGATGCGGTTGTGTGAGGGCTTTTTTTTTGCGGGACAACTTGTAGTTTTTATTGGTACCATTTTGGAGTAGATGCGACTTTTTGATCACTTTTTATCACATTTTTTTAAAGTCAGTATTCACAGAAAACAGCAATTTTTCCATAGTCTTTTATTAATTTTTTTACGGCGTTCACCGTGCGGGTTAAATAATGTAATAGATTTATAGTCGGGGTCGTTACGGACGTGGCGATACCAAATATGTGTAACTTTTTAACTTTATTTTGTTTTTTTAATAGTAAAGCAGTTTGTAAGGGGAAAAGCTGGGTTTTTCATTTTTTTTCAAATTTTTTTTAAAATTAACTTTATTAAACTTTTTTTTCACTTTTTTACTAGTCCCATTAGGGGACTATAATATGCGATTCTCCGATCGCTATTATAATACACTGCGGCATGATCTAGCAGGCATTCACTCCAGGCAGACCTGGGGGCCTTTATTAGACCCCCGGCTGCCATTAGAGACACAGACACTCGGCGATCGTATCACCGGGTGTCGGTGGGAGAGAGAGGGAGCTCCCTACCTCTCTCCAAAACCACTCAGATGCGGTTTATTTAATGCGTTAAAAGTCAAGGTAAAGACGGCTACATCTGTAATGTGTTATGCCTATGCAGGGCGGGTGGGCACCTCACACTTAGGCCTCATTTACACGAGCGTAATATACGCGCGTGCGACGCGCGTGCTTTTCACGCGTGTCGTACGCACCTATATTACTCTATGGGGCAGTTTAGACGATGCGTGAATTTTGCGCAGCGTGAGTGCGTTGCGTAAAACTCACGACATGTTCTATAATCGTGCGTTTTTCGCGCATCCACGCACCCATTGAAGTCAATGGGTGCGTGAAAACCATGCATGCCGCACGGAAGCACTTCCGTGCGAACTGCGTGATTCGCGCAAGAGCTGTCAAAAGGATGAATGTAAACAGAAAAGCACCACGTGCTTTTCTGTTTACAAACATCCAAACGGAGTGTCAAATTAGAGATGAGCGCACCGAACTTCACCGGGTTCGGCTGAACTCGTTTTGACCGAACCCGGCAAAAAATGTTCGGGTACGCGACGTCAGGAGACAGTCACTGTCCACGGTGCTGAAAGACTTAAACTGTTTCAGCACCATGGACAGTGACTTTCGATCACAATATACATATACGTGTAAAAAAAACAGAAGTTCGGACTTACCGATAAGTCCCGGCTCCTTCCTCCAGTCCGACCTCCCGGGATGTCAATTCAGTCCAAGTGACAGCTGCAGCCAATCACAGGCCAAGCACAGGCTGCAGCCAATCACAGGCTGCAGCGGTCTCATGGACTGCCGCGTCATCCTTTGGAGGTGGGGCCGGATGACAAGAGAGGGACGCGTCACCAAGGCAACGGCCGGGAGACCGGACTGGAGGAAGCAGGAAGTTCATGGTAAGTTTGAACGTCTTTTTTTATTCACAAGTTGGTGTATATTGTGATCGGCATTCACTGTCGAGGGTGCTGAAAGAGTTACTGCCGATCAGTTAGCTCTTTCAGCACCTTGGACAGTGACGGGCGTCGACTAGCCTCATCTCTATGATGGCGGCTGCGCGAAAATCACGCAGCCGCGCATCATACACGGATGACACACGGAGCTGTCAAGTGCCTTTTGCGCACGCAAAACGCAGCGTTTTTTGCACGCGCAAAATGCACACGCTCGTGTAAATCAGGCCTTAGGTCTAGCTCTAGGCACAATTATCTGTTTTGCCTAGAGTTGAAACTCAATGACCAAAAAGTAGCAACAGCTACATCTGTATGTTTGTTATTTTCTCATGTCTAAATAAAAAAAAAATTAATATGTTTGTTTTCACACATGTTGACAGCTAGTGACCAGTAGTGCAGATTGGTAACAAAAAAAAACAGCATCTCATTTTGCAACCTACAGTGAAATCTAACGTCTAACTATCACTAGTAGACTGAGGGTTAATGACAGAAGTCTTAGACAGAAAAGGATTTAGTCGGAAGTCACATAGCAGAACGGGGAAGGGGGCATGGTTATCTGGGGGCGGCTGATGATATCACAGTCAAGTTCCCGATTCTATTGACAAAAGTGTCGAGCACCCCTTTCTCACTTTAAAGAGAGTGGGGGGACACGAAACAAAATAAAAATAAAATTAGCCTTACTATAAAAGAATGTGATTGTAGACAAAAATTAAAAATTTGTGGATCACTTTTAGAACTAAATTCTTTTAAAAAAAGTAAAAAAAAAAAAAAAAAAAGGATTTGAAAGTGTCCAGTCTGCTTGCACTGTTTGTACCCTGAGGGCAATTCATTTATCCAAAAACCTTTATATATGTATGCAATGACGTAGCCATGGCAACTAGACTAATAACATCCATTGTGTACACTACTGACATCCATTGTGTACACTACTGACTGCGGAAATAACTTTAAAGGCTGTGTACACATTTGAAATCTTGTGTATCAGTGTGTTTTGTGCAACTTTCTAAATACTTTTTATTAAAAATAACACTGACGGGTTCAGTGTCAGCGGGTCCTGTGTGTCTCCGACACGCAGGGTCGAGCTGTTACCGATCACATCTTAGTTCATAACTTAGATGTGATCAATAACAGGTGGATCGGACCCGCTGTTAATGAACCCGTCAGTGTCATTTTTCATAAAAAGTATTTAGAAAGTTGCACAAAACACACTGATAGACATTTTTTTTTTTTACAAGATTTCAAAGGTGTACATAGCATTTAATTACCATATGACTATTTGTTCATTTCATGTCTAAATAGCTTCATTTATAGAAATGTTTGTAATCTCTTTAATCTTTTATTTCTTGTTATGATATACTGTGTAGTTATTTTTTCATTATACAGAAATGCACATTTGTGAGCGGCTTTTTTATATACGTAACTACATTTAAACGGGTTTTCCCATGAGGGATATTTATGACATATTCACAGGATATGTCATAAATGTCATATAGATCTGGGTCCCACCTCTGGGACCCGCAAATATCTCTAGAACGGGGCCCCTAAACCCCCTTCTACCTCAGTGTGTGTCGGCTGATTTCCGACCATGAAGGTGAGAACAGCGTAGCTTGCTGAGCTACGCTGTTTTTGTAACTGCTATTCACTGCTATGGCAGTTACGGAATTAGTGTAGCTCAGCCAGTTGTACTTTTGCAAACCTCATTTGCATAAATACGAAAATGGTCATAACTTGGCCAAAAATGCTCGTTTTTTAAAAATAAAAACGTTACTGTAATCTACATTGCAGCACCGATCTGCTGCAATAGCAGATAGGGGTTGCAAAATCTGGTGATAGAGCCTCTTTAACAAGCATTTGAAAACTGCATAGATATGCGGTAAAACCACATCAGCGTGTTTTTCAAATGCATTGTGGCTGAACGTATGTCCTTACCCTTAAATGGGTTTTCCCACGAGAGACATTTATGACATATCCACAGGATATAGGAGATTTTTGAAGCAGCACTAGTCCCGAGTATGGTGCGGTGCACGCTGTCAAGCCAGGCAAACCAACTCCAGCACGATGTATATCCAAAGAAGTAGTAGGACAACAGCACACGTCTTCAAATCATCAAAGTGGTTTTATTGTCAAGACAATGGATGTCTTGACAATAAAACCACTTTGATGATTTGAAGACGTGTGCTGTTGTCCTACTACTTCTTTGGATATCCACAGGATATGTCATAAATGTCAGATAGATGCGAGTCCCACCTCTGGGACCCGCACCTATCTCTAGAACGGGGCCCCCTAATCCCCGTTCTAGCTTTGGGCGTTCTGAAGAGAAGTGGATGACACTTCTACACACAACGCCCAGCTAGTAAAAGTAGTAAACACGCCCGATGTACGCACATAATACACGCCCAGTTGTACTTTTACTTTTCAACACGCCCACTTGTACTTTTGCAAACCTCATTTGCATAAATACGAAAATGGTCATAACTTGGCCAAAAATGCTCGTTTTTTAAAAATAAAAACGTTACTGTAATCTACATTGCAGCGCCGATCTGCTGCAATAGCAGGTAGGGGTTGTAAAATCTGGTGACAGAGCCTCTTTAATATCTGAAATTTTTGCATGAAAGTACAACAGTTTTACTTGGAAAAACTTCGGCATTAACAAGCATTTGAAAACATATCGTCTAGAGGTGAGCACCATCTATCTACAGTATCCTTCTATCTATCTATCTATCTATCTATCTATCTATCTATCTATCTATCTATCTATCTATCTATCTATCTCATATCTATCTATCTATCTATCTATCTATCTATCTATCTATCTATCTATCTATCTATCTATCTATCTATCTATCTATCTATCTATCTATCTATCTATCTATCTATCACATATCTATCTATCTCATATCTATCTATCTATCTATCTATCTATCTATCTATCTATCTATCTATCTATCTATCTATCTATCTATCTATCTATCTATCTATCTATCTATCTATCTATCTATCTATCTATCTATCTACAGTATCCCTCTATCTATCTATCTATCTATCTATCTATCTATCTATCTATCTATCTATCTATCTATCTATCTATCTATCTATCTATCTCATATCTATCTATCTATCTATCTATCTATCTATCTATCTATCTATCTATCTATCTATCTATCTATCTATCTATCTATCTATCTATCTATCTATCTATCTATCTCATATCTATCTATCTATCTATCTATCTATCTATCTATCTATCTATCTATCTATCTATCTATCTATCTATCTATCTATCTATCTATCATCTATCTATCTATCTATCTATCTATCTATCTATCTATCTATCTATCTATCTATCTATCTATCTATCTATCTATCTATCTATCTATCTATCTATCTATCTATCTATCTATCTCTATGTCTCTCGATCATCTAATCTTATTACACACCTTTAGATTTTCTTAAATCCAAGTGCACCTGTGCAAGAATCTAACAAAGGGAGAAATACTAGGTATTTGATTTCAGACTGAAAGCTCCACAACAACCCCTGCGGGAATCTCCTCTAGAACTTGATTCTTGAAGCTGCCGTCTGCTATATGTTAAATGTTGCTATACCAGATTTGTAGGAGTTAAATGTTTGATATTTAATCTGGGCCTATAATTATGGTGCCTATTGTTGTAGGAACAGCTGCAATAGTGTAAAAGCAGGCATCTCTGTTTTGATTTAAGAACAAGGACAACATTTTATATCTGGGTATTACACTTTATATAATGCTATGACATCATTTAAAGATGTGTCTTGTATGGCTGTAAGGGAAGGTTAAATATAATCTGCACACAATTGTAAGTCCAGATGTATCTAAGTAATTTGGAAGATGTATGTTCCCTTGAAAAACATTATTTATTTTTTTTGTTTAATTAAATTGGCGTTTCACCTTGGGTGAACCTGCAAGAATATATTGGAGAATTGCTTGCTTAGTAATTACATCAAATTGTGTATTCAGAATCTCTCTAATTTAGCTGACAGCTATCTCTTCTGACTCCCCCATGATCCTGCACTCTAGGCTGGGCCAAGTGACCATGTTTATTTTATGAGGAGAGGAGAAAACTGCGGCTAACTTTTTGGAAAGCGGCTTTCATTTAAAAATTGGTTTTAAGCATGATAAAATCCAATATGCCTGATACTTCTTTCAACTGCCATTCTGCCATTGTGGGACTGTTAGAAGGCCCCCATATACATTAAATTGCACACTAAGTTTTGGGATTGGCCAACTGTGATTTATTGTGTATGACAAGCTAGTTACATCTTCCCAGTTCTGTATCCCTTTTTGAAGTTTTCCCCTCTGCAGGCTCTATCTCTAATTTTCAGCTTTCCCGGAGTTAGTGGGTGGATCCTAACTTCTATCATGTCTGCCATACCAGCGTACATAGAGAAGAACATCCTGCTCCCCAATCTTTTTGTAGCACACCCTCCGTAGCAGTAGCAACATGGAGAACATTATACAGCAGTAATGAGCAGTGTAGCTGTAAATCCAGCATTGTGGTGAGATAGAACACTTACTAGAAGCTGCAGCATCATCTTTCTGCCTCTCCCTAAGGCCTCATGGACACGAATGTAAAAACGCCTGTAATTACGGGCCCATATACTTCTATTTTCCATGGGTACCTTCCCGTATGCCTACGGGAAGGTGCCAGTGCCGTTGAAAAATATAGAACATGTCCTATTTCAGGCCGTAATAACGGCACGGGCAGGCCCATAGAAGTCTATGGGGCTCCCGTAATTACGGGTGGCTACTTGTGTGCACCCGTAATTACGGGAGCGTTGCTAGGCGACGTCAGGGGATAGTCAGGGTGCTGAAAGAGTTAACTGATCGTCAGTAACACTTTCAGAACCCGGGACAGTGACTACCGCTGGAATTAATAGTATTAAAAGTTAACTTACCCAGAACTCCTGCTTCTTCCCCCAGTCCGGCCTCCCGGGATGACTTTCATCCCATGTGACCGCTGCAGCCAATCACAGGCCAATCACATGCTGCAGCGATCACATGGACTGCCGCATCATCCAGGGAGGTCGGACTGGACGTCAAAAGAAGGACGCGTCACCAAGACAACGGTACGTATGAACTTCTTTTACTTTCAATCGCTGCGGAGACTCTGCCCGAAATGGCTGCCCCTTCTCTCTTTCCAGCACTGATAGAGAGAAGGGGCTGCCGATTAGTGCAGAGAAAACGGGTGACACCGGACCCGTATTTACGGGCACGGGTCCGTAAATACTGGTGGAATACGGGTCGAATACGTATGACAAAGGACCCGTATTTACGCCAGTATTTACGGGAGGAAAAAATATGTTCGTGTGCATGAGGCCTAACTCTGCTTCTGCTCCCTCCGTACCTCCCCTCTACATAGACTTCTATAAACAGCTGTAACCTGATCCTCCATGGATTCAACAAGATGTTTAAAATATCCCATCAAGATTTTGGTCAGTGTTGAAATGACAGCATTACACCATTACTGCAGATTTCTCAGCAGCTTGTTAATGCTGCAGGTCCATTTTTGTAGTTTGTTCTAGTGAATGTGGGTAATGTGTAACGTGTAAAGCATGGTGATTTTAGCTACTGTTGTGTTTCTTACTGCTTAAATAAATCTTTCCATTTTCCAATGACCCCTCTTACTAACAGAGTACTCACTAGTTATATACCATTCTCTGTTAATTCTGACCCTGTCCAAAACCACCAACCATTCCTTGCTCAAAACAAGTTAGATTAGATTTCTTCTCCTATTTTTGGTTTTCAGACTTAAAGAGGCTCTGTCACCACATTATAAGTGCCCTATCTCCTACATAAGGAGATGGCCGCTATAATGTAGGTGACAGCAGTGCTTTTTATTTAATTTTTTTTAAATCTATTTTCACCATGTTATTAGACCCCTTATTTTGTAGTGTATTGCTGTGTTGTGTATACCATTTTGTCTGTACTTGTTGCATAGTACATTTATTATGTTGCATAGTATATGTCATATAATATATACAGTAACTCCTTAGAACTATTTCACACCCAGCTGCTCCACCAGAGTGTCTAAGAGAATCCTTTTGTGGGCTCAGGCTCTGACACAATTTTGAGCATTAAAGGTTTATCAGAAAGCAAATCCATTTTGACTTTGGAGTCAACCGCCCGGCACTTGGTTCTATTACTTATTCACAAATCAGTTAGATCTTATAGATGATATGTCCTGTGTGTGCAATGATATAAATAGATGAAATGATAATTTTCTCTTGTGGTCCCAAAAAACCCTGGTCCGTCGAGTTTTATAAATGATCTTGAAAATTAATTTTCTATTTCTAACTTTTGACTGTTATCATCAAATCAATCTGACAACTAAATATAAGTTTTCTCTGAGTAACATAAGCTTCTATTACTACTGATATTAATAACACATTTACTATACAAATAACACAAACATTCTAAAAAGATGGACAGATTTACCCAGTTATATAAAGGTTTATCGTGATCATGCCCAAACCACAATTTTTCTCCTACCTTCAGTCCATACCCGCAATATACTTCTTAATTAAGGAGTGATTTTCTTGATTGTTGCTGTGGTTTTCGGAGTGAAATTATTTGGCCAAACCATTTGTCCATGTTTGACTTTTTTTTTCTTTGTGTGGTATAAGACCTTGGAAATATATTGTGAGCCAAGCTTCAAATTGTCCTGTGGTCCTGTGGGTGCTGCACTCGACTCACGTTACTACTTGAAGTTTTTGAAGTCTTGACAAACTTATAAACATTCAGCAAAAATTTAATTGAAACAAATATAATTGGAAAAAGAGAACAAAATCTTAAAATTAAATAAACTGTATTTAATCAATTTATTTTATGTTTTCCAAAATAGACATAATTGCCTAGTGCTCTACAAACAAACCCTGTGTTGTCTGATACATCTCTCATACCCTTTTCCATTTAACATATATTTCTTGCTAACATGCCATACGTATATTAGCAGCAGTAAAACATAAATGTAGGATCAGACTACACAGATTTTTTTTTTGCAATCTGTAACCATCATAACACATAGCCCTGCATAAGAGCTGTATACACAAATTGTTTGGAGACTTTAATCAGGACTATTTGCACATTTTGTTCCCTTTGTTTTTTTTAATTTTAGATGCTTTGGTGTAATAAAAAATTATTGCAATTTGTAAATTCCCCTTAAATTTAGACTTTATTATTTACTATATTTATATCTATATATTCTACTTACAATAAGGATGAATAATTATTTATTTATAAAAGAAGTATACAACCTCGTAATATACATGTATTTTAAAAAGTGCTCACAAAACTTTTTTTTACCAGTTGAGTAGACCCCGTCTCTGCACAGTTGAATGGTACAGCCCATGGATTATACTTGTGTAGTGCATCTATAGGCTACTGAAAAAGGACTAAACATGGCATTAGTCATGTGACCACCGCATAAAATATGACATCCAGCAATCAGTTAGAGATCTACTGCACTGGTAGAATAAAAGTGTGAGCAGAATTTTAAATACATGAATATTAAAATAATTGTATCGTTTCCTATGTAATAAATACATCAATAATTTAAATAGGAGCAGGAATCCCCCTTTAAGTATGACTTGAGTTGTTTCATGTAACTTTGATGATTATTCCCATATTTTTGCATATGAATTACTGAGCAAAGAAAATGCAATTTGTATAACCCGAACATGAAAGGCCATAATATGTAAAGTATTTTGCAATGCTTATTAAATATTTATTATAAATTATGTGAATCCATGTAACTGAACCCTTCATATTGTAAAACTGTTAGATATACAATATTTCACAAGAAGTATCCTACAATGCCAGAACATTTATAGGGTCACATTTGATTTATATTACATTTTTAAAGCACTTTTTCCCTATTAAGTCATTGCTAGCATCCATGTTGCCCCCATCTGGGAAATCCTAAATTGCATCAACCTACCACACCCTTCTCCTCCTCTTAATGAATCCAACATTGCGCTGGAAATGTTAGCAAATGTTTCAGCTTCCTGCCACTTATGAACATTATTCAAAATGGAAGCCATCCAAGGTCTCCACATTTTATATGTTAAAAAAAACGATGGTATCTATGAAAACCAGACACAATCTTCAGACTGAAAACTAGTCATGTTATACATAGAGCTTACAATTTACTTGAGTACCTTAATATTTCTATACTATCACCCTTACCAGCTGCTAAGCAATTACTTCCATTTTGACCATTCACTCAACTCTCCAGTCCACCGAATTTATTTTAGGATCCTGACTTGAAAATTATTTAATTGAATTGCTATAGAGTCAAACAGCATATAAAGTCAGGATCTTTTAGTTAATTGACAGAAGTCATATGTCAAATGCTGTCACCCTCTACAAGGGCAAACATGTTTAATTCCTACCAAACCCTTATCCTGTCGATAGGTCATCATTATGTAAAAACAGCCCGTGCCCGGACAACCTCTTTAGTCCATGAGTCAAAGTAAGACAGAGAGTAGCATCATGTCTTCCCTTGGTAACGAGGGAGGTGCTTCACCTTCACCCATTGTAATGAAACTTGACCAATAGAAGCCCGGTACGTCATAGTGACGTGTCATTCGCACATGGGAGCAGGAGGTGTGTTGGTTAGGTGAGGGGAGGAGCTTTCTCCTGGATCAGTGTAAGTTTGCAAAATCCTAAATGCTATGCAGCAAATCAGGTTAATTGAAATGCATAGGTTTGATAAGTACTGCTAAGCAGGGAGGACTTTACAAGGATATAATGGTAACCTTCTCTCTTTGCTTCCGCTTTGATGTGGGATGAGCTCAAGTACTGAATAGGCTGTACCCTTTGTCTGTCCCTCCTCTTTCCCCTCTCTTTGTACCAAGCAATGCAAACATTAGGGTCCACAACTGCCGGTTCATTTCTATTGGGATACTACAGATGTAGCACTTTTTAAAGAGGCTCTGTCACCACATTATAAGTGGCCTATCTTCTACATAATCTGATGTAGATAACAGCAGTGTTTTTTATTTAGTAAAACAATAAATTTTGACAGAGTTATGACCTATTTTAGATTTATGCTAATGACTCTCTTAATTCCAGTTGGGAATTAAGAAAGTCATTAGCATAAATCTAAAATAGGTCATAACTGCGTAAAAAAAAAGATAGTTTTTTAAAATAAAAAACACTGCTGTAATCTACATTACAGCGCCGATCACATTATGTAGAAGATAGGCCACTTATAATGTGGTGACAGAGCCTCTTTAAAGGGAATGTGTCGCTAGAAATTTTGTCTTTTTTTTCATTTTTTCACAAGTCAGGAAATATTATAAATTAGATTCTAATTTATAACATTTCCATGTGCTGGTCACTAGAGGGAGCAGTTCCCAAAATTGCAGCATGGTCACTGTGGTAAAGTGACCTCATTGATTTATGCTGAAAATTTGGGGTGGACACACTCTCCTCTAGTGTCCTCACATAATCCCCCCCTCCCTTCTCCTGGCTAGTGCCAGGAGAAGGATGGGTTTGAATCTTCAAACCTCCTACACTGTGTGCCGCCATTTTCTGAGCAACTGCACAGTGTAGGAGGATTAGATACAGGGTTCAGCAGACAGTATAACACGAACATAATACACACATCACATACACACATCACATACACGAACATAAATTACCTGCTCCTGCCGCTGCCGCCTCCGCTGGTTTGCGCTCCTTGCTCCTTCGCTTCATTGAACATATGGCCGGAAGCCACATGAAAATGGCGCTGGATTTCGCTCTACGAACGAGCTTCGTTTTGATCTGTGTGGGAGCGATGCAAGCGCCATTCCCACACAGACGGCGTATGCTTCTGTGAATGGAATGGCTCCCGTTCGCATTCTCTATGGGGTTGTATGTGCCGTATTCCATCTCAGTATGTGTCGTTAATCGACATACAGAGATGGAAAAAAAAATGGCAGCCCCGATAGAGAAGTAAAAGTAAGAACACAGTAAAAAGTTTAAAGTCACAACACTAATAAATACAATTTTTGTTTATATTTTATTAAAAGCAATATAATGAAAAAAAATAAATTAAAGACACCTTCCCTTTAACTTGTCACTTAACATGTTAAAGAGGCTCTGTCACCACATTATAAGTGGCCTATATTGTACATGATGTGATCGTCGCTGTAATTTAGATTACAGCAGTGCTTTTTATTTAGAAAAACTATCATTTTTGACGGTTATGACCTATATTAGCTTTATGCTAATGAGTTTCTCAATGGAAAACTGGGCGTGTTTTACTTTTTGACCAAGTGGGCATTGTGGAGAGAAGTGTATGACGCTGACGAATCAGTGACCAATCAGCGTCATACACTTCTCCCCATTCATTTACACAGCACATAGCGATATAGCTATATCGCTATGTGCAGCCACATAAACACACTATAACGTTACTGCAGTGTCCTGACAATGACTAGACATTCCCTCCAGCCGGAACGTGATGTTTATTCAGAATCCTGTCACTTCTGTAGCGTCTCTGTGATATGTACAGCACAGCACAGCGTAATCTCGTTTGAAATGACAGGTTACATCGTAATCTCGTGAGATTACGCTTGCTGTGCTGTAGTGTCGGGATTGTATTAGCATTGTGTCAGGAGAATGAATAGACATCACGCCCTGGCTGGAGGTAATGTATATTCATTGTCAGGACACTGCAGTAACGTTATAGTGTGTGTATGTGACTGCACATAGCAGAAACTCATTAGCATAAAGCTAATATAGGTCATAACTCCGTCAAAAATGATCGTTTTTCTAAATAAAAAACACTGCTGTAATCTACATTATAGCGCCGATCATATCATGTACAATATTGGCCACTTATAATGTGGTGACAGAGCCTCTTTAAATACACTGTGACAAGGAACTTTAAATGAACTTTTTCAAAGTCTTTTGTTGTATTAAGTGATAAGTTATCATGCTGCAGCAAGTTCTCAGGGTCAAGATAAAATTTGCTACATCTGTCATTTAATTGTGCAATAGTTGACTTTAGTGCATACTAATAAAAATTCTAATTAAGTCCCTATCTAATTTAAGTTCCTTCAGTCCATCAGTGATACATTTAATTAATAGCAGCATAGCCTATATTTGTTGCACATAAAGCCTCAAAGCCCAATAGAAACCAAGACTTAAAAATCTATCCAGTTTTTTTTAAACAGATTTCCTTCATTGTGTATGCAGTGTAAAGCAAAGTCTGAGGATATTCACAAGTATACTTGAGAAAGGTTCCCCATTCCAGCCTATAGAAATTAACTTCACCACATTTCACCAAAGAATATGAACTTTCAGGAACCACATCATGTTGAAGTTCAAAGCAATCCAATCTTCTTTTTGTTGGAAGTTTTTTTTGGAATACAACTTTGTAGGTTCAAAGGAGTTTTCTGGAGTTAGAAAAATAGAGATTTATTTTATTCAGAAACAGTACCACTCTTTTCCATGTGAATGTAGCGGAGCTGCAATACCAGACACAGCCAGGTGGGGACGATTGTAAGCGTGCTCTATATTTAAATTAAAGTGTCTCTCTACCTAATTGGCCAACAGGGACCAGGTTATCCTGGTCACGGTAATTTAGTGCTGAAAGGATTTAAGGCTGATGCCACATGGTGCAATAGGTTCCGGTTGTCCACACAAGTTGACACTATCAGAAAATGTCTTGAAAATACAGGGTCACCCAAGGAAATAAAAATGAAGAAACTTTTGCAGGGGACAATTTGTAACTTAAGCAGAACAGAATCAGAATTAGCTTTCAGTTTTCTACACAACTGCTGATAAAAAAAACTAATAGGGCTTATTATCAAAGGCTTGTAAAAAATGACCCTGACAATTTAATGACCCATTAGTAGTAGTTAGAAGACATTTTACATGACTTGTCTAAATTCAACAAAGGTTTATTTGATATTTTATTGGAATTGCTCTTCTTTAATCCCTTTAAAAAAGTGTCCAAACTGTTTTTGTCATGTCACATGCATATTATTTTAATTTATAAAAGATTTTGTTCTTTAAATTTGGTCCTAATAAAAAAAATCCTAAAGCTCTTTACAGTGCAATTGAAAACTTTGGAAAACAATCAAAATATTATTGATGGTCACAAGAAAGGTGAAAGTAAGCATGTCTTCAATGTGGAGAGAAAAGCTATTAAGCATTCCAAGAGTCCTTGCTGGGAGGGTTATGTACTGCATCGAGTAATAGAAGAAAAATAAAAAAAAATTAGATTGAGTAACAGAAAAAAACAAAAAAACAAACAAATAAGTATTCTTTGTGCTGTATATTTGTCATTGAAAATATAGAAGAGTACATACTACAGATGAGGAGGGCTCGTTTTTCTTGTGACCGCAGCAAAGTCGGTGCAAATACTTTCCATCCCAGACCACACCCAGCGCTCGTGCCTGTGCCATGCCCTGGCCCTGTTTATAGCTTACAGTCTAAGTAATGTGAGATGGGGGACCTGTAGCTGGGGGACTGCTGCTGCTTCTGCTGCAACCTCTATATATGCCACAGGGCCCCAGTGAATCAAGGTCATTGCGTATTAAAAAAAAGTAGGGGATTTATTAACCAGCGATATGGTGCTGAGCAGGCCCGGACTGGCACTTAAAATCAGCCCTGGCATTTTTAAGCACATAGGCCCACCGCAGGCCATACACAGCCGGCAGTGTTGGGCTGGGACCACCTTTCAGCTATACAAGACATGGGGAGATTTATTAAAACAGGTGTAAATGAAAAGAGGAATAGTCCTGATAACTCCAACAAATCCACTGCTTTTCTACGAGTATAATGAACATGCTCATTATTCGAAAGGATTTTTTTGCGGAGCCGAAAAAAATTGAAGCAGACTTCTTTCCGCCACATGTGAATGAGTTATAAAATAGCGCATTCACTATTAATGGATGCAGAATGTTAGTGGATTTGAAAGGGATTTAGGTGTGGAATGTAATGGCAGGAAGGAGGTGAAGGGAAAGTGAGCCCTAATCTACCCACCGCCCTGTCCCTGCCTACTTGCAACGACCCGCCCTAGGCGACGAGGTACAACTGGGCGGCGGTCCCTACGCTGGCTAAGTGCACAGGAAGACAAACAGGGAACACGCAAGGGAAGGGGCAGTAGCCACGGAACGCCACGAGGAAACGGGGCGGCGAACGAACAGTCAGGACCAGGACGAAGTGAGTACACCCGAGCAGGCACGGAGACAGGAGCAAGCCATGGCAAGCAAGCAGGTCAAGCAGAACTGCAGCAAGGCAGAAGCACGGCAGAAGCAGGCTGGAGCAAGCAGCAGTGGGGCCAGGAATCCAAAAGAATTACAAGCACTGGGGGAGAGCACAGGGCAGGTAATAAAGGGCAGGGGGCGGAGCTAACTCCGAGAGACCAGGCCGCGATAGGCTCTCCCACTCCTGAGCCTGCCACCCTGGTTGGTAGGAGATGGTGTCAGTGGAGCAGGTCTGGCCTCAGGTGTGGATTGATTAATCCCAGGAGTATAGCTAGATGAAGTACCTGGCAGATCCCTAACAGTACTCCCCCTTTTATGAGGGGCCACCGGACCCTTACTAAGGGGACCCGGTTTAGTGGGGAAGAGGAGGTGGAACCTCCTCATCAATACCCCAGCGTGAACATCACGGGCAGGTACCCAAGTCCTCTCCTCCGGCCCGTATCCTCTCCAATGGACCAGGTACTGGAGGGAGCCCTGGACCATCCTACTGTCCATAATCTTGGCCACCTCGAATTCCACCCCCTCAGGGGTGAGAACGGGAATAGGAGGAATCCTCGAGGGGGACCAGGACGGGGAGCAGCGTTTAAGGAGGGAGGCATGGAAGACGT